>NC_036237.1:709840-732043 GCF_002742605.1 Olea europaea var. sylvestris
TCGAACTCTTGTGGGGCTGTGTACAGCCAGATGTCTTTGAATTCATATGTCCATTAGACGATTATTTCTGGAGCGATCCAATCGCCCACCTGGGTGGAAAATTTGAATTGTGAATACCAACCATGCCGCCAGGATTCCTCCTAATTATTACCCGCTTTTTTCAGGCGTGACAGCGAGCACGATAAGTTAGGGGGTGTTTTCTTTGTGTTTCAGTTTTGTGTTTTGAGTTTTAAATTCATTTTGAATTTTGTGTTTTGAGTGTTTGTTTTGAAATTGTTGAAAATACGTTCTTTTTGTTAGTTTCTCAAAACAAAATTAAGCAAGAAGGTCTTATGGGCCTTTACAGAGGCTGGGCCGCAAGTTGCTTGAAAGTCGTGCCTTCCTACGGAGCGTGGAAATATATATTGCTTGCAGAGAGACGTCCTTCATGATCAATCTTGCTGAATGCAATGAATTTTGTTCCGGGTGTCAACCCACAGCAAGCAACAAGGATCTGAAGCCTGTGTCAGCAGGAAGGGTGTGTACGGCCTTATCTATGAGGAGCTCTGGTTTGTTGGTACTGTATCAATTTGTACCAACATAATTTTTCCTCAAAATGTAATCGATTCATAAATAAGATCGATAAGTAATTAAATTTCTTCTATACCTTTTGATACCCTGGAAAATCAATCTGAAAAGTAGGAAAATGGTTGACAGGCATACAACTCGAGTTCATTCTGTGTAATAGTTGACTATTGTACAGAATATGTTCAATTTTAATAAAGCTGGTTGAAGGCCCAGTTCAACCAGTGCGCCACGCGACCCTATTTCAACAAGCAAAGCCAGTTCAATTTTGCCCCTTGTATCTTGAGCAGATTGGTAGTGGTAACTATACTCTAGGTTTGGGAATAATTTTCGTGTGTGGAACAATGTGCACGCATAAATGGAATTTCTTGAAATTGTAGTATAGAGCACATTTCTTGGTAAAATGCTGCTGAAAGACGAGTCGAGTATAAACTGGGCTTTCTCATTATATAAGATTCTTAGGAAACATGGAAGCGTACAAATAGAATCATAGATATAGCACCGATACAGATCAACCATTACCCTGGATGAGGCTTGAGAATATTTTGCATTAGAGCAAAGTGTTATCCTGTAAAGAAATTGCGTCCTCTCTCCTCGCAGAAAATCTTGCCAAACAGGAGCCATTTGATTGTGAATTCTCAATGAGCATATAGAGACAAAGCAAGCATAATCCTATAGAAGAAAACCAATGAATAAGCAAACAAAACATATAGAGACCAAGTGAAGGTGGAGCTTCAAGAAAAGTGGTTTCACCATCATAAATTGGAAAGGCAAAACTTGATGGCTAGCTATTAGGGTGTTGAAATGTGCCAGAAGGTCCAGGCTTAGCATGTGCAAGCTCAGTTGTAGAGGCCAGCAGCCTGCAATGACCTGTAACCGGCACACCTAAAACGAGGATTGTGTGGGCACAGCCAGCCACATTTACTCTAAAACCGAATTGAACCTCCTCCAACTCATTGGAAAACATCATCGTAGATTCCCCTCCAACCCAACCATGCCCCCTCAAAACAAAGAGATTATAAGCATGTTTGGCAATGCTTAAAAGTTAAATTTGTAGAAAGTTGGTTAGTACTTATTTCTAGAAAAGTAAGTTTTGTTAGTAAAACACAGCCAAACATGCTCTTACTACATTATATAAATCAAATTACTTGCGATTGTCTAACCATTAATCCTACCTGCTATTTATTATTTCAATGGTTTTTCAAAAGTCATAGTGTTGGCAGCTATGGGATATCAAGTAACACAACACTAGAGTTATACACTGTACATTTTCACAAGTCCAGTCCCCAGAAACTAACAAGTGATTATCTCAATCAACAAGAACAGCAAATTACGAGCATGTTAAGTTACTTATTTTTAGGTTACGTAGTTTGCCATAGATTTTCAAAGTTACTTTTTCTTCCCACAAACTTATTTTCAATAAAAGTAACTTTTAAGCTGGCATCCGAGAGAATGAAAGAAGGCGTATAAGACTCACCTACATATGCAACAGTGACGCCTGAAACAACTCTTCCAATGGCCGACAGAACATATAGACAGGCAACCACCTGATGCAAACGAAATAAGATCAAAGACGTATTCTCCAGACAGATTCATTGGATAAATTAGCCAGTCTTGAATTTCCATTAGCAGCACAATTGAATGATAAACAAGGTTCAGAAGTGCAGATAACTGACATGATCCCTCTTTCTTTGAACCTTTATTCAATTAGTAGACATTATTTGTCTTTCTCTCTCTCTCTGTTCATATGTATGTAGGAATTGAGAACACAGAATAAATAAATACTTCAATGAATCAACCATGCCTTCGATTCTCCATCAGAAAAGTAAAATCCGATCAAGGCGCAAATTTATATTCATCGCAAATCGGCCCTAATACTATTTAGAAATGTTATTAATTATTGATAAAGGGGATCATTTTTAAACTATCTAGGTCAAGAAATGAAATTACAGCCAAAATTAGGGTAGATAATCATAGTACCTTAAAAAAGAGGCGCTTGTCGTGGCCGGTAGCGGCAACGCGGAGGACGGACTCGGCAGCGCCGACGGTGTTAGCCAAGCAGGCGAATATCGAATTCGCAGCCTCCTGTGAAATCTGCCATTCGAGAGGATCAACAGGGACAGCTACGTTCATATGGCGGAAAAGGAGGCCGAGAATGGCTAGCGAGCACAAAAGGACGATGAACACATCGGAGAGAAGTGAAACAACACTCGAATTCCGGTAGGAACAATGGTAGTACACAAGAGTACCACTGATCAGCACAATCAAAGGCCTCCCCATTACAATCATTAACGTATTCGATTGCGCCATGTAATTAAAGTCGCCCTTCTTCTTCTTCAATTATATGCTATGGATTGTGATTGCCCTAAATCATGACCAATTCATCAATATCTTCTGATTCGGAATCTCATCGCTTCTTGTCGATGTTCTCGAATATATAATTGTTGGATATATTCAAAATCAATAGTCTTGATAAATCAACAACAGAATACTTGACACGATTGTGCAGATAGATTCTAGATTTTGTTGAAACGTTCACAATGAGGGTTAAATCCACCTATGAGACTCAATTTGATTTTATTTCAGTATGGTCATCCAACTATATACTTGGTGTTATTATGGTCATTCAATTTGATTTTATTTCATCACAACCACCCAATTTTATATAAATTTCACCATAGTCAAAAACTTTTTTTTTCCAACTCTTTTCGCTAGGTCTGTTTTATTACAAGAATGGAATTCGAATGAAAAAAAAATGAATTCTAAGAAATTAAATTTTCTAAAACTTGTTTTCCTAAGAATTATCAATTAAATGTGTTCATTTGGTGGGAATTGATTTTCCACCATTTCAAGGAAGATGCACATGTGAGGGAAAATATAGAAATGGAATTCCCTAAAAAATATTGCAATCAAACAAACCATGAAAAATGTGGCCAATCAAACAGGGGTAAAAATTTTAACTTTGCATTATATATATAAAATCAATTTTAAAAATCTAAAGTTTTTTATTTTAAAAATATTTTTTAAAATAAATTTTTATTTTAAAAATATTTTTTAAAATAAATTTTTATTTTATTTTTCTAAATATATATTTTTTTAAAATAACCTTTTATTTTATTTTACTAAGTAACTTTTTTTAAATAAGTTTTTATTTTATTTTAAAAACACTTTTAGAAAAATAAATTTTCATTTTATTTTTTTAAGCAACATATTTTTTCAAATATTTTTTTATTTTATTTTTCTAAATAATTTTTTTTAAATAACCTTTTATTTTATTTTACTAAGTAACTTTTTTTAAATAAGTTTTTATCTTATTTTAAAAACACTTTTAAAAAAATAAGTTTTCATTTTATTTTTTTAAGCAACATTTTTTTTTCAAATACGTTTTTATTTTATTTCATTTTTTTTATTTTTTTATATATTTAACACAAAGTTATCGATTTACAGCTTTTAAGCTTTTAAAATTAGTAAAAAATGTGAAAAGAATTTGGGTGGTCATGATAAAGCATTATATGAAATTGAGTGATCGTAATAAAATAAAATCAAATACAATGGTTATGGTGACACTAAATATAAAGTTAAATGATCATCGTGAAACAAATTTAAAATGGGTGACCTTAATAATACTAAGTATAAATTTGGATGGCCATGGACGAATTTAATTTTAAAAATGAAGGTTGAGTTTTTGGACATAATCCTTATTCGTTTCAAAAATAATAATTAATTAAAAATATCGTCATATTTTTTTAATTTCTCATTCCCTTCAATGTGTTGAAAAGGCCTAGTCTTACCAGAGTATCAAATTAGCAACGGAAAACTACATAAACCCCTAAAGTTTAAGATAAAATATAAATTTTGACAAAAAATCATGGAAGGCATTTAAAAGTTGTGACATAAAATGTGCAATTAAAATTTATTATTAATAATTTTAATCTTTTTAATTGAAATAAACATGAGGTAAAAGAAAAACTCGAGTAAATTTTTTTAATTGTGAACCGTTTGTTTGAGAAGTGAGAACTAAACTAACTTATTCTTAGTTGATTTCGCACATCTAGTTTGGTTAATAAATAAATTTTAATAGGAATAATGCTATATAACAGTAGCCTTGACGGTACACTTAATTTTAATTAAATGAATCATTTAACGTTGCATATAAGTGTACCTATTATTTAATATTATAAAGCTGTCACCTAAAATGTTGATCGACATTATTGATGCTATTCTCTTTTAATATATTTGAAAAATGTTTAAGAAATATATGACTAAAAAAAAAATGTTATTTATCCCATAAGATGTGTAATTGAAAATGAATATAAAAAAGAGGAAATTACTCCTCACCCTACCTTTAAAAATCTGTGTTCTAAATTGAGGAGGGAAGTTTCATATTTCACAAATCAGATATTTTATTTTTAATTATTAAATATATAATTTTCATTCCAAACCCTAATCAATTTCCCTCCTCCTTTCTCTCTCCATAACTCGCTCTCCCTTCATCGGAGTTGTTTTTATCCTCATCTCTCTCGTCTCCTTTATTGAGCTACAACGGCGATGAACCACAACTGGGAGCACCGTGCATAATGGAGCTTCTCTTCATCGGACCGCATCGGATACAGGGGCGGTGCCGATAGTCGCTGCAATGCTGCTCTTTGCGCAAAATGGGCACTGCTGCAGTTCAAGCGCTGATAGTGTGCTCCGGGTGGTTGGCGTAGGTACTGGTGGATCTACGACAAGGTAACGTGGTTTTGGTTTTGGTTTTGTTTGTTGGAGTGGTGGTGATGGCTTTTTTGGTCTACTGTTGGTATGGTGGTTAGTTGCGGTGATAGTGGTATCGTGATGATTTTTTCTTGCCTATTCTGTGAAGGAGTGTTTAGGTGTGGTGGTGGTGGTTGAAAATGGTGGAGGCAAATTGTGGAGGCGACAATGGCGTTTTAGATTTGATTTGTTGGTGGACAGCTAGTGACAGCGGCGCGGGTTGTGGCGGTGGTTCTGTTTGTAGTTGCGGTGGGGTGTGACTGTAGTCGCGATGACGATGGGGTGGTGGTTGATGGAGATAGCGACGACGACTGCTTGAGATGGGGTGGAATACTTGTGGCCAATCATTTGGTTAATTACAACCAACAATTGGTTAATTTGTAACGTGATCTAAGAGTTTTAACTGTGATTCACAATTGATTAAGTTGTAACCGAAAAATTAATCGTGACCAATTAATCTAATAATTAGTAATAAATAGATAAATTGTGACAAATAAAAGTTGACTTTATAACTAATAATTTGTAACTATACAATAAATTGTGATTTATAATATTTGTGATTCATGACTAATAAATAAATCGTAATTTATAATTTTTTTTGATTTGTAACTGATAAACAAACAATCACTTATAAAATTTTTGAATTGTAATCATAAAATAATTTGTTATATAAGATTACTAATTTATATAATAAGTGATTAACTAAATCGTTAATTTATGATCAAATTGTATAGATATATGATCCAAATATATTCAATTAATAATAAATTTTAAAAAATGAGGGCAAACAAAATTTCAATGCATTCTAGATTTCAATTTTTAATGAATGACTAGGGATGTCAAACGGATCGAGCAGGGTACTCAATCAGGCTCGGCTCATTAAGCCCACGAGCCATTTTTGACGAGCTCGTCAAAAAATATGAAAATTTACAAAAAATAAAAAAAAGTGCAAATTTACTAAAAAAATACGAGCTCGCGAATAACTCATGAGCTCGACTTGGCTCACGAGCTTGTGAGCCGAGCTGAGCTCGCTACCGAGCAACGAGAGCTCAGATCATGAGCTCGTGGGCCGAGCCGAGCTCGCTGCCGAGCAACGAGAGCTCAGCTTGTCTCGGTTAAAGGGCCAAATTGGCTCTGCCCATCGCCATCCCTATGAATGACTAGACTTTTTCCCGATGTTTCCAAATAAACCAATCCATCAAACCCCGTTATGAAAAAAGAGCGACCGAAATCTTATCAATTATACTAACTAATACGATACCAAACATGCACATCAAGGCTATCTACCATACACGGGGCCACCCCATATTACCAGTTCACTTCACTTGAAAAACTACCTATGAATTATGAGTCAAGAAACTGAATTTTGTCAACCTGTTTTCGGCAAGCAATAACTTATTATCATATTGAGCAATCACCATAGATTCTCGCTATTGCTACATTTTGGAGATATATACTACAAATATTTACATGATATTATAGTCTGCCTGTTACAGCGAGCAATGTCATCTCTTGCTGCTACTACAAACGACAAAGAAATTGCCAATACTAAGCTTTTTATGGTTCAGATACTCGACTTTCTGCATCAAAACAATTAAGGGTCGATCAAATATAAACAAAGCTACATTTCAAGGAGAAAATGGAAATTAAAAGCAACGCTGCCTAAGCTTAAAAAGTTCGCTTATAAATTTAAAAATAAGTAGCATTTTTTACTTAAAATTAAAAGAGAATCATTTAGAAACAATGATCTCACTCACTTATAAGCTTAGCCAAGCATGACATATATATATATTGATTCTTGAGATTCTGTAACCTAAGCAAAAGTACTGAGCTAGATATCCTTACCTTCACCATACAATTCTTCGAATCGAGCAACTATATGTTTTCCATAGGTGTATTTCTTCAAAGCAAGACGATGAACCCTGATTCGCTCTAGTAATAATTCCCGTTGTTTATCATTGCTAATGTCGAGTATCTTCTGGACCACATAGTTTGCGTATTGGTCCTTCATCATTGTCTAAAACATGAAAGTAAATCAGTACAACAAATACAGGCTCCATAACAAATTTAGTAACATTCAGTTCCAACAGCTTCAGCCAAAAAATAAAAATACAAATACAAATAAAATTGGTAAAGAAAATTTAGCCTCTGTTTGGCCCCATTAAAACTCCGTTTCCCCAAAAACATTTCATGAAACCCACAACTTTCATAAACTTTTCAATCACGCATTTCATTAACTTTTATTAAAATTAACTAAAAAATCTTATTTTTAACAAGACCAAACAGAGGCATAATATCCACAAGGAATTTGCACCAATCAAATATCTTACACAAGAAGTTACCATGTTTGGGGTGCGCAAGAACGCAATCGCAAACCGATCTAGAAAGATGAAACAATATGTTCCCCCTTTTCAGTAAAACTTCAATTTGGTAAAAGAAAATGTATTTAACACATCAATTTACTTTTAAAGGAAAATCAGACTATCATGGTAACACCCTTGTCTTTTTTTAAAATAATAAAAGACAACTATGCATATTCCCATTTTACCCCTTAGTTTTTATTCAACATCCGAAACTATCTTTTTTTTTCTCATCATTCTTTTTTGTTTCAATTTAAATATTGAATTTAGGGAGAAGGCAGGAAAGGGAATTAAGCACCCTTTAATATGTTTGCAGCCAAATAGATATTGTGAAAACTGATTTTTTTTTTTTTTTTGGGAGAATGTGTGGTTAAATAATAGGGAGAAGTTATGGGTCCACATGCAAAATTATTTTATTTGGAGAATGTGTGGTTGACAATGAATTTGAAAAAGGAATTTTAAAGAATTTGTACCAAACAAAGACTTAGTTTATACATTATCTGTAGAAACCGCAGAATTCTGAAGCTGAATAACTAATTCACTTACGAGCATATTGTCATTGTCTCCTGACAGTGCCAGAATCTCTTCAATCAAGAGCCCCCTTTCCATAGCATCGCCAAATTCTAAGCACTTCTCAACAACATTTGACGCATATTTGTGCTGACTCATTTGTACGATTCTTCCAGACAACTTGCTAATAATGTGACTTCTTTCATAGGATTTTCTCCTCCCTAAAACATGCTGCAAGGATATAGCCAATCTTCTTATTAAGAATCGAAGTAAAATGTTGAAAACATACTAAGAAACATGATTCAAAAAAAGGGAAAGAACAAAAGATTAAGATTGAACAACATTTCATGCAATTTCATATTTAATCGAGGTAACAAAACAAATCACAAGTAGCAACTGCAATTCAAAACTAAAGGCTTTCCAGACAGTATTTCATCCTAAGACACTTTCTAACTGGAACATAGTATCAGTCAGGAATGCCAAATAATTTCTAACTTAGACATGTACCCAAAAGGAAATATTTTTTTGTTCTTTTTTATTCTTCTATATCACTTTTTAACGTTCATTTCACAAACATCAAATTTACGCATATAAAAAAACACAAACTTATTTTTTTCTCCTTCAATCCCATCTTTCTAAAGTTTTTTACAGAATGATGAAAATGGCAATTCGTACCAGATCTTCACTGATAATTGTGCCATAAACTAGTATCATCTATCCTAGTTATCATTTTCTAATCCTCACAAAAAAACCATAACGCGTGAATATTTTTTAAGGGAAAACATGTTGTTAACTCTTAAAGATCATACACATCTCATCAGGTAAAAAAAAAATGCAAGATGTGCGCGTTTCACGAAGCTAAAATTTTTATTTATAAGCCCTTGTTTGAGCCCTATTCTTTTGAAAAAATGCATTTTTTAACAGTGTTGTGACATCACTTCAACCACACATTTTTCAATAAAATAATATTAAACATAAATCCAAAATTTTTTCTTATTTTCTAACCACAAATTTCTCATCAATACACTATTCAAAAATTCATTTTTTCCCCCAAAAATGGGGCTCAAACAGGGGCTATGTATATAAAAATAACTCCTTTTGGTTTTGAGCTAGGATCCATTTTAATAAGTGGCGATTTGCCAAGAATATACCAAGGGCCGAACTCCAGGATTTTGCTACAATATTCAGCCGATGTGAATTGGAACAAAAAGAAGCCGCCTGCTACGATTTCTATTTTGATTAAAGAAATTAAATTGGTCAATCTTGGAAATACGTTTTAGCCCCTGTTTGACTCTCTTTAAATTGAAACTCTTTATTTCTCATACTGATTTTCAACAACACATTCACACAATAAAATATTCTACAAGCAAATCCAAAACTTTTACTTATTAACCACACATTTTCCAATAAATCACAATTCAAAACATCATTTTCCCCCAATTTCTCTTTACAATAGCCATCAAACAGAGACTTACTTTGAGAGTAAACCAATAGTTGCTACTTTCAAAAGAAATTACCAATGTTTTAAAACCCGGCCCGCGCATCAACCCAGAAAAGAATAAGGATCAAGTGTCAAAAGGTTCAACCGAAATCGAACCGGGGTTAAACTGGAGGTAATAAATAAATATTTATAAACATTTAAATTTTATTTTAACAAAAATATATAATTAAATTTTTATACCATTAATTTAAAATAAATACAAATATGTCAAATGTTTTTTTTAATATAAATTTTAATTGTTTTTAATTCGTTAGATCACTTAAAAACTCATTTCAATTTTACTAAATAATTTGTAAGATTAAAAAAATTGTTTAGTAATCTATAGATATTGAGTAATTTAATTTTGTAGCCATGCACCATGTGACCATAAATAATATTGAAAAAGTGTGCTTTATTGAAGTTTTTTGATCCAACATTGAAAGTGTGTTTTATTGAATTTTATCAATTATGGGACTCAAGAATGGTTATAAAAGAGCCCCATTGGTAGAAAAGTGAGTAAATGGGTTTCCATCTCGAAGGTAACCTTTTTGTTATATAATAATTTCTTAAAAAAAAAGTTTTGGAAACCGGTCTAAAAATCGTGAACGATTCCCGGTTTAATTGACCGATTTTTCAGTTATTTGCCTAGTTATTAATTAACCAATTAATTTAGTATAACAGGATCGGATTTTGGTCCGGTTCCCACATTTATCGGTTGAACTGACCAGTCTGGTCCGGTTTTATAAACATTGGCAATTACTAACAAGACAAATAAAGTTTTTGACAAAAAAAAGGAAAAACATATCCAAACATTATTGGCAACAAAAAGTTATTTTCATTCAAAAATATCCACAAGCTCCAAATAAAAGAGCAACACACTGATTTTAATTTGTTAGAATGCACAATAAAAGTAGACATCAACTCAAGTACAAAATCTAAGAGTTAAAATTATTTAAAGATAAATTTACAGGTAAGAAATATAGAGCAAAAACAGTTGATAAAGTGACATGATTTGAAACAAATACCTGTATGACATAATTCCCATACTGATCTTGAGCAAGGTCATAAGCTGATTCCAAAATCTCATCAACTATAAATTGACTCTGTAATTCATTTGGGCAATGCTCCAAGACTCTCTACAAAGGAATCGAGAGAAGAGTTTCTAATCTAGTAATTTCTATTTCATCAATTTCCAGTTAAAAATAGAACTAACAGGACCAATCAAATGAAATTACCAATTCTATAAAAATGCATTACAACGGGGTTAAATACAATGGCTTTCACTAAATTTCAAACCGTTCCAAGTTGGATACTGAACTAATGAAAGAGGTGACAAAGAAGTTAGTTTTTGCCAACTAGGATGCCAATAGTCAAACTTAGATAGAATGACCAAATTGTAACACCTGTTTAAGTTCAATAACCAACTTGAAACAAATTCAAGTTCAATAACCAACATGAAATATCGTTACACATTCAATGACCACTCGTGATTTTAACCCCATTATAATGTCATCATTTATTGTCCATAATTGACAATATTCCTCCAGCAACATGAAAACCGAAAAAATATTATACCTGAATAACACGGCACCCATAGGGATGAGTAGATAGAGTAGCTACTTCGCCTCGAAATGCAGAGATGATAAAATAAATTTTCTCCGTGGGTATGCATTCGATACATTTTTGTATAACGTGATTTCCATTTTGATCACGTACACATCGCATGACATGCCCATCAAGTTCATGAACAAGTTCTATCTTTTGGTCAATTTCAATAACTTCCAATGCCTAAAATTGATATCCAGTATAGCAACCATCAATGATACAGCAAGTCGCACATTTATAAATGCAAAAACGTGCATGATCATTTTAATAGTTTAGGCTCAAGAAGCTCAATAAGAAGCACAATCAGATTATTTGAGAACATAAAGATAATATTATAAGGGAAAACTTTAACAATATAAGACCAATGCATGCAACTAATAGAATGCTTCCATGGAAGAATGACAAAAAGTAGCTATATTCTATGTTGCACAGATGGTGCATCCGCGTCTGGCACGTATCATGTCATGTCGTATACGACACTTCTAGAATACCACATCATTTTTCTTTCTTTAGTAGTATTAATATATAACTATGATGCACTGACACGAATATGCGTGTCACGTGTCAAACACGTTGACACGCGATTCTTCAAAAAGTAATGACACGACACACTGCCAACTTGTTAATTAAACTATTTAAAATTCTTCATTTATACAGTATAAAATTAGTTTTATACTTCTTTTTTCTTGTCGAAATCTTAAGAATATGAATACTTATTTGTTATTTAATAATATCTTCGATTTAAAAATATATAATATTTTTGATAAAAAAGAAGAAGAATGAACATAGTAGAATGTCAGTATTCGACACGAGTCCTACACATGTTGGACATTGACAAACTATCTTAATTGAAATGTTCGTACAACACAAATATATAATTTTACTTAAAGTTATTATAATGTAACAAATGGGTACTATTATTTAAAAGATTTCAACCAAGAAAATTTAATAATAAGTACAAAGATAAAGTTAAACTATAGAAGTGAATATTTTTTTTTTTTAAATTTAATCAATGTATCATTACTTTTTTGAAAAATTGTGTGCCAGAGTGTTCGACAATCGACAGTGCCGTGTCGGTGCATCATAGGCTGTATCAATTGACATGTAAAATTATAAATACATAAATTGTTTTTTCACTTGGGCAGAGCTGAACTTTTCTCCGCTTTCACCCCATATTCCTGCAGAAACAGCAACTGAATCCCAGCAAGCATGTTTGATTTTTTACATTTTTTTGCAAAAATAACCATATTTCCTGGTTGCACCATCTGTCTTACCATGGCTGCTGGTTTTCTCCCTCAGAGGCATGTCCCATTGTGGCATGTTTCTTGAAAGACAGTATATTATACAGCAGTTCACACAATTTAAGATACTATTAGGATAAAATATCAGCACCAACCTTTTGAATAACACGACAGCCATACATTTGAAAACTCAAGGGTAATATCTTCCCTGATAGTTGATTTGCCAGTTCTCTCCTTTGTTCACAGGTCCCGTATTCAAAGAACTGTGAGTGAAATTTTCCACAGATCAAAAAGAACATGTTTCATTCATAGAGTTAAAACTTAAAAGCGTCTGTAAGACCGTAACATCATACGCAACACCTAAGATATAAATGGCTGAGTGATGAAATTTAAATTCATACCTTTTGAATGACATAGTTTCCAAAAACATCTGTCATCAATTTTGAAGCATGAGGAAGAATTTCTCGGAAAACGGACTCCATCTCTTCAATATTACAGTTTTCCATCTTCTGTTGTATAAATCGACTCCCGTGTTGATCAACACTACAAAGCACACGAATAAAAATAATTCTTTTTCTGTTGAGGGAGTGGTATAGATATCGAAACGCACACAACTGAAAGAAGCCCAGTACAAAGACTACCTGAATTCAACGATACACCCTTTGATCTCAGAGAGGTCAATTCTTCGTGCGCTGCCAGTTTTAAGTTCCTCAAGAAAAGAATGCTTCCTAGGGCTACTGAAGCTGTCAGACCGTTTTTGCCCTATCCATCCTGCATAACCACCACTATTTCTTACAGATCCTTGAGAAAATCCATTATCATTTTTTCTTCCAGAAAAATTAGCCCCTCCAAGTGGAGATCCTGGCAGCACTGGACTACCAACTGGTGATGCTGGAAATTGTGGCATAAATCCAAGGCCTGTTGGACTTCCAAAGTAACTGCTACCAGCCACCCCCATATTCCTTGGACTTGGAAAACTGAGACTCGCATTTTGTTTCGAGAGGAAATTCTGGTCAGAAATATAAGAAGCAATAGTAGGATCCTTCGGTAAAGCAAAAGAATCGGCTTGGCCGCGAATCATGCCTAGCGAAGGTAGATGGCCAAACTGCCCTGGAGCACCATATGCATCTCCCAGAGGATGCTGAAAGTACTGCATTGGAAGATGATTTGGGAAGGATGGGCGCATCATTAGTCCATGTCCATAAAACTTGTCAATATTCTGTGTATTGCTACCTTTCGGGATGCTTTCCCCCGTCAGAACAACAGCATTTTGACTGCCATAACTTTGTCCAGAACTGGCATTAAAATGCATAGGTAAACCAGAATGAGTTGGATATCCAGCTACAAATGGGGGAAGAAATGCAGAACCCAATGCATATGCGCTGTACTGTGGAGCATATAAGCCAGATGGATTTAGATTAGGATAAAATGTGTTTCCAGGACCCATAGATGCTGTAGCTGTTGCATACATAGAGGATGGGGATCCAGGAGTATGTAGAAGTGGTATCTCGGATGAGGAAAATTGGACATGTCCAAGGGAGACTTTTTCCATGTCAGTTTGCATGTTGTTTGCCCCTCGACTGGATCCATTATGCTGCTGAAGGTAAGTATTCGGCTGCTTCTGTACATTCTTTTCATAAAATACTTCCTCTGGTTTATTTCTGCTCTGCTCTACTTTAATAAAAACATTCCCAGAGCCTATACTATTACCAGTTACACCATCCTCATAAGCAGAAGGTGATGAACCCAGAGCATCCAGTTTAGGAATAGAATTGGCAGAAGGATCTTTACTGGCTGTTGAATCAGAAGCAATTGCTACTTCACCACGAAAATCTGGTGCCGACTTTGATTCAGGCAATTTTGATGCATTGAAAGAGAGATTTTCAAATGGAAGGGTTTCAACATCATGGTCAGCTACTTCTTCAGTCATAACACGAGTTGAGGAATGAGAGTGATTATATACTGGTGAAGGTATATGAGGGAAATCCTCCTAGAAATCAATTAAACCAAAATTAGTAAATTATGAGCATCGGGGAACACAAGCAAGACCCCCTTGGCCCTTGTTCAAAAAAATAAAATAATAACAACAAAAACAAACTAAGCCTTATTCCCAATATACTTAGGGTCGAGCCGGTAGGCTATAAAAACCATTTTTCGTCATTCCACTTTGTTCACAGATTTATCTGCTGGGATATAAAGCAACTATATCATCAGTAATTACATCAGGACATATTAATTTTGGTCTATTTCTCTCTCTAACTTGCTCTACCGAAATCACTTCTCTTATGAACAAGGTTTCTTCAAGTCAAAGCAAAACATGACTCAACCACCTAAGTCCTCCTTCCTTAAATTTATTTTCAATCCGTGAAACTCCATTTATTTGTGTACGTCTTCATTTCTTCCCTTTTGTACATCTAGCATCCTCATTTCTACTACTTCCATCTTATGGACATCTTGACCTTCAATGGCCCAGCACCCAAGTAAATTAAATAAAATGAAAATGACATACACACACCATTCCCATGCCATGGAATAACATAAATCACAGTTGCAGAAAGCATGGCCTTATGTCCAAAAGCATTCAAGTTCTTGAAACCAATGAGAGCTAACATAATATGAAAGGTAAACCAAATGGTAATTGTAATGACATAGTGCAGAAGACAGAGTAAGCGTAATTAAGTTTACATTTTATATTAAGAGGCACCCACCTCACCCTACCCTTTCATGCACGTAGACTCTTGACGATAATGTTACTTATTTAATAATAAAATTCAAAAATCAATAGAATTCCATTACCAATTTAACAATATACACTTAAATGTGATTCTTCTGACAAAGCTTGGTGTTAGAACTCTCTCTGTGACTGGAAAACAAGGTTAAAAAATAATACTTGGAGATTAACAAGATCTCAATCACTCCTCACTCTGGAGGAAGGGATGTGGTTTATTTATCACTTAGGCCCCGTTTGATTGCACGAAATTTTCCATGGAACTTGGAATTCGAATTCCAACTTCCACTTTTGGCCTGTTTGATTAACAAAATTTTCAGGGAATTGATTTTCCATGAATTTCTAGGTACAACACCTTAAAGCGTGATTTTCCACCTTTTTTTTTCCTAGGGGATAGGTGGTTTTTGGTTTTCCACCTTTTCTTTTTATTTTTATTTTTGCTTTTTTTATTTTTTTTTTAATTGTTGGCAATGGGAACAAATTTTAGGAATAATTGTAAAAGAGGATATCCCTAAAATTGACAATTTCCACGTAAAACAAAGTCAAACGAACATCAAAAAATACTTTTACTTCAACATTTTCCACGTGAAAAATTTATACAATCAAACACAATAATTTACAATTTCCATGAAAACAATTTCTAGGTAATTCAATTCCTTGGAATTCATTTTCTTTCCATGTAATTTTCCTACTTGTAATCAAACGCACCCTTAATTCTTTTGGTATACGTTGAAGACAATACACAGAGTGAAGCAATAATAACCGGATGGATGATTAAAAATATTTACAAATTCCACGTCAAACATTAATCATTTCACACTGTTATCTTAGTATAAAAAAATTATTTATATAGTCATATATGCAGCACATCTTTAAACGTTGATCTTCACTATAACTAACACAGAAAGTATGAATTGTTCAAGAGTGGAGTTCATCACCAGTCTATGTGGCTGTGGGTCACTGCCACGTCATCCAATGCAGTGAAATTGGGATGCATTTTTATTCATTGGATAATGTGGTAATGGCCGTGCTACCAAAGACTTGTAACACAAATATCATTAAGCAATTTTGATGAAATACAGAGAGCCATAAGTTCTGTAAATCCTTATGATATGCCGAAAATATTTCAGACTTTATCATGTTCATCAACAACATAGGACTGAAAAACCTTGTCCATTACCTGCGTTAGATCGACTAAACTCTTATTACGACCAGAAAAAGACACGCTGTTGTGTCCAGGCATCATACGACTACTACTTTCTACCCAGTCACCAGAAGCTTTCTTGGATGAACTAGCATCTTCAGGCTCCTCCACATGAATTGGAAGAGATCTTCTTGGCACGTGAAAGGATCGGTTGGCACCGTCTGGAGATGACAATCTCCAATTACTGCCAGAAGCCTGATGTCTATGCTCCCTTGAGATAATAGGTGAAGGAAGCCTCAGATTTGAGGAATAGTGTGCATAATATGGATCGGTGTACAGTTGCTCCTCAGATTGAAAATTTTCTAACGCACTGCTTAAAGTTGCCAAATTTGAATTCGAGCCGGAGCTCTGTCGACGTATAAGGTTACCAGAAGCTGCAAAAGAACCTTCTATACTTGGAGGTGCACTATCACTACGGCTGAAAACCATGTTACTTTGATCTTCACGAGTGTTGTGCGCTTTAAGAAGCAATCCCAGTTCGTCAATAGCTATGTTGGATGCAGCATTCTTGGAAGATGCCCACTTTCGAGCTGGACTGCTTTCCATAATTCTCATAGGGTTCTCAGTTGCCATTCTATCCAGAAAAAGTGCAATAGACACCTCTAGCAACAACGGTTTTCACATTTCTTCAGCAACAAAAACAATAAAAGTCATTACTATGCTTTACGTGCGAGAACCATATTCATACGCATGTAGTTCATTGATTTATGGAAAGTACGCCCACAGTCAATTTTTTTTTTGCAAAGAACAGAAAATTAGAACAAGCACACGAAATGAATTTAACCGAGTGCAAGACTGCTGGAATAAATGGAAGATAAATGTGTGAAATAAAATTTAATGAAAATCCGGCTGTTAACATCCGCTAATCAATATACAGGCAACACATGAAAATTTTCATGTTGCAGTGTGATTTGACTTCCACTATCTAAGTTTGACCATAGAACATGAAATCATAATGAGACATCCGCTCATTATGAAACCTTGAGGAATCGTGCTGATATCCTGCTAAAGCAAGTCCATACATGAAAAGGATGATCAGGAAAAAGGAAGAAATCTTTCTAATTCTTCTCGAAAAATTATCTACTCCATCAATTAATAACTGAATATTCTGGCATGATAAGTTTCAACAAACAGTTCATAAATGATTAATAAAATGCCTCCCCATTTTAAGGTGTATGCATTGAACCACTTCTCTATAACTTGAACGAATAGGTACAGAAATTAGATACCAAACATGGTTATTTACTAAATTTAGTCTTCAACAATAACTGAAACATAAAAGCATAATAACAACTCGACAAAGAGCTAAAATTTTAGACCTTAAACCCTAATTAGTCAGAGATTAAGCAAGATTTCTTACCAAAATAGAAATTCAGGCACCCCTTCTCACCTACACCCCAATTCCCAATAAATACTAATAAATGAATAAAATTACGGAAAAGTGAAGCCAAAAGAAACAAATAATATTACGCGAACCCTTGAAGTAGGGATGGTCAAGTACATGATCAAAGCTCACCAATTTGGAGAACCCAATTCAGCTGAATACTCCGACGAATTTTCAAAGAAATTCCAGTTCCAAGTTCGATATCAAAAACCCACAAACAAAATGGTGAAAATTCAGAGAGAAAGCGCGAGAAAAAGACGCACGGAGAGAGAGAGACAGAGAGAGATTTGTGAGTTTAAAATACAAATGTCGCTTCTGAAATCTACCACGGTATTGACAAGTTTTCCGGGTTTTCGATTTTCTGTTTATAAAATATTCAGAATGATTATGGAAGTCAGTCTTCGATTGTGTTGAAATTAGACGCTAAGAACTGTTGTCGAAATGACATTATTACCCTCGATCCCGGACTTCCAACCTCATTTGTTTCTAAATTTTATTTATAATCGCGAATGAAGAGAGATTTTCTTTTCGATTTTTGTTATAAGCATTGCAGTTGCTGAAGTAGACATTTTAATTTGCCTTTCAAAATACGAAATTCGAGACGTTGAATGCACGTACATGAAATCACAATCCAAATGTCCCTAATAAAATCATTGTCACTTTTATAAGATTTAACAATGGCAACAACTCAATCATCTAACTCTTGCAAATGAAAAGAGTTGAGAAAGTTGCTATGTTCTTAATAATGTAGGAAAGTTAAAGAAGAATATTTGAGAGTGAATACTAACTCAAAATAAAAGTTGTAAATTACCTTTATTCTTAATCAAAGACTGCTTTAAACTCTGTGAATTTGACGAGGAAAAAATAAGAGCATATTGGACACATGTCCTAGAATTTTTGAATTTAAAGATGAGAATCACGGATGGTCGGGGAATTTTGTTTTGATGACTCACCGAATATTTTAAATGTACATGCTATCAAGTTTAATTAATCACCTATATTCAAAGAATATGCGATCTGCCATGCTCGACACTTTGAGCAAGTAGACTGTCTGCTTTGCCTTGCTCCATCGATTGAGAGAGGGCATATTTGGCCAATCAAATGTCAAATCAATTGACCTTCTCGTAACCGTTAAACTAATCAGCACAAATCCAAACTAATTGTATGTCAATCAATAAATGGTCAATAACAACATGTATCAAATGTTGTAGCATCAAAAGTAATAATTTGAAAAATCCCACGTTATATGACATTCATCGGTGTTTCACGAACCATAGCTAACATATGATACTTTGTAAAACTCAGTGATCAAGCAAGCTGAGTAAAACACATTTTGTGAAAATTTACAATTTATTATCCTACTACAAAACCCTCAACCAAGATGTGAACCGAAGCCAAATTTTGTTCCAAATGTAACAATATATATTACCAAAACTAATTCCGATATTACAGACTACATAGAAATCGTGGTGAAAACCTATTCGAATAAACCAAAGCAACATTAGTATCACAAAGCTTGATGTTTTCAGAACAGAAGTAACATATTTATGCACAGTTTTGCATGGTTCATGACATGCCAAATTGAGCTAAGCTAGTAACCCAACCAAGTAGAAGGTATTGGCAGAAACTTGTGTTTGGCAAGTGCCAATAAATCGTAGTAATCTGACTGATTAAAGCAGTCACGAAAATCTGTAAAAAGTCTCTCGAAAATCCTCCACTGAACTTTGTATGATCTTGAGTAGGGATATGACAGAAAAACCTGCACAACATTTTTATTGTCGTATTAATACAAAAGAAATACATAATTAAACTGAGAAAGAAGTGAAACGGAAAGTATGATAAAATTATAATTCAAAATGACCCTCCACTCGAACAAAACTCAAACCAGTGATTCAGGACTAAACTCTGGTAAGTAAAAAATTTCCCCCAATGAATAATAAAAACTTGTTGAGCTGCGGCCAAAAAAAAAACTGACTTATCTAGAAGACTGCAAACTATAGGTACAGAGACCCTAAACAAGATCATTAGCACATTTAACACTCTAAATGAAAAAGATACAAATGTCATTTACTTAAATATATTTTCAAACCAAGCTGATAAAAAGATTATGATTGGAAATTTGCGTACATCTCCCTCAAATGCAAGGCGTTTAAGTAACAGAAAGGTTTCCTGATTTTCCTCGAAGTTGTCAATAACAGCCAACCAGATCAGTGAAGCAAGCTCGTGTGCCTTGTCTCGTGACTTACCACAGGCAATAAATTGATCTGCTAGAAGCAAAGGGATCGGGTTAATGAGAATTATTGATGCAACATGTTTTCAATCCATAAAATTGGGAGTGTGCAAAGATACTATTGAAATTAACATCACAAAGAATTTTTTTTTTTTAACAAATGACCCATATTTCAAATCCTTCATGAATGACCCAAAATTGAATTTTCTACAGCTACACATCCAGCTTCCTTTATGTGACTCCATAGTTGCACAACTGACCAGCTAATTCTTTCATCAGTTCATGTCTACAACAAGATCACTGAAACAAAAATTCCTTCACGTTCCTCCTATGCCACACGTTGGGAAATACGGATCGTGGGTGCCCATGTGGGGGTGACCCAACCCGCAAGATATCAAAAGGGTTGGATGGAGTGGTTTGAATTCCTACAACTCCCGAATAACATCCCTTAACTCCAACACAACGTCCCATTATTGTCTTGGACAAGAAGAGAGAAAGATGGTAGAAAAACATGGTGAAATTCGTATGGAAAATACCACCAAATTTGAAAAGTGTCTAGAAACACATATTTGGCATGGAAACTCACAAAATTAGGTACTTAGGTTGTGGATAATAAGTCCCTTCCATCGTGATTAGGATTGGAACCATTGGAATGCAAGAAAATGCAGAATTTGTGTTTGGAAAGCAAGGTGGTTCAACTACACAAAGATCTTGGTGTTTTCATTTTTACAAGTAAGAATCTTGACCCATAATTTAAGTTAAAAAAGGCAGCGAATTCTTTCATCACCAAACAAACCAGCCACAAATTAGTTTAATGGAGGATAGAATATGATGAACATATTATTTCTTCAATAAACTACTTAGAACAGTCTCTTTGATCATGTTCTCAGATTAAGGAAAGTGTCAAGCATGTGATCACACCATGGACTTCTTCTCAAGTTCTAGCAGCAACAAACCTCACATCCAATTAAAGACACAGCTGCTTTCTTATGAATGTTCTATTGGATAGCGTGTATGGCTAAGCTTAAAAAAAGTTATTAAATAAATATAACTAAATAAGTAGGTTTTAGAACAAGTAACTTTGTTTTATTAGTCAAAGTTGGATATAAAGTTACTTATTTAAACAAAGGCAAGAGTTAATTTTTATACTTAAAAGTAAGGGAAAAAATTCATATATTAACTTTTACTCCTTTTGAAACTTAGCCAAACATGTTCTAAGAACGTTACGAAGACAAAGCAAAAGAATTCGGTGAAGACCCTTCATATGAAATCATTCTGATGGAGAACCAGTTATGTCTCTCAGCTTAAAACTATGTGGATTCTTAATGTAACAGTTATGATAATGTCCTTATGCAATTATGATACATCTGTAATCAGTAACAACAGCACAAGTAATATCTAAATGATTTAACACAGCACCTATTATCGTTCCATGGAGAACCCCAGATGGAGGAGGCATGGTAAAGATCTCAAGCTGCTCTTTCAGAAACAAATAAGTATGACCTACGATCTCATCCATTTCATCATCAAGGGAAAAGATGTATTTACAGACATAGAATGCAGCAAACCTCCTGAAAATAGGTAATAGAATTGCAAGGTTACTAGTTTCAGTAGGTTTAATGGAGGAAAAAAATATATATACTCATGTCGCTTAGACACGAGCAAAAAAATAAACATATTCTTATCCTAACAAGAATAATGAAAAATCATCGCATAAGTACAACTATATGTTTGGAGTCTTACTGCAAGTTTTTTATTTTGTAAAATTATTGTTTTCATTGATATATGCTACCTCTTTATTATTCACTCATAGAGGAAGGATGAAACCTACCTTTTGCTCAACCCGCAAGGAATAGGGCCTGGCCATCTTTTAGCTTGACCAGCCAAAGGAAAACTCCTAATGAGAGCCGCATGCCACAAGCACTCTCCCCGAAACAAATCAGCCCAGTGTTTCTGAACACAAGAGACTTGTCCCCAATCTGAGATGGGAACACGAATGAATATCTCTATCAGCAGATGATCCGGTAGACTTGTGAAAAGACAATTAGCAGAAAGCAACGCTGCTTTGTTGCTCTCGTCCGCCATTCACTGGAGATGGGCAGCGGTAGTATAATCTATCATAAAGATAATCCAAAAAAAAAAAAA
>NC_036237.1:733539-741048 GCF_002742605.1 Olea europaea var. sylvestris
ATTGAGAGAGGGCATATTTGGCCAATCAAATGTCAAATCAATTGACCTTCTCGTAACCGTTAAACTAATCAGCACAAATCCAAAATAATTGTATGTCAATCAATAAATGGTCAATAACAACATGTATCAAATGTTGTAGCATCAAAAGTAATAATTTGAAAAATCCCACGTTATATGACATTCATCGGTGTTTCACGAACCATAGCTAACATATGATACTTTGTAAAACTCAGTGATCAAGCAAGCTGAGTAAAACACATTTTGTGAAAATTTACAATTTATTATCCTACTACAAAACTCTCAACCAAGATATGAACTGAAGCCAAATTTTGTCCCAAATGTAACAATATATATTACCAAAATTACATTCCGATATTACAGAATTTACATAGAAATCGTGGTGAAAACCTATTCGAATAAACCAAAGCAACATTAGTATCACAATGCTTGATGTTTTCAGAACAGAAGTAACATATTTATGCACAGTTTTGCATGGTTCATGACATGCCAAATTGAGCTAAGCTAGTAACCCAACCAAGTAGAAGGTATTGGCAGAAACTTGTGTTTGGCAAGTGCCAATAAATCGTAGTAATCTGACTGATTAAAGCAGTCACGAAAATCTGTAAAAAGTCTCTCGAAAATCCTCCACTGAACTTTGTATGATCTCGAGTAGGGGTATGACAGAAAAACCTGCACAACATTTTTATTGTCGTATTAATAAAAAAGAAATACATAATTAAACTGAGAAAGAAGTGAAATGGAAAGTATGATAAAATTATAATTCAAAATGACCCTCCACTCGAACAAAACTCAAACCAGTGATTCAGAACTAAACTCTGGTAAGTAAAAAATTTCCCCCAATGAATAATAAAAACTTGTTGAGCTGCGGCCAAAAAAAAAAACTGACTTATCTAGAAGACTGCAAACTATAGGTACCGAGACCCTAAACAAGATCATTAGCACATTTAACACTCTAAATGAAAAAGATACAAATGTCATTTACTTAAATATATTTTCAAACCAAGCTGATAAAAAGATTATGATTGGAAATTTGCGTACATCTCCCTCAAATGCAAGGCGTTTAAGTAACAGAAAGGTTTCCTGATTTTCCTCGAAGTTGTCAATAACAGCCAACCAGATCAGTGAAGCAAGCTCGTGTGCCTTGTCTCGTGACTTGCCACAGGCAATAAATTGATCTGCTAGAAGCAAAGGGATCGGGTTAATGAGAATTATTGATGCAACATGTTTTCAATCCATAAAATTGGGAGTGTGCAAAGATACTATTGAAATTAACGTCACAAAGAAATTTTTTTTTTAACAAATGACCCATATTTCAAATCCTTCATGAATGACCCAAAATTGAATTTTCTACAGCTACACATCCAGCTTCCTTTATGTGACTCCATATTTGCACAACTGACCAGCTAATTCTTTCATCAGTTCATGTCTACAACAAGATCACTGAAACAAAAATTCCTTCACGTTCCTCCTATGCCACACGTTGGGAATACGGATCGTGGGTGCCCATGTGGGGGTGACCCAACCCGTAAGATATCAAAAGGGTTGGATGGAGTGGTTTGAATTCCTACAACTCCCGAATAACATCCCTTAACTCCAACACAACCTCCCATTATTGTCTTGGACAAGAAGAGAGAAAGATGGTAGAAAAACATGGTGAAATTCGTATGGAAAATACCACCAAATTTGAAAAGTGTCTAGAAACACATATTTGGCATGGAAACTCACAAAATTAGGTACTTAGGTTGTGGATAATAAGTCCCTTCCATCGTGATTAGGATTGGAACCATTGGAATGCAAGAAAATGCAGAATTTGTGTTTGGAAAGCAAGGTGGTTCAACTACACAAAGATCTTGGTGTTTTCATTTTTACAAGTAAGAATCTTGACCCATAATTTAAGTTAAAAAAGGCAGCGAATTCTTTCATCACCAAACAAACCAGCCACAAATTAGTTTAATGGAGGGTAGAATATGATGAACATATTATTTCTTCAATAAACTACTTAGAACTGTCTCTTTGATCATGTTCTCAGATTAAGGAAAGTGTCAAGCATGTGATCACACCATGGACTTCTTCTCAAGTTCTAGCAGCAACAAACCTCACATCCAATTAAAGACACAGCTGCTTTCTTATGAATGTTCTATTGGATAGCGTGTATGGCTAAGCTTAAAAAAAGTTATTAAATAAATATAACTAAATAAGTAGGTTTTAGAATAAGTAACTTTGTTTTATTTGTCAAATTGGATATAAAGTTACTTATTTAAACAAAGGCAAGAGTTAATTTTTATACTTAAAAGTAAGGGAAAAAATTCATATATTAACTTTTACTTCTTTTGAAACTTAGCCAAACATGTTCTAAGAACGTTACGAAGACAAAGCAAAAGAATTCGGTGAAGACCCTTCATATGAAATCATTCTGATGGAGAACCAGTTATGTCTCTCAGCTTAAAACTATGTGGATTCTTAATGTAACAGTTATGATAATGTCCTTATGCAATTATGATACATCTGTAATCAGTAACAACAGCACAAGTAATATCTAAATGATTTAACACAGCACCTATTATCGTTCCATGGAGAACCCCAGATGGAGGAGGCATGGTAAAGATCTCAAGCTGCTCTTTCAGAAACAAATAAGTATGACCTACGATCTCATCCATTTCATCATCAAGGGAAAAGATGTATTTACAGACATAGAATGCAGCAAACCTCCTGAAAATAGGTAATAGAATTGTAAGGTTACTAGTTTCAGTAGGTTTAATGGAGGAAAAAAAAATATATACTCATGTCGCTTAGACACGAGCAAAAAAATAAACATATTCTTATCCTAACAAGAATAATGAAAAATCATCACATAAGTACAACTATATGTTTGGAGTCTTATTGCAAGTTTTTTATTTTGTAAAATTATTGTTTTCATTGATATATGCTACCTCTTTATTATTCACTCATAGAGGAAGGATGAAACCTACCTTTTGCTCAACCCGCAAGGAATAGGGCCTGGCCATCTTTTAGCTTGACCAGCCAAAGGAAAACTCCTAATGAGAGCCGCATGCCACAAGCACTCTCCCCGAAACAAATCAGCCCAGTGTTTCTGAACACAAGAGACTTGTCCCCAATCTGAGATGGGAACACGAATGAATATCTCTATCAGCAGATGATCCGGTAGACTTGTGAAAAGACAATTAGCAGAAAGCAACGCTGCTTTGTTGCTCTCGTCCGCCATTCACTGGAGATGGGCAGCGGTAGTATAATCTATCATAAAGATAATCCAAAAAAAAAAAATCAAAATTAAACAAACAAAAAAGAGATGGGCACATGGAAACGAACAAACGATCAGAGGCTTAGAGCATAGAATATAATTGCTTTAATTTATTCCTGCTGTTGCTGCCACTGCTGTAGTCATTCCATTTTTCTTTCTCTTTAGTGCGACTATGGCTATTATTTTTGTCAGAGTTTAACGAGATCGAACAAAGTAAGTTCCCACTTCCCAGAATTTTACAAAGGCGATAAAGAATTGGATAAAACTTATATTGTGACTAAAGATTTTACTTCCGAAAGGCAGTGATTTACATGTGAAACATTTACCATAACAGCATGTAGCATTCATGAAAAAATAACAATTTACAAAATTCTCGCTTTTGTACAAACATAAAGCTAATAGTCAAAACTCGTTCAGTTGGGATCTTAGAAAGAAATTCTGCAAACTCAATACCAGGAAATTTCGACCTTCTTCCTCTGTAGGAAGTGCCTCAGATTTTTTTACAATCAATTCAATCCCAACATGCAATAAGGTTTCAGAATATTTCCCTTGTGCAGATCCCTGTAATCAAATGAAGTATTATTAAGTTAGCAGCGAACTTGAAAGAAGGAACAATTAAATTTCATAATTCTTCACAAAAATTATTACTAACAAATTAGCCATCAGCAATAAGTCTGAACAATGCAATAATTATCACATAATCAATCCTTACAGCACTGCTTCAATTTGAGACTAATCACAGAATTGTAATTTAAAAACTCACACGAAAATACACATAAAAAGTAAAACCCAGAAGAATTCAAACTGAACAACACATAAACAATAAGAACAAATCGTTGAAATTGAGTAAAAAAGTTTAAGGGGGAAAAAACAAGAAAAAGAGGTGAAAACCTTAGTTTCTTATCCCAGAAAATGAGAATAGACGGCAGCTGAAAGAGCTGTTGTTAGGTCCATTTATGTTCATACGTTTCCGCATATGTTTTTATTGCTTTGCTGATGTTTTGCCCACGCTCACAATTAATTGAAACCATCAAAATTCTGGCACGTCATGATGGGACCCACTTTAATTTGGGGACAGGCAATATTAACCAATCATTACGAAGGAAGTACAATAGTACAGTGAGGCTGAGCGTACACGATCCTGATCAATGAGCACCAGAATCCACCTTCACTTAGAAATTTCAAATTAGACCGTGGTGGAATGTGTGGTTTTCATAAATTTGAGATGAGCATCTTCGCAATTTGCAAAAGGATTCCTTTTTGGAGCCAGTCAAGGTGGCACGAAAATAAAAGAATTAAGCCATTTATATTTGTTTATTAACACTTTGGGTTATCCGATCCCATCGTTCCCCTCATATGTGGTTGGGTCTCATGTGAGGGTAATGACGTGAGATCCGATCCCATGTAAGAGGAGGAAGAGGATCCGAATAAATCAAAGTGTAAACAAACAAGTACAAGTAGTATGATTCAAAATAGAAATCGAACGTGTACAATCAATTTGTATACTGATTACGCAAGTAACACCTGTCTAATAAATTATGAATTTATAGGCCAAAAGTGCTCTAAATTTATTTCAAGTTAATCATCTGTCCGTACATTTTAACTTGAGAAAAACATTTTCAAAAAATCATAAATTAAACTAATGAATATTGACAGAGTGATCGAAGTTCAACGTGCAACAAAAGTTTGATATTGATGATCAATTAAACTTTAGTGGTTAATCTGCAACAAAAATAAAGTTAAGGACTATTATAAAATTTTAAAAGAAAAAATGAACACTGCAGGAGTTGTGAACGATGAAGATTGGATTCGATTCGATTTCACCAATAATGATCTGCTATCCATTATTCATAATCTTCTTCAACAGGGCTTCACGTCCTGGAAATGGACTGATGCTTTTCCCTTCTTCTTCTTCTTGTTGATTCGCCACGAATTCTTTTTTATCATCCAAGATTCTTAATTTCCTCATCCTCTCCGCCGCCGTCGGAATTGTTCTGCTCTTCGATTTCAGCCGCTCTCTCCGGGCCCGTCTTCTTCTTTCGCCGTCGCCCTCATCGGAAATTTCCTCATTTTTCTTCAATTTCTGCATTTTCTTTTCGACGCTCCTAATTTCGTCCCCAATTCTCGGAATTCTACCGCCCTTGGAGCTTCCTAGAAGCCCAAAATCAATCTTACTCCAACCCGCCTTATCTTCATTATCCCACCCGAATCGCTGGCTCATTTCCAGCAGTTCAGACGCTGCATTCTGATTCCCATTCGCTGGTACCGAGGAATTACTCAAAACGTCGCCGTTTAGAATTTTCTCTGCGAATTCCCACTCTATGCGGTCTTTGTACACTGGGTCAATGAGCACCTCATCGCAAAGCTTGGCCCATTCTTCAAAGTCCTGGGCTCTTAGGTTTTTTGAGACCCATTTCAGATAGGTTGAAGGTAGGGTTCCCAACATTTTGCCCTTGTATTTTCCGAAGTCTATGACTCGATCCCGAGCTGGAATGACTGGAAATGCGATGTTGGTCCGGCGGAGTGGTCGCGGAATTGGAGTTTTGGGGTTTGTGTGGAAGCAGTAAACTGTAGAAGAACGGAGTGGAGTTACGGTGGAGGACACGAATGGAAAATTCATTTCGTTTAAACTTCCTCCGAGGCGTGGCAGAGTGGATTGGGGATGTGTCAATTAAGCACGAGATTTTGTGTCTGGATAAGCTTAAAATAAATGGGTTGTGCTTTGTACAAGGGAGGAATTCACAGAACAATAATAGCCGGACAGGGTAATTGAGAGGCTCTTGACATGCATTTAAATTTTGGTGACATATCTTTGAATAATTAATTAGAAAATTGATGAGTTTGTTTCATTCATGGTTTTCGCACATTTTTAGCTTGATTAAATACTAGATTTTATGAATGTAGAACGTTTTTGATGTGTTTGTTAGTGTTGTTTTGAAGATAAGGAGAAGCAATGAGAAAAGAAGTATTAAAGTGGATGAAGAGGCCAAAAACACGGAATTGGGGTAGAAAGATGGCGCTTAGGCGCTACACTTATAGCGTCTAGGCGCTACGAAACGAAGAAAAGATGAAAATTGAACCCGGGAGGCAGCGCCTAGGCGCTACAACCATAGCGCCCAGGCGCTACCACCAGCGCCTAGGCGCTGAAGACAAGCGCCCAAGCGCTACAGCCAGCGCCTAGGCGCTGCGATTGGCGATTTAGGGCGCATTTTTTTTGGGCCGTTTTTAAAGCCATAAAAACCCTACTTCAACACAAAAACGTGGAGGCACCTAGAAATACATCCTCCTCATACTTTTGAAGGGTTCTGGACATATTGGAGAGAAAAACAACAAGAAGGGAGATTCAAGGGAGAAATTTAAGAAGATTAACACCAAGAATTGAAGATTGGAAGCACTCATTGGAAGAGGAAGGAGATTTTGGTGCAAGAATTCCATTTTTTCTTCCACACCTTTATTTCAAACTCGGTGATGTATTCTAAGACAATCTCCTATTTTTCTTCCATTATTATGAGTAGTTAAATTTCATGTTAGGGCGAACAATGTAATCTTTTGGAACCCTTTATTTCATGCAATTGAGATTCTAGTACTTTTTTATTTCCTGTGTTGATTTTAATATTGTTCTTAATACATTTAATTACTTGATCACTAATTAGATGATTTGTGAACATTGATTGCGTAGAGATGCGGATTATTTGTTTAGACCACATGTTAAAATCCGATAAATTGATATAATGTGTAGAGATACTTATATTGATTGCTGCGGTTGTGTGTGAATTCTTAGAACCAATGTTTCGTTTAATTAAATTTAATTTGTATAGAGATATGGAATTAAACTAATTAAGTAGGCTCAATGAGAACTCGAGAGGGGTAAGTTGAATACAATAGAAGAATTCGACCGAACACTACCTTAGGTTTTATGAATCTTGATTTATGAAGTAAAGGTGACCAATAGGTGAAATTGTTCCGCCCTAACGTCCATTTATTGTTTGAATTCTCAATCACTTTTCATTGAATCTAATCACATTTTTAAGTTTTTAGAATAAAAATCACATTTAATCATTGTTTTTGATTTACATTCGTCAAATAGTAGTTAAAGAAAGATTAAATTAAGTGCTACAAAATAGTCCTCGTGGGATCGATAACCGGACTCTTAGGTCCACTATTACTTGTTACAGATCGTACACTTGCGAAACAAAATTATACAACAAGTTTTTGGCGCCGTTGCCGGG
>NC_036237.1:741268-742937 GCF_002742605.1 Olea europaea var. sylvestris
TGCATTGGAGTGGTTAGATGCTGAGCCTCACGCTAGCATTACTACATGGGAAGAACTAATCAGGAAGTTCTGTAATAAATTTTTCCCACCAGCGAGGGTAGCTAAAATCAGATTAGAAATTCAGACTTTTCAACAGAAAGAGGGAGAAAGCTATCACGAAGCATGGAATAGGTTTAATGAGTTGATGAGAAAATGCCCAAACCATGGAATTACTATAGGTAATCAAGTGCAGTACTTCTACACTGGACTTACACCACTGTCAAAATCTCAAGTCGATGCCTCAGCTGGAGGATCAATTATAGGAAAATCTGTGCAGCAAACCATGGAACTGTTTGAGTTGATTGCCACTACACATTCTATGTTCTCATCGGAAAGAGTGGCGCCACCGAAGACAGGAGGAATGTATGAGTTAGACAGCGCAGCAGCTATCAACGCCCAAATAGTGGCATTGACAAAACAAGTGGAGTTATTGGTGAAATCACAAACGAAAGGAGCACATGCAGTGACAGCTGGTCCATCATGCGAGAACTGCGGGGCTAATCATCTGACAGAAAACTGCACATCTATAGGCTATCCCGACGAGCAGGTCAATTTCATTCAGAATGGGTCTCGAAATCTTAATCCATTTGCTCAAACATACAACCCAGAATGGAGACAGCACCCAAATTTCAGATGATCAGATAATCAACAAGGGAACAGTTCAAATAATGCCCAACAAGAGAAAAAACCAAGTTTGGGGGAGATGTTCAACCAGTATATGCAGAAGACTGACAAGGTGTTTCAGCAGATTGACACAAATTTTCAGAATTAGCAAGCATCAATCAAGAAGTTGGAAACACAAATTGGTCAAATAGCTCAACAGCTTGCAGAACGCCCACAAGGGACATTGCCAGGAAATACAATGGTCAATCCAAAAGAGCAAGTGCAAGCTATAACTACCAGGAGTGGGGTGCAACTTCCAGAAATTCATGTGAAGAGACCTGAGCGAAAAGAAAAGGAAAAAATGGGTGAAGAGGCTGGGAAAGAAATAGAGTTTGAACAACCAACTGACAAGGAAAATGAAAGGAAGGAAACACCTGCAGTGAGAGCACCCAGCCCTGTGAAGGCTTATGTGCCACCAATTCCATTCCCTCAAAGGTTACAAAGAAAGAAGTTGGATAATCAGTTTGCCAAGTTTGTGGAGATTTTCAAGAAACTGCACATCAATATTCCTTTTGCAGACGCAATTGCCCAAATGCCCAGCTATGCAAAATTCTTGAAAGAGATCCTATCTAACAAAAGGAAGCTGGAAGAACATGAGACAGTATGTTTGAACGAGGAGTGCAGTGCAATACTATTGAGAAAGCTACCTCCTAAGCTAAAAGACCCAGGGAGTTTCACTATACCTTGCACAATTGGTTCTAATTTCTTTGAACATTCTTTATGTGATTTAGGTGCCAGTGTTAATTTGATGCCTCTCTCTGTCTACAAGTCTCTTGGATTAGGAGAAGCAAAACCTACAACAATCTCTTTGCAACTGGCAGACAGATCGATCAAACGACCAAAGGGAATTATTGAAGATGTGCTGGTTAAAGTCGACAAATTTATTTTTCCGGCTGATTTCATCATTTTGGACATGGAAGAGGACTCAAATATTCCTCTGATCTTGGGAAGACCGTTCTTGGCTACT
>NC_036237.1:743895-836366 GCF_002742605.1 Olea europaea var. sylvestris
CCAAATTTGTATAGGAGAGGGGCGGACCAGATCATTAGGAGATGTGTGCCTGAGGATGAAATGAAACCGATCCTCTCGCGAGTACATGCTTCGGCTTATGGAGGGCACTTTGGCCCCACTAAAACAGCAGCAAAGGTACTCCAATGTGGTTTCTTTTGGCCTACATTGTTCAAGGATTGCCACAGTTTCTGTAGGTCATGCGATAAGTGTCAAAGAACTGGTAACATATCAGCGCGTCACGAGATGCCACTTAACAACATTTTGGAAGTGGAAATATTTGATGTCTGGGGGGTTGATTTTATGGGTCCGTTTCCATCCTCTTACAACAATCGGTACATCCTGGTCGCGGTGGATTATGTTTCAAAATGGGTAGAAGCTAAAGCACTGCCTACTAATGACGCAAGGGTGGTGGTCGACTTCATAAAGAAACACACATTTAATCGATATGGATCACCTAGGGCAATTATAAGTGATGGTGGAACGCACTTCCATAATCGGTTGTTCCAAGCAGTTTTGCATAAGTACGGAGTACAACATCGAATTGCCACTCCTTATCACCCTCAGACTAGTGGACAAGTGGAAACATCAAACAGACAATTGAAAAGAATTTTGGAGGTCACTGTGAATGCATCTCGCAAGGATTGGTCAAAAAAATTGGACGATGCTTTATGGGCATATCGCACAGCGTACAAGACGCCTATAGGAATGTCCCCATACCGACTAGTCTTTGGGAAAGCATGCCACCTACCAGTGGAATTTGAGCACAGAGCGTATTGGGCATTGAAGCAGTTAAACATGAACCTCGATAAGGCTGGAGAAACAAGAATACTACAGCTAAATGAGTTGGAGGAATTCAGAAGAGAGGCATATGAGAATGCATCCATCTACAAGGAAAGGACAAAGCAGTGGCACGACAAGAACATCAGGCAATGAATTTTTCGAGTAGGGGATCAAATGCTATTATACAATTCCCGACTTAAACTTTTCCCAGGAAAATTGAAGTCTCGATGGTCCGGCCCTTTTACGGTCTCTCAGGTGTTTCCCTATGGGACAGTTGAATTACACCATCCAACTAAAGGAAATTTCAAAGTAAATGGTCAACGCATCAAGCATTATGTGGAAGATTTTCCCACCGGTAAAGAGAGTCTTGATCTAGCTGTTCCCGAATAACTGCGGCACTACGTCCAGCTAATGACTTAAAAGAAGCGCTTCTTGGGAGGCAACCCAAGCTCTATTCTTTATTTGATTATTGGTTTATGCTTTGATTTTGTTTTCTTCCTTTAATAATTTATACTATCGTAGTAACTCTTTCTCTTGCTTTTGTAGGAGAATCCATGAAGGTTACACATCGCGAAATTTGAGCTCTACAATGAAACTGAATGAGTGTGAAAAAGGGTGAGGTAAAAAAAAAAAAAAATTACAAAATGAAGGCAGAAACTCAGCGCCTAGGCGCTGAGTTTGCAGCGCCCAGGCGCTGGTTCTGCCAATTTTGGCAGAAACGCAGCGCCCATGCGCTGCGCCTATGCGAGGCGCTGCGTTTGCAGCGCCCAGGCGCTGCGTCTGCCCGAAACGACAGAAACGCAGCGCCTAGGCGCTGCGAACATGACCATTCCCTCCCCTCATTTTTTTTATTTTTTTTTCTTTCTTTCTTGTCTATTTCTTATACCCTAAGCCCCCATCCCTCATAAGATTTTCCCCAACTCTCTTTCCCTCTCATCTCTCCCCTCTCATCTTTTCCCCCTAACCTTTACCTTTACTTTTTTTTTCTTCTCCCCTCAACCCCTCCAAGGTAAACTCTTCCCCTCTCTTTCTTTTTTTTAGTTTTGTTTTTGGTTAATTTATATTATCACCTCACCTCACCCACATCACATTTTTTTTTTCAAATCCAAAATTTTTTTTTTTCGCCCCCCTATCACTCCCCCTTGTTGTTTTTCCACATCTCTTTGTTGATAAGTGTGCATTCATCCATCTCAATTTGTTTCCACAACAACATTCCAGGTATGGCTTTTGTATTTGCTCCTCTTACATTATAGTTGTTGCGTTTATGTGCCTATTTTTGTTAATTATGTTATGAGGAGGTCTTGCCTTATCGTAATGTCAAGAACTTTGTGTGTTGTGTGAATATTGTGGCATGAGCTACTCCCAACTTTTAGGCAATTTTTTGGTGAGAAATTGGTGCATTCAATGTGTTTGATGAATTGTCCAGGTGAACTTAGTTGGGTAGAAGGAGCTATTTTGGCTATTGTGCTATTTGAATTATGTGGGAATTGCCATGTAGATGATTATGAGTTGACAATTGGGTTTAGAGTACATCACTTGCACGTTCGACCATAATTTCCTCGTATGGCTAGATTTTTGGCGTTGCCTTATTGTCCTTTATTACTGTTTGTTGCTCATGGTTTGCTGTTTTTACCTTTGTACAGGTCCAATGCCGCCTAAAAAGAGAACTAAAGCCACAGCCTCCTCTTCTAGCTCATTTGACAGGAGCAAATTCATTAGTGCCGAGGCCGCTGAACGTTATAATAGCTTGGTGGTACACAAGACCTGTATTCCTGAACGTGGTTTTGACAATTATATGACAGAGCAAATAGGTCGGCGGAATTGGGAGGTGTTTGCTCGGCAGCCACGACCGGCACTAATTCCGGTTGTTAGAGAGTTCTACGCCAATGCGAAGGAGCATCGTGATTTTCGAGTGTTTGTGCAGGGTAAATGGATACCATTTGATAGAACCTCCATCAACAGGTTTTATCATTTACAGGATATTGAAAATGACGAGTACTCTAGACTTCGTGACGAGGGTGTTGATCCTGATGAGGTTATTCAAGCCTTAACTACAACGGGCACAACATGGAAACGTTCGGAGACTGATGTAATTAACTTTCCTGCTTCTGGTATGACTTCGGGTTGTAAGGCTTGGCACCACTTCATTTCTGGTAAACTTATTCCCAGTAGCAACTTAAGTGAAGTAACAAAGGAACGGGCAACCCTCAATTATGCCATTCAGTGCCGCCTATCCATAGATGTTGGTAAAGTTATTCACAACAACATCCTACATACTTTGAGAGGATTGACTACCGGTGGTCTCGGGCACCCTTCATTGATCTATGAGCTTTGCTTAGCGGGTGGTGTCGTCACATACCCGACTGAGGAGGTTGTGCACCCCAAACCGGCTATCACACGAGCGCGTACTTGGAAGTTCTTACGCCACTCCGAATCCACCAGTGCTCCACCCCCTCCTCGGAGCGACCAGCCGCCCCGTTCACGCCGACAGACACCAGCTAGTGATCCCACTTCTATCCTTGCCGCTCAGCTTCATGATATGCAATTGCAAATGAATTTGATGCAAAACACCTTGTGCGAGCAATTCCATTATCAGCATGAGTTTAATGCGGCTTTGGCTTCGATGTACCCTGATCGAACATTTCCTCAGCCACCTCTCCTACCTGATCACGCTGCAAATCCTATTCCAAATACCCAAGACGACGATGTCGAGGACGACGATTAGTCGTCGTCCGTCAGGTACGTCCCCTCCCCATTTTGTTTCTATTTCACATTGAGGACAATGTTTTCGTTAAGTTTGGGGGAGTGTGAATAATTTTGCTTACATTGTTGATTTCCTCGAATGCTTTGTGTGATTTGCTTGTTTGAAAAAAAAAACAAAAAAACAAAAAATAAATAAATAAATAAATAAATAATTCGTTTCTTTTTGCATGCTTGTGTGTGTTAGATAACCTTGCCGGTATTGATATGTGTAATTGAGAACATGCGTTGATTTATGAATTGTGGACGAGTTATGTGTTTGAGTTAGATTTTTGCTTATTCATGTGAAATGGAAATCAATTTTTGCACGTGAGTTGATTGTAGCGTTGTACATGAGGAGGTTGATTCACGCTTATAGGTTGAATTAGAGAACTTAGATGCTAAACCCAAACAACCATTAAATATCACAATACCCTTAACCAAATTTAGGATGTTTGGATGATTGCACTGTTGTAGGAAAACTTGAAGATAAATGTGGATTTCGTGTGTGTTAATGTTTGTGTGGACTGTCTGAGACTAATAGGATGAAAATTGGGTGAAAACCTTAAGTTAGAGGTCGATTTTCTAGGATAGGTGTTTAATAAGGGGCATTGCACTAAAAAATAAGTTGGATGTCGGTTTGTTTGTATAAGTGTGTGAAAGAGGCATTGCACCGATCAAGGCATATACATTTGAAATTTAAAAACTTCTCTTTGAATTCTTCATGCCTTGAGTAATTAAGCCTGCAAGGGTATCTTAAAATCTGATGCCCTAAAATCATCTGATTCAGGAGTCATCGACCTAAAACTCGCTACAAGGGTCATTTAGAAAGCTTAAGGGAGAGACGTCCGCACAAAGAGTGATTAAAGAATAAAGATATATATGAAAAAAAAGAAGAAGTTGATTAAGCCCCGAACACTTGTTTTAGAGGATTAGACCTTTGATAAGGGGTAGGTAACTTGGTTGATTCCTAGAGGTTGAAGCAGTCAAAAATAAAGAGAATCCTCATTTGTTGACATGTGGAACTACAATCAGTAAAATCTAACCAAATTTGAGTGGTGTAAGAAACTAGTATTGAAAATTTAACCTTAGGTTACACCCTTGGAAAAAGAAAAGAAAATAAGTTTGGGGGTGTGTGAATCCCATGAGCAAGGTAAGGAAAAATTTGACTTCTAAGGTTGGGAATTGGGTCAACTTATTATTGTACAGCGTTGCACTTGACTCTCCACACACACACCCGTTTTGCATTGAATAAGTGAGAATTTAACTTTTGCATTATAGCTTTGAAGTGGTTCATGGAATCAAAGTTATGTTTTTAATTCTAAGACATGAAGGCAAGTTATCTAGCGAAATGTATTTTTAGTGATTTCGTTTGTCTTGATTGTGCTTGTGTGTCCGTTAATTATTCTTATGTGCTTTAGTGTTTGCTCGAGGACTAGCAAATGGTTAAGTTTGGGGGTATTTGATGAGTTTGTTTCACTCATGGTTTTCGCACATTTTTAGCTTGATTAAATAGTAGATTTTATGAATGTAGAACGTTTTTGATGTGTTTGTTAGTGTTGTTTTGAAGATAAGGAGAAGCAATGAGAAAAGAAGTATTAAAGTGGATGAAGAGGCCAAAAACACGGAATTGGGGCAGAAACTTCCATTATTATAAGTAGTTAAATTTCATGTTAGGGCGAACAATGTAATCTTTTGGAACCCTTTATTTCATGCAATTGAGATTCTAGTCCTTTTTTATTTCCTGTGTTGATTTTAATATTGTTCTTAATACATTTAATTACTTGATCACTAATTAGATGATTTGTGAACATTGATTGCGTAGAGATGCGGATTATTTGTTTAGACCACATGTTAAAATCCGGTAAATTGATATAATGTGTAGAGATACTTATATTGATTACTGCGGTCGTGTGTGAATTCTTAGAACCAATGTTTCGTTTAATTAAATTTAATTTGTATAGAGATATGGAATTAAACTAATTAAGTAGGCTCAATGAGAACTCGAGAGGGGTAAGTTGAATACAATAGAAGAATTCGACCGAACACTACCTTAGATTTTATGAATCTTGATTTATGAAGTAAAGGTGACCAATAGGTGAAATTGTTCCGCCCTAACGTCCATTTATTGTTTGAATTCTCAATCACTTTTCATTCAATCTAATCACATTTTTAAGTCTTTAGAATAAAAATCACATTTAATCATTGTTTTTTATTTACATTCGTCAAATAATAGTTAAAGAAAGATTAAATTAAGTGCTACAAAATAGTCCTCGTGGGATCGATAACCGGACTCTTAGGTCCACTATTACTTGTTACGGATCGTACACTTGCGAAACAAAATTTTACAACAAAAATAAAGGGAAATGGACTTCGAAAAAACTCTATACATCAGCCTGGAGATAACCCTTGTTTTTTGCCCTTGTTTGTGTAGTGAAATTCTTCACAGAATTCCTTCAGAACACATACAGGATTGATTTTTTTTAGTATTTTATTCACGTGGGGTCCATTCACGTGAGTATTCAGATGAGATCTGCTACAGAATTCGTTCAAAACACACACAGGGTTGATTTTTTTTCAATATTTTATTCACATAGAGTCCATTCACGTGAGTATTCTGGATGGGTTATGTGGAAACCCTTTTCCCATACACATGGACTAATTCAAAATAATTTTTCACAGTTAGTGTTTGGACATTGATCCCCAAAAATGATAAAATATACACTATAAAAGAGTGAGGCTATTTAACTCCAATCTACATGATTAGGGATGGCAAAAAACCTCTTTCAACCCGATACTCGTAAGGTCCTACTCCGAATGGGACGGGTAATACTCGCCTAATCGGGTACATGGGATGAGTATGGAGCGAGGGTCATTGCTCCAAAGCGGGTATGAGACGGATACGAGAAATATAGTCCATGCCCCATTTAATATTAATTTCAAATTTAAGTTTTTATCAAATAAAAATGATAGATTTATCATCTTTTTTAAAGAGAACATAAGTTTCTAACAAATTGGTAAAAAAAGTAATGCTAATTACTAACTAAGGATGTAAAAAATAAAAGCAAAAAATAAAAAAATAAATGGGGCAGGAGACTTGCCCCACTCATCCCGTTTTAACCGGGTATGAGTATAAGGTAAAATAACAAAAACACCCGACGGGATAGGGGTGGAAATGACTGACTCGTCCCATACTTTCCCGTTGTCATCCCTATAGGTGACTCTATTATGGTGTTAAATTATAAGTACAATTAAATTAATCATTTGATTTCATCCTTCATTTACCATATCACATTAACGTCATATAGATAGAAGTTAGAAAAAATTATCCAAACCCTACATATAAAGTATACAATTCAAAAGTAACATAAAGTTATTTTAAATTCATAAATCAGGTGATAATTAAAATTGCTTAAATTAATTAATATATACTTATTAAATTACAATAATCTTTCTAATTTCTCTCCAAAAGATGATGTCCCTCTGCAAGAACTCATTCTATCTCTACAGCAACTCTCTCTCTCTCTCTCTCTCTCTCTAACATACAAAACATCATCTCCTCTCTACAACTTCCAGTTGTCGTCGTCGGTGATGTAACTGTCGGAAAACACCCATTTGCTTCTGTACATAGTACATATACGTGTATCTCTATGTATTGTTGTCTTTGCGTGTGTTGAATAATTTTTAGTATCACAAATTACGTGGAGTGGGTATTGGAATTTTAATGTCATGGAAGTAATTGGTGACTCATTTGCTATTTTAGGTAAGAGTTGATTACAAGTATATGTATTTGAAAAATTCTCAACTAGTGAATTATTTGCCATTTCTATAAGAATCTTTGTTGCAGAATCATTATTAATATTTTTATTTTGGGGAATCAGTAGATATGGTATTTTTTTTTTAATGTGTATGTGTGCATATCTGTGCATGAAAATGATGTCGATATGTGTGTGTTTCACGCGGGTAGTCGCTAACAATTAAAAAGGAATCAAACGATTGTGTAAGGAACAGACCTCTTGAGATAAAGTCCCAAAAATGGGTCTTTTTCTCTATGTCTTCTCTTCCTTTTATATTCCTTTGATGATTTTTTCGTGATAATCCGCTTGGAAACTGCTTGATCGCTGTATAATTACTCACTTTCTTTATGGTAGCTAACTTGTCGTGGAACTACCGTCCCTAACTGCTGCTATTACTCTTTGTCATTCAACCACCTTCAATTGAGCTCCTTGAATCGTGGAATGTGATAAGATCACTCAATAATTGCTTCAATAACTGCTATTCTGGATAACCATAATGTTTTATGCTTGCTGAGACCCTGGGCGATTCGAAGATTTGGGCGAGAACGGGGTCATCTCTCTGGGCAACCGTAAGGTATTATATTCGTTCAGATTTTGAGCGTCTTGCAAACTTGGGCGATGATGTTACCGTGTTCGTGGGCTTCCACCGCATTCATCAATAATCATGTTTGAACCTTTATCCTGGATTCCCTAACTGGGCTTCACTCTTTGGGCTATTTGATTTGGACTGCACTTTTAGTGTATCAACAATTACCCCCCAATATGGTAGAATTAATACTAATTATTAATCTTTGCCATATTTATTTTGTATTTTTCAGCAATATTTGAAATTCTCAAGAATTCCAATCATTATTTCCTTCTACAGTCTGAAAAGGTGCAACGTTACAAACCCTTATAAACCAAAAGGACACGCCATTTCATCGCACCACTAAACCACGTCTCTATATTTCGCGCTTCTTCCTCGCTATTTTACTGTTCATCTTCTTGCTTCTCTACTACGTTTCTCTGGCAAACCTTATCAAAACTGTACTTTGTTTCCAATGGCGACTTCACAAACTCAATCTGATGATTCTTTTAGTTTTGAAGATTTCCAGAAAATCCTTACTAGGCCATATGTAAATCCAAACTTCCTTGCACAAGCTAGTGCTGGCCTCAATGAATTCTATTCGAGTCCATCGTTTAATAATGCCGAAGCCGTCGGACAAGTGGCGGTGGGCTACCTGTTCCCTTGCACTCAAGGTCCTCCGTTCTTGAACTCTCTGCCATTGAGGCCGATTCGCGAAAAAGGTATTCGCACTTGGCTCAAAGCTGATGTTATTTTTCGTATATGGCGTGCACGTCTTGTGAGTCATGGCCCCACCAAGGCGATTTTTGATCGTGCTAGGATTTCAGATTTATTAAAAATTTCTCTTCAACCCCCGATTTTTGACCAAGTGCTTTTTCCTATTGCTTTGAGTTTTTGGTTTTCTGAGTATAACACCTTCATTTTCCCTTTTGATCCTATGTCTATTACTTTAAGGGATGTTGGAGCCCTAGTAAATCTTCCACCTCTGGGCGATACCATTTTTCCTGGTATCTTGATTTCCAGTGTTGCCCCGAAATTTGACAAGAAACTTACTGAGTCCTATTCAAGCCTGCAAAGCTTTTATAATCACTCAAGCGCTGAACCTTCTCATGCTGAGCAGTTGGTCTTTCTTCAAATTTGGCTCTGTAAATATATTATTTGCGTGCCAAGTATGAAACCTTCCATGAGCTACTTACCCATAGCGCATGAATTGACACGTGGTAGGCCTTTGAATTTATGTTCCTTCTTTTTAGCCGCTCTTTATAGAGGTATGGCTTCCCTCCAGTTTCAACTGAAGAATGGTGCATCTCCCACTGGCAGTGGCACCTTTTGGTTCACTCAACTGTGGTTGAGAGCATATTTTCCTCCACTTGGTACTCCATCCATTTCCAGTCGTTCTGCTAGCTGTTATGGGCTAGCCATTGATCCACTGACCCCTGTAAATATATCCAGTAGGGACATTTTTCATTCTTTTATACCTTAAATTCAATTCCTTCCTTTTTTTTTCTTTTCCTGCTCATTTGACTCCAAATTATGTCCAACCTCCATCCACCTTAGACAGTAAGAGTGCTTCTCTGCTTGTTTGGGTTCAATTTTTGATTGGAAGAGAATTGTTCCACGATATCTTAACTGGAACCATGACAAAGCTGGGGTTGAAATATATGCTCCCTAATTTTTTGCTCGCCAACTTCGTTTTGGTCAAACTTGGCCTGTTCCTCCCTGTTACTCCAAAAATTTGACAGACCGTTTTCACACTATTAATAAGGCAGATGCACGAGTTATAGATGCTCGCAACATTCTTTTGACGAGCAAATTTTCATTAGTCCCTTTCAATTCTAGCTGTGCCGTCCATCCCCTTTTTGAACAGCTTTGGCCATCAGTAATACGCCGATTGTTTGCAACTGATGCTAATTGTGCCTTCCATTTACTGGACCAGCCAGGCACTCCCTCTACTTCTCCCATTTTGGTCACCCCTGTGTCCATTAGAAATCATTCCTCCCCTGCTCGCGCTAAACATTCTATCCATCCATCTGCTTCTCTATCTGCCAAGACTACTGCAGCTAAAAGTGCCTTAAGCCACAAACGGCCAGTTTCAGCATCTCCCACTTTGCAGGATGATGATGATGACGACGACGCTTCTCTAATCGTTACGAGAAAGGTAATTGAATTTGTTTATTCCTAAATATACTTTTCTATGTACTAATGGTTTACCTGAATTTCTCAGAAAAGTTCAGCCTCACCTTCGAAGGCTTTGGTTTTGGCAGCTCCTGCTCCATTATCTTCTGCTGAAGCTGCTTCGTCCAAATCAGTTGGTGAAGGGATTATGCTTAAAGAGAAACCCTTAATCTCGGAACCTTCGTCACAACGAGTAGAAGGGCCACCTTCTTCCCAGGGCGCCGACCCTCCAAACGTCGGACCAGAAGGTAATACATATTTTGATGTTTTACCTTTGTTTGTGTTACTGGTTTCTGATTCGTTACTTCTTGAACTATGCAGAGGCTCTCATGGGGCCTGCCCGTTGTGGCAGAATCCTCTTGCCCCGATAAGAGGAAGTCCCTACAGGTGGTGGAGCCTACTGGTGATATGCCTGAACTTCCCAAGATTGCTGATGAGGTAACATTTTGCTTCATTTTTATTTTCGCTTCGTTTATTGTAGTGAAAGTCCTCAATGTTGGTACTTTTCTTTGCAGAATGCTGATGACATTGTGCGTTCCATCCAGGACTTGTTTACTTCCTGGAGGCAAGTTAAGACATCTTGCCCTACTTCAACCAGTCATCCTTCTGCTTCTTAGAGGAAGATATGAAACTTCTCAAGCAGTCGGTATTTGAGTACGTGTCTTTCATGGACATGGATATCGGCCAGGCTAGTGTTGCTAAATATAAGGATAAGCTTGAGCTGTTGAGTGCGAAATTGGCGCAAGCACTTACACTTCCGTCACTCAATGTTTCTGCTGACTTTAAAGCGACGTTGAAGGTTGTTCACTCTGATATCCTCTCCTTGCTAGCCAAAAATGTTAAATTGAAGGTCAGAAGTACCCAGTACCTTCGTGCTGCATCTGAAAGAGAGTCTTTGCTTCTAGAGATTCACAAAGCCGAGGATGAATTGAAAGAAATCTCTTCCGACGTTATGGTCGAAGACTCTTTGATGACAAGTTTGGCTGCGGAGATGAAGGAGCTTTAAGCAAAGATGGATGACTGTAGGGCGAGAATGGCTGCTAAAAAGCGTAATACTTCCCAAGGAATTGAACGAACCAAGTCTTTGGTTGAGCAGTACAAAAAGCTGGAAGTTGATGACGATTTTGTAGCTGAATTAAATATCGATTCTTCTCAGCAGAGCGAAGATTGGGGGAGACTTAGGGAAAGAATTCGTTCGGCCTGAGGTAAATTATAATTAAGACATTCAATGCCTTAACTTTCCTTTTGTAACTTCGCACTAATGGCCATTGCTAATTTTGAATGTAACAGCAGTTATCGTCATTAATGAACGACTAATTTGTCTACTTGCGTATTTAATTGACGTTATCCTTAATCGTCAACCTTCCAAGCATTTAATTGCTTTATGTTAAGATTCATGTACATTCTTCCTTGATATTTTCGTCTCTTTTCCCAAGACGTTTCAGTTATTAGGCACGAATGTGGTCGTTCACATTCTGTCTTTTTACCTTCACGCCTTTATAAATGCGTGTGTATTTCGCACTCATCATTTTCATTTCCATTCTTTTCTTCAAAAACTAATTTGCTGCTATCGTTTGACATCTCAACAATTGATTCAAAATTTTCGTCTTCCATAGAAATGGATCATTTGATCCGCCCATTTTGCTATCTATTTTGATGTCACCTTTGGTATGGGAGATATATGAAATATTCTTTGGCCAGCAAAGTTTTTCCCATCATCTCCATGCTTTTTATAAGGAATTCAATGATGGAAGGCAATTTTTGAGGATGCTTTTCAAGCCACTTTGCTTGCTGAGAGTGCTTCTCAGTCTCCTTGCCCATTATTGCAGCAATGCGATTAGGCAGGAGATTTGAATGTGCTTTTCTTCCTTTTTCCTTGTTGAGAGTGCTTCTCGGCCTCTATGTCTGCCCTTGCAGCAGTGCGATCAGGACAGCGACCAAGGCCGGTTCACCCTCTTGTTTGGCGATTGACCGAGAAATTAGTTTACTTTCAATTGTAACTTATAGAGAATTTAGTATTTTGTATCTCACAATTTGTAATGTATATTTGATAATAAAGGAATTTACTTGAACGTATTTCGTTCTGGCCCTATTTATCTACAATCGTTCAACGCAATTTGATTACGTTTTTATTTGTTCATTCTCCCATAAGGAAGGAACATATTTTTTTAAACATTTGCCATTAATGAACCTCATGTGCTTGGTGCCATCTAAATCTTCTAAATGGTAAACTCTATTAGGCAACACATTATTTACTTTATATGGTCCTTCTCAATTGGACGACCACTTGTCATACTTTGGATCCTTGCTATCCAAAGGGAGTAATGTTTTCCAAACCAATTCACCCAGGCTAAATGACTTGGCTATAGCTTTTTTATTATAAAACTTAGCAATCCTTCGTTTTTGAACTTGCAATCTATCTAGGACGTCCAACTTTAATTCGTCGAACTCAAATAAGTTTTGAACTAGTGATTTGGTATACTCACCATCACGTAACTTATGTTGCAAACACACTCTGATTGATCGCACATTGATTTTTATAGGCAAAACGGCATCCTGTCCATAAGTAAGTTGGAAAGGAGTAACCTTGGTACTTAATCGAGGCGACGTCCTATAAGCCCATAAAGCTTTGTTTAGACTTTCGTGCCAATTCTTGGCATTTTCATTTATCATTTTCCTTATGATATTTTTTAGAATCTTATTAGAAGATTTTGCTTGTCCGTTAGATTGAGCGTAATATGGTGTGGAGTTCATTAATTTAACTACAAACTCGCTCAAGAATTATTCACTTGATCTCCATTTAAAGAAGTTCCGTGATCTACCATCAAAGTTTGTGGAATCTCAAATCTATAAATAATATGATCATGTATAAATTCTATGACACTCTTTTGGGTGATTTCATTTAAAGGTATCGCTTCTACCCACTTAGTGAAAAAATCAGTTGCAACTATAACAAAGGTATGTTACTTGGACGATGGGAGATAAATCTTCCCTATCAGGTCTATCGCCTAAGCCTTGAACGACCAGGGTTTGATAATGGGTGCCATCTCTCTTACTGACGCCTTTTGTGTTGGACCATGTTTTTGGCATGCTAGACAACTCTTCACATATTGAACACATGATTCTCCCATCTTGGGCCAAAAATATCCATTCCTAATAATTAACCATATCATCTTTTGGCCAGTTTGATGAGCTCCACATATCCCTTCATGCACTTCAGCCATGATTGTTCTGGCTTCTTGCAAACTTACATATTTTAGTAATATACCATCAGAGCGTTTCTTAAACAACCCTTCATCTATCAATGTATAATTTAGCAAACGTAACTTCATTTTTCTACTACCTCCTTTATTAGGTTTTTTAAGGAACCTTTTAATCTCTGCCCTTCAATCCATTACATCTCCATCTTGTATACAATGAATTTCAATCATTCTCGCCCTTCTTTGGACTACGGGCAATATTACTCCATATTTATAAGTAGATCTCCGATTTAAAGCCTTTGAATACCCTGAGGCCATTTGGGCCAACTCATTTGCTATGTTATTATATATCCTATTAACACATTGAAACTCTACTTGATCGAATTTTTTCAACAATTCTTGGGCGATTTCATATTGACTTATAATAGAATCACTTTGGCACTTAAAATCACCGGTCAATTGGTGAATTACCAATTGAAAATCGCCTCTAACGATCACATTCTTTACCTCCATATCTATCAATAATTCTAAACATACGATTAAGGCTTCATATTCGGCTTGATTGTTGGTGCGCATCCTATCCAAAGTGAATGCGAACTTGTAACAAATCCCTAAAGGATTTATCAGTGCTACTCCTACTTTTGTACCTTTAGAGGTTTTTGACCCGTCAAAATATAAAACCCAAGGTTTTAATTCGAATGAATTGATTTCTAATTCAATTTCCTCAGGTATGTCAAGGCATGGATGATCGGCCAGAAAGTTAGCCAAAGCCTGATTTTTGTTTGCCTTTTGGGGTATGTATTGTATTTCGAATTCTGATAATGCTAACATCCAAAGGCCTACCATTTGGTGTAAAATAGGGCGAGAGAACGTATACTTAACCAAATTTACTCTAAAAATCAAATAAACGGTTACGGGTCGTAAATAAGCCCTTAATTTCATACACGTGAAATACAATGCAAGACATAATTTTTTAATGGCAGAGTAATTACATTCACATCTTGTTAATCGTCTACTCAAGTAGTAAATCGTCATTTCTTCACCAAACTGGTCTTTTTGCGCGATCATTCCAGCTACTGATTCTTGTTCAGCCGATATATACACTTTCATTGATCATCCTTGGATTGGTGACACCAACACTGGTGGACTTGATAAATATGTCTTTAGGCTTTCAAAAGCCTTTTGATACTCTTCTTTCCAGACGAATTCGTCCTGGTTTTTCAGCTTTAAAAGTGGCGAAAAAGTTTTAGTTCGCCCTGCACAATTAGAAATAAAACGTCTTAAAAAATTTACTTGGCCTAGGAACCTTTGCAATTCTTTTTTATTGTTAGGTGGTTTGGCCTCTAAAATGGCCTTCGCTTTATTTTTATCAAATTCAATCCCCCCTTTTGTGTATTAAGAAACCAAGAGAGTTTCCTGCATTAACTCCAAATGCACATTTCAAGAGATTCAATTTTAGTTTATATTGCTTCATTCGCTCAAATGAATATCTCAATTGTTCAAAATGGTCATTTTCTTTAATGAATTTGACCACTATATCATCTACATACACCTCAACAAACTTGTCTATCATATCGTGAAAAATCAAGTTCATTGTCATTTGATAAGTCGCTCCTGCATTTTTCAGGCCAAAAGACATAACTACCCATTCAAAACATCCTAGAGATCCAGGGCACCTAAAGGCAGTTTTGTGTATATCTGCCTCAACTATATAAATTTGATTGTATCCTGAATACCCATCCATGAAGGAATATATTACATGCCCGGCAGTCGAGTCTACTAAAGAATCTACCGCAGGCATTGGATATTCATCTTTGGGTGTGGCTATGTTTAAGTTTCTAAAGTCTATGTACACCCTTAATTTACCATTCTTTTTTAGCACTGACACGATATTGGACAATTACTCTACATATGTGGCTGTTCTAATCAAGCCTGCTTTTAATAATCGCTCAATTTCTTTCTTAATCTCAGGAAGTACATTACGAGCAAAATGTCTAAGAAGTTGCTTATGAGGTTTAAAATTTGGTTTGGTTGGCAATCTATGTTCCACCAAATCTCTATCTAAACCAGGCATATGTTCATATTCCCAAGCAAAACAATCCTTATATTCCTTTAATAAAGCAATTAATTTATTACTAACCTCTTGATCGAGCATCTGGCTGACGAATATTCAGCGATCTTCCCCTTCATTGTCAATATTCACTTTAATCAGAGGGTCTTGTACTTGAGCGTATCCAGGCTTGGTGATCCTCATTACTTCATCGTCCAATTCCCTTATAGGCACTTCTTCTTCTAAACAATCCACTTTGTTGACTTCTCGGCCAATACTTTGTTCCAACTCGAACACTGCCAATCTGTATCCTAATGCTTTCAAGGCTGCTTCTTCTTTCGTCTTGTCTTTACATTTTATATTGAAAGCCATTAATTTGGCTTTGAAGGCCTGAACATCGGCCATTTGCTTTTGTTGCTTACAACTCATTTAAAACTCCTTGATTACTTTTTTGTCAATTACTAGCTCTTCCAGGGCCACTATGTTTGGCCTCATTTAACTGAACATTTCAGTGAGTGCATCTACCGAAAATGGCTCTTCGCTCTGTGCAACAATTTGAGTTTCTTCTCCATCTTGGACCACTCTGACAGGTCCGTAATTTCCTTCGTACATGAACCTTTCTATTGAGTTTGCTTCTGCGATAAAAGGTCTATGATCTGCCTGTACCACTTCTACTTCACCCTTGTCATTCCAGAAAACCAAGCATTGATGGAGCGATGAAGCTATGCAGCGACTTTCGTGTATCCAATCCCTTCCTAATAACACATTGTAACTAGTAGGACCATCTATTGCGAAGAAGACTGTGGTCCTAGTAGTTGTCCCTACAGTTATGTCCAATGGCATAACCCTTTTAGCTGAAATTGCTCCTCCATTGAAACTTGTAAGGATGACTTCTGTTGGAATCACATCACTTTCTGTCTTTGCAAACTTCTTCATCATCCTAGATGGAATGGTGTTTATAGCTGCTCCATTATCGATAAGTACTTTCGCCACAGGTATACCGTTAACTAAAGCCTTAACGTACAATGGTCTCAAATGTTTAGTTAACTTCATAGCTGGTCTCTTAAAAATAACCTTTTCGTTAGCATCTATTTCCACTTCCTGCTTGTTTTCTGTTGAATTATCCTTTTGTGATAAGTCAACATGGAGTATTTCGCACTGAGCTTCCGCTTCTTGAATTTCCTTTTTATTGTTTTCTAATGCTTCTTCTTCGGTTATCCAACCTGTGGGAGGAGGCATTATTCTTAGAGGTGATCCATACTTTTCAGAGCGAGGTACTCTCTTTTTCCTCTTGGGCGTCCCGTACAGCACGTAATAATCGAAAGAACGCCCAGATGGTTCCCCCAACAAGTCTACTTCACGAATTCCCTCTCGATGTAGTTGTTTCAACAGAGTATTGTGCGATACTCCTCTTTTTCTTCTTTCTGCTTCTAGATCAATTTCCTCTTCGATGCCGGTCATACCATCATCCTCTTCACCATTGTAGGCCCCTCTAGAAGTTTAGCCTTCTTCACATTCCAGCACACATGCTTCTTCCTCATTATCCCGCATTTCTTCTTCTTTCTCTTTGTTCTTGAACTCATTGGCTAGTAAATAGTTATTAGCCATGACAGGAGGTAACGTACCGAACGGAATAGTAAGGGGCTGATCTGGATCTTCTCCATCCTTTCTACCTCGCTCAAACTTCGATCTCCTAGAAGAACTCTCTGGCAATTCTTCCATCAATTCACCTGTACCAGTCTCCTCACTGTCTTCGAGATCTCGAGTAGTTTAGGCGCCTTAGGACGTGGCACTCCCTGTTGTTGCCTCATCATTCGTCCATAATTTCGTTGAAAACGCCTTTGTTAGGTCCTAGTCATCTCGTTGAAGGGTATCACCTTTCCTGTATTATACTGGAACGAATGCCATACATTTGGTTGGCGAGGTTGTGGCCTGAATGTTCTCCCATTATTTATTGACCCGAATTGCCTCTCATAAGGCGGTCCCCTATAGAATGATGTACCTCGCCCTCTACCAAACTGAGCGTTTGGGAAAAAACTAGGGTGATGGTGATGCTGCCATATCCGTGGCTTCTCTGTATTTGCACTCACTTCTCTTTTATATCTTGCACACAGGACGTCTTCATCCTTTTTAGGCTCCTTCTGATGTAGGAGGATCCGAGTCGAGTGATGCTGATTTGTCAGATAGCACGATGATGGCGCTAAGATACCATGAGATGGCGGATCGGCGCAAAGATGGAAAGTGAATCACCATTATTTCCTTAATTGGGGAAATTTGACGCGTCTTTGGTAATTTGGCCATAACTTTGGCTATGATTATCGGAATCGTTATTATGACCCCAATTCGGAAAACTCTCTCGGGCGCGCACGTCGTGGCCACCCAGCTATGCTTGATGGACGTCAATTTTGAGCCCAAAATCCACTGTTTTCCTTTCCAAAATTCAAGTTTAAGTTATTTTTTACTATTTATAGTAATATTTCGTTTCCTTTTTTTCATATGTTAGAAAACTCGAATTGAGCCAAATTTTTGGCAACTTACTTCTTTTACTTAATATTTTATTTTGGTATAATTTTGGAATTTTACCATTTTTGGTAATTTTTCCATAATTTTCGTATTTCGCAGCTATTTAACCCGGCTTGTGGGTTAGTTTTCATCATTCTGCATTATTAATAATATTGAGTTGAATTCAGAGTATTTTCTCTGATTTTTTTGGACATTTTCTGTCGTTCTTTTCTTGGGAATCATCTGCTACAACAAACCAATAGGATAATCACTATCCTACCCGACGTCACCTTCCCTTTGACACGTTCAAAGACACTGGGGTGTGGCCCAGGGTCCTCTTCTTCGTCATCTATAATCAACTTGAATTTTGAAAACTTATTTTTGAAACCAGTCGTCATCATGTTCACCCCAAGTGGCTGTGGAAAAGGGTTTTCATCCATTGCCATCTTCTTCTTATCATCGAACGTAATTCATCCTGATTCAATGATGTCCTGCAACACATGGCGAAAAACCAAACAGTTGTTAGTCAAACGCGACCATACATTATGCCACTTACAATATTTTTTACCCTTGATTTGTTCAGGATTTGGCAACTTATGTTTATCGCTCAGCTTTATTTGCTTATCCTTATATAGTTTATCAAATATAAGGTCAGCTTTGGTTACATCGAACGAGAACGTTCTAGTCTTTTTATTTTCATCTTTTATAGGCTCATCTTTGCTCGACGATCTAGGTTTAGCCATTATAGGATGAGTATACGCGTCTCTTTTGATTAATTCGGCCAAACACATTTCGATTTGATCGTAATATTCGTCATTAATGGTATAAACATCAAAATTTTGGTCTCTATAATGAGTCCCCTTACTAGAATTTTTCATTTGCTCTTCTTCTCTTATTAATCGTTCATACCTAATCACATTTGCACTCAATTGGAAAAGATCAGGGAATTCCCTGTCTTGAAATTTCTTTTTCAAATCAAAGCTTAAACAACTTTGAGCGATTTTAACAAACTCCTTTTCGGGCAAAGGTACAAAACATTTACTTCTTGCTGTTTTGAACCTTTGAAGGAAACCTTCTGCCTATTCGGTTGGCATTTGACGTAGATTCGCCAAATCGGTCAAAGTAACTTCAGATTCAGTCTTATAAAACTGAGCATGGAACAATTGCTCCAATTGTTGCCATATTTGAACAGAGTTCGCTGGCAAATTGATGAACCAAGAGAAAGTATTCCTGTTAATGAACTAGGGAACAACCTCATTTTATGGTAGTCGGTTACTTCACCACTTTGCAGTGTGAATCGCCATATTTGTTCTAGAGTAGACACCTCTCCTAAACGTGTAAATAATGAGAATTCTGGCACTTTATACCCTCTAGGCCATGGTTATGCTTGGTCTACCCAATCGGGGTATGGCTTTGTGTAAGTCGGCCTAATGACAGGACGTACCCTAAAAGCCATTTGATCTTGTACTATTTCCATAATTTGATTTCTCAACATGACGTTGAGGTCATATGGAATTCCTACAGGTTGGTTGATCGGTTGATTTGCCTGAGGCCTAATGTTTGGTCCTTGGTTGGCGACAAATTTGCCATGATTTGGGCCATTGTTACCATTAGCCTGAACATTCATTCCATCATTAACACGTGGGATATTCTGTCTATTATTTAGGACATTGGCTCTTGTATTTAGGTTACCCCCCAAGTTAGATATACCATTACCACTATTCTGATTTGAGATTACACCATCCCCTAGTTTCAAGTAGATGGACCAAAAGGTGGTTCTATCCCCTGATTTGGACTTAGGATTAGGGGATTATATCCCACGATTGTCCTAATTTGAGAGTGATTTGCAATAAGCACAACTGGCTGACAAATTTGGCCTACTAACTTATTCATTATTTCATTTAACGTATTCAGTTGTTTGGTCATGTTGTCATAATGTGCATTCCCATTCTGAGTAAATCTTTCCATATTATTAACATTTCGTAGATTTACCTGTTCAACGACATTCTGTGTGAGTTCTCCAAGCAATGCACGCATGGTTCGAGGACTCAACTCTGTCATTGGTTCGTACGACTGTGACTGCTCTGACTCTGTCCCTCTGTTCGTGGAGAGCTTTGCCGCTCCTCATATCGCTCGATCACAGACTGGACTCCTTCCTGACTTGCTGCTTCCTTATCAGATTTGTGAGGCATATTGTTTCACCTTTTGTATCTTCAACACCAAGGTCCCACTGGGCGTGACAAATTATTTCGCGCGGGTAGTCGCTAACAATTAAAAAGGAATCAAACGATTGTGTAAGGAACAGACCTCTTGAAACAAAGTCTCAAAAATGGGTGTTTTATTGGTGATGATTTACAATTGGAACAAAACAGAATGCCTCCAAGGGACGCAAGTACAAGAGTACTAAAAGAAATGTTTAAGTTTAAACTAAGAAATTGAAATTACATATTCTCTGTTTGAGAGTATTTGATTCGGGGTTCTTTTCTCTATGTCTTCTCTTCCTTTTATATTCCTTTGATGATTTTTTTGTGACAAATCGCTTGGAAACTGCTTGATCACTATATAACTACCCACTTTCTTTATGGTGGTTAACTTGTCATGAAACTGCCATCCCTAACTGCTGTCATTACTCTTTGTCGTTCAACCGCCTTCAACTGGGCTCCTTGAATCGTGGAATATGATAAGATCACTAAATAACTGCTTCAATAACTGCTATTCTGGATAACCATAATATTTTATGCTTGCTAAGACCCTGGGCAATTCGAAGGTTTGGGCGAGAACGGGGTCATCGCTCTGGGCGACCGTAAGGTATTCTATTCGTTCAGATTTTGGGCGTCTTGCAAGTTTGGATGATGATGTTACTGTGTTCGTGGGATTCCACCGCATTCATCAGTAATCTTGTTTGGACCTTTATCCTGGATTCCCCAATTGGGCTTCACTCTTTGGACTATTTGATTTGGGCTGCACTTTTAGTGTATCAACAGTGTGTATTGTGGTGGTGCTATTGCATTGGTTGGTAGTGGTGGTGGTGTTAGCCAAATGTGGTGGAGAGTCGAAGGTTGTGGTGCGTGGTGATGCTGTGGTCATGGTGGTGAGATGATACCGATATTTTTTTTGGTGGCGATGAACGGAATTGGTCGGATGAAGAGTGGTTGTGGCTAATTATAAGGTTATTATGTGAAAAAATTAATAAATTGTGATCGAAAAATAATATGTGATCGAAAAATGTGTGATTGATGACTAAATTTGTAATTGTGGCCTATAATTTGTGTATTTGTGACCGAAAAATAAGTTGTGATCAATTAATCAGATAACTTGTGACCAATTATGTTAATAATTTGTAGCCTATAAAATTTATGATTTATGATTGAAAAATATATCAAAATCAGTTCATTAGATGAATTGTGATCGAGAAATAATATGATCAATTAATTCGATAATTTGTAATCATGAAATATGTTGTGATATTTAAAATTTGTGACCCAAAAAAAAAATCAATTAATCTATTATAAAATTTGTGATTTGTGACCAAGAAATAAGTCATGATCAATTAATTTAAAGTCGATAAATAACTTGTGATCAATTAATTTAATAATTTGTGATATTTAAATAAGTTGCAATCTATAAAATTCATTATTGGTGGTCGAGAAATAAATTGTCCCTATAACACGGGTCTTTGATTAATATAAGTTGTAGTCAAATGACAATAAGTCACAGTCGGATAACAACATGCCACAATAAACACATTACATGACACAAACATTCATAGTGAAAATAGATCTGATTATAGACAGTCACACATAACACAAATTTGGTCAGAAAAAGTTATAATTAACACATAAAATATCACAACTAGTCACAATTAACATAAAATCGGTCACAAGAAGTCATTATTCACATATTATATCACAAAACACTATTAACGCAAATATGGATACAAACAATCATAGTTGAGACGGTGCTGACACATATAGTTATTAAAACAGATCAGGTCACAGATGGTCACATTTAAGGCACACATGATCACAGACAGTCACATTTAAAAAATATATAGTAATATATAATCAAAGTTAAGATAAATTTGGTTACAAACAATTATAGTGAAGACATACTCAGTTACAAAACATTAATAACTTACACATGTCTGGTCACAAAATTGAAGCTAAAACCCTGTCTCATATTATATATATGAACCCACGTTCTTAAAACAATATTTTCCGAGTGCAGCTGGATTCAACAACCCAAGACGAGGTCTCATATTATTCTTCTAAAATGATTTCAGTTTTCCATTTTCAACATTGAATTTTTGAGATTATTTACTAGGAAGTAAGGTCAAAATGGAGAATATAAACTTAACAAGTACCAAATAAGGAATTAACAGCATGAAATGAGCTCAAAATGCAATTAGATGCAGTAAAATCCATCCCATATACTCGTATCAAAATTTAAAGTTATTATGAATAACTAGTACCACCAATTTTATTTACAGGCCTTCCCAAGAATACTCCTAATAGCACAGAATCCACAACATGCCTACCTCTTCTTTGTTTACCATTGTAAAAGGAATTTGTACTATGAATGGATATCATCACAAACATTCATTTGTTTTGATTTCACAAACTTAAATTCAACCTAATCTGCAGATAAAGCTTCACTTCAAATTCAGAAATCCCACAAATTTTCTCTATTAAATTTGAAATCTCTTCATTTTCAAGTAAAACCAAGTTCTATCCTTTGAATTGCTCAAAGAATCAATGATTGTAATATTTCCCTTTCATAAAATGCCATATCTTCGATTCGATCATGATAGATACTGAAGTGCTTGTTAGGGTTTTGAATTGTCAAGCAATGTCAGTATTTGCTTTGGATGAATTTAATTGGTCTACCAATCAGCTTCAGTTTCCCAAAAAGAATAAACTTCAGAAGTTTGTCGATTGTATTATTCGTTGATTTTGGCTCAAAATAAAAAATTAGGGAGAAATTGTAGTGATTTCAGAGAGATTTTGGAAATCACGTGTGTTAGAGTGAGAAATATGGTGTTTGATTGTGAGAAGGATTGTGATAAATATCTTTTAAATATATTATTTCACTCCGTGCTGTGCGGAGTGCTCAAAGTTTAGTTTTTTTTTTTTTTGACATATTTTTGATAATTTGGCCATAACTTTTGCTACGGTAATCAGAATCGCACCTATGACCCTTACATGCATACCGATGAGCCATTTACTCCTAACTGGGTACACCAATTTTTTTCCTTGGATAATTGATCTTGTGTTTTATACCACATAATATTTTTATTATAAAAATTGTCACAAAAAAATAATAAATATTAATAAATAATTGATTTTTTTTAAAGAAGAAAGACGAGTTATACGTATTTTTTAAAACACACGTTTGATGCACGTTTAACTATTTTCGATATTCATTTAGATCATTCAATGCGTCTATGACATAGTTCTCGAAATAGGTTTCGAGAGAATATAGAAGATTTATGCATTCGACTACCGTACAATCATCGATGAATTTATAAAGTTAACATGTTATCGAAATTCTTAATTTTTTAAATGATGTCTCTTTTGACATTAAGAAAATTCAAAAGTTTATTAGGAAATTTTCTAAATGACGTCAAAAATTATTGTCACGAAAAAATAATAAACATTAATAAAATAATCGATTTTTTTTTTAAAAAAAAGATGAGTTATGCGCATTTTTTAACACACATGTTTGATATACGTTTAACTATTTTCGATATTTATTTAGATCATTTGATGTGTTTATTATATAGTTCTTGAAATGAGTTTCGAGAGAACATAGAAGATTTATGATAGATTTTTATAAATAAATAAATCACTTAGTGAAAAAAATTGATAAAAAAAAACAATAGAGCAACTCCGTGCATCAAGGAGTTGCTTCGTTAGACATTTTTTTCTTTTTTTTTTTAGATGATGTTCAGTGTCAAATTTTATTTTTTTATTTTTCTTTTCATTAGGTGATTTATTTTTATTTTTTTATATAAAAATCTATCATAAATCTTTATAAATATTCTATATTCTTTTGAAGTTTATTTCGAGAACTATATAGTAGATATATCGAATGATCTAAATGAATATCGAAGATAGTTAAACGTGCATCAAGCGTGTGTTAAAAAATGCGTATAACTTGTTCTTTTTTCTTTAAAAAAATTAATTATTTTATTAATATTTATTATTTTTTTGCGACAATTTTATCAATATAATTTCCTTTTTCCTTGGTGATTGATATATTTTTTATACAAATCTATTTTGCCTTATATAATGTGACACGGAGTATATTAAATCATGTATATTGTTTATTTCCTAAAAGTAGTTGTGATAAATCAATGTAAAACTTAACACAATGTTAAAAAAATTAATACTCAATCAAAAAGATGTCGTTTAATTTTTTTGACGATATTGAATATTTTAGATGTATATAAATTTTGGAAGATTAAATTCAAATATATCAAAATTGGGTGATTAAATAAAAATCTCAACCACATTTAAGTGACAAAATATTATGTTGTGGCTCAGTTTCTGTTTGGCTCCATTAAAATTTTTTTCTCATTTTTCTCTCTTTTATTTTCAATCGCAGAATCTTCTATAAAATAATATTATACGTAAATAAAAAAATTCATTAAATCGATTGGATATTGAACAATAAAAAAAAAGATTCGACTAATTACACGTTTTAATTATATTGAATATAGTTATCATCAAATAAGTCCTTTATATATAAAATAACCACTCAAACTAAAATAATGTTTGATTTATGAGCTCCAATAATTTTGATTTTTAAGATATGCATCAATGGAACATTTATCCTATCCTCAGAAAATAAATTTCAATTATAGCAACACAAAATTGATGCCAACTAATTTTTCATCTTAATATTTTAACATCTGAAAATTTTTTAAATATAAAAGAAATTCGATCGTTTTTAGAAATTTTTTCTTATTGTTACTTTTTCCTTTTGATCAATTAATTTTTTAAATAATCTAATAAAATTTTTGATGTCATTCAGAAAATTTCATAATAAACTTTTAATTTTTTTAATGTCAAAAGTGTGTTATATATGAAGATTATATTTCTATTTATCATTTTAAACAATTAATCAAATTTGTAGATTTATTGAGAGCACTGAATAGATATTTTGACACGTTAATAACTTAATATCACCTAAAAAATGACATATGCACGAGCGGAAAACTAGTATTATAAAAAGAGAGAAAAAGATAATAGTCAAAACTCAAGTATATCTTTTATTGAGAATCATGACCCATATTTATAGGGTCCAAAATAAGAATTACAATTGGAATGAAATATATTTTCTAAACTAGATAAAACTCATCTATGTATCATAATAACACTAAATAATCATCAATGATTATTTCATTATTTTACAATACTTCCCTTCCGATAATTATTTGTGCAATAACTGTCTCGTTAAAACTTTATTTGATAAAAACTAGAGGGAAAAAAATCAAAACAGAGGAAAAAAGAGTATGGTTAATTGTTAATATTTTGGAGTATAGAGAAAATGCCGCCTCATTAAAACCTTATTAGAAAAATTCAGTGGGACAAAACCTAGACTAAGGAAAAAAAGTATAGCCACTCCCCCTGATGAAAATCAAGGAAGATATTTGAGTTGACACATTCCAATCTTGTGAACCACTTTCTTAAATATAGACGTTGACAGTATTTTTGTGAATAAATTAGACACATTATCACTTGAGCAAATTTGTTAAATATCAATGTCACCATTATTTGAAAGCTCATGTGCATGGAATAATTTTGGAGAAACATGCTTCACCTCGTCACCTTTGTTATAATCTCCTTTAAATTGGTTAATACAAGCTGCATTATCTTCATACAAAATTTGTTGAACTATCTTTTGACGAAATTAATCCACGTGATGCTTGGATGTGATGGGGTCATATTCCCCGACCATACACATTCTCGTCCTGCTTCATAAATTGCAATAATTTCAAAATTGTTTGAGGATGCTGCTGTTAAGAATCACTTCACAGATCTCAATGATATAGTTGTTCCTCCACATGTAAATACATATTTTGTTTGTAATTTAGTTTTATGTGTGTCAGAGAGATAACATGCATCTGCATATCCTACTAAATTAAATTCTGACTTTTGAGAATAAAATAATTTAAAATCAATAGTACTTGTTTAGGTAATGAAAAATATGTTTAACATCATTCCAATGTGTTTGAGAGGTGTAAAGCTATATCTTTTAAGGAGATTTATAAAAAAAACTATATCGAGTCGAGTGCAATATACAATATAGGTTAATACTTCAATTGCACTAAGATATGGTACTTCGGGACCAAAAATCTTTTCTCCATCTTCAAATGGACGAGATTGATTTATTTTCACATCAAGTGATTGAACAACAATAGATAGTACCAATTAATATGCATTATCCATATAAAAAAATTAAGACTTTTTTGTATATGTAAATTGATGAACAAATAATTCTTCTGAAAAATGCTCAATCTGCAACCCAAGGTAAATTTTGATTATTCGCAAATCACTCATCTCAAATTCAATTTTCAAATACTTAGCGATTTTTTGAGCTTTTCAGAAGTTCCAATTAAATTTAAATCATCAACCTAAACTGTCACAATTCTAAATTCAGTATTTGTTTTATCTATAAAAAATATGGGTGGATATCATCGTATTTATAATCCTCCTTCAATGAATATTCGTTAAGGCTAGTATACGACGTGTGTTTGGATTGTTTCAATCCATATGATGATCGTTACACAATTAATTGAGACCATGGTTCTCAAGCATATATTATTTGTTCCTGACATTTTAAATCATTATAGAGACCTTCATTTACATGTCACTATCACATGAGTCATACAAATAGATAGTTACTACATTCATAAAGCGCATATCAAACCTTTGTGACACAGTCAAGTTAATTAAGAATCTAAAAGTGATGATATCCATACGGGAGAATATGTTTCCTTTAATCAATTTTCGATTTTTGTGAGAAATCTTGAGCTACAATTCAGACTTTGTATCTTGTAATTTCATTATTTTTATTTCTCTTTCGCACAAGAATCCATTTGTATCTAATAGTGTTCGAACTATATGTCCAAATACTTTTCATTTCTTTAAAAAATTCAATTTCGTCTATATGACTTCTTTCAATTTTAGTCAATCATTTCAATTTCGACAATCTTTAGCAGACTGTGGTTCATGATTCTCATTTTGCATAATATCAAGAGTCACGCTAAATACGAAAAATATTATCTATAATAACATTATTTTGTTTCCATAATTTATAAGATAATATATAATTTACTAGAATATCATTATTTTTAGACACTTGTGATTTTTCAGGAATCATATTTTCAATATTTGATTGAAAAATCTTTTATAATATTACTTCTTTTGAAAGTTTTGGTTAATTTTTCTCTTGTACCTTTTTGTTGCAAGGTATAGAGTTTTTTGAACCAACTGACCGACCACGCTTCTAACGTATTTGAAATTCATTTACTATAGCAGATTGTCTTATAGGGATATCAATTTTTACTGAAATATTTTCTGCTGGTACCTATGGTTTTGTCACTTTTTCTATGTCAACAAATACTTCAAATAATTGATTTGTAACTCTTTGCAAATGAATTACTTTTTCCAAGTTATTGCTCACATTGATTGCCACGGAGATCAATGTGAGATAGAATTATTTTATTCCAATAAATTTTACCTTATTTTTCAGGATTTAATTTTTCCTTCTCAAAGTGAGGATAGTCATTTCATCAAACTGACAATCTGCAAAATGTGCAGTAAATAAATCACATGTTAAAAGTTTAAAATATCTAATAATAGATGGTGAATCAAAATTCACATAGTGCTTTGTGAGAATGAAATAAGGACTTGAACAGCACAACCAAAAACCTGTATGGAGAAATATTAGGTTCATGACCAAATGTGAGTTGCGAAAGTGAATATTGATAATATGGAATTGGTCTAATACAAACTAATAACACAGCATGTAATATGTCATGATCTCAAATCGAAGTTGGACGTTTTATTTTCATGAGTAATGAACTAGTAATAAGTTGTAGACATTTAATAAACGACTTCGTTAAATAAATATTTTGTGTATGGACATGTGTAATCGAATGTTTAATAACAATCCCAATTAACATGCAATAATTGTCCAATGCTTGTTATCTAAATTCACTAGCTTTGTCGAGATGAATAGATTTGATTTAATAATCGAGAAATTACGCTCGTAATTTTATGATTCGAGCAAGTAGGCAAACATGTGATCGTTTAGTAGAAAAATTAATTAATACCATAAAATAACGAAATGGTCCACATGGTGGGTAAATTGTCCCACATATGTTTCCACGAATTCTTTAAAAAAAAAAGTTGGAGATTCAATATTGATCTTTGTAATGGAAGATCTAATCACTAATTTGCCTTGCGAACAAGTTACACACGAATAATCATTAGGTAAAATAATCTTCTGATTCTTTGAAGGATGTCCATGTCAATTGTTTATTATTTGTCGCATCATTATAGCTCCTGGATGTTCAAGTCGATCATGCCAAAGTATACAACTTTTTGGATGTGACAATATTTGATTCAACCATTTTTTAAATGTATAATACATGTTAGATGAGAGTGCATGAAGTTTTTTTCTTATCTGCTTCTAACCAAATATAAAAGAAGTAATGCAAAGATATTCAATAGTATTTTCTTACTTTGTCTCAATGTGATATCCATTGCAACATACATCTTTAAAACTAAGCAAGTTTCTTTTGAATTTGCTATAATAAAGTGTATCATTAATATATAATTTTGTATTATTTGTTAAAATAATACAAACTCTTTTGGAACCTTTAACAATAATTCGTGGACTCTATATCATATTAACATTATTTTTTCGCTAACGTTAAGTCCAAAAAATATTTTTTGTCCTGAAAAATAGTATATGTAGTTGCACTATCAATCAAGCAGGTGTCTTGACAATCCATCATGAATCTTCATTAAATTTTGATAAATTAAGTTTTCTTGCTGACAACGTGTTATAAAAAGAGATAAAATGGAAAAGAATTAGGACCCATACTTATAAGGTCCAAAATAAGAGTTACAATTGGAATGAAATATATCTTCTAGAATAAATAAGATTTATCTATGTATTATGATAACACAAAATAATCATCAATAATCATCTCATTATTATACAATGTTATCTATTTTGTAGGATCTATTTTAAACTACATTTTATCCTAGTTTAGATTAGATTATATATTATTATATCGCATTTAGCATATGATTTTTGAAACTATTTTATAATATTGTTAGTTATGAAATATGATTCTTGTACTCTAGTAGTTGTGTATTTTTCCCATGGAATTATAATCCCAGTGGGACTAAATATCATTACTCATGAAAAATCATATTAGTATTAATGTTAAAGTGATAAGTTTTTTGATAAATTAAATGGGAATTTTGTTTATAAATAGAGTAATAAAAATATAAAATGTAAATAACGGTTGAAAAGTAAATAAAAATAAAATAAAAAGATATCTTGAATTGTTGTCATAATTTTTCTAAAAAATATAAAATAAGGAAAAAATAAACTTGAATTGATAGTGACACCAACAACTTCTATTTCGATGATATAAAATCGAAGCACTGTCCGTGATTACAGACAAAATCATCGACATTAATTTTGTCACTAATTGTAGTATGAGATGCGTTGAAGAGAGTCAATTGATAGTGACACCAACAAATTTTTTATCGACGATATACAATCGAAGCACCGTCGATGATTACAGACATCATCACTGACATTATTGTCATCACTAATCACAGATATCCAATTCCATTTAAAATTGCCAAAAAATATTGATTGATGTGTCAATATTGTGAGTCAATGCCATCACGATGAAGAATACGCCCTATAGTGCAGCTAAATTAATTGTGGAGAAGATGAGCTTCTTGCCGTCGGTCATGGTGTGGCATTATGGGAAGCGACAAGAGCACCTAGAGTAAGGGGAGCACCTCCAACCTTGAAGGTTTCAAATACACCCCATGTGATAGCTAGCTACGATACTTAACCATCATTCACGGGATGTACATAAGTGCTCCTATCCCAATTGATATGAGCTTGTGAAACATACATTATAAAATCGCCATTTGGTTTGCGATGACAAGATGAAATATGCCACCAATAGATTTACCTAGATCGCACAACAAACTTTTTCAGCCATGGAAATTTCAATTATTTCCAACTCATTTAATTCCTCATACCCCAGCTCTCCCAACTCACCAAGAAATCAACACGATGAATGTAGCCCCTCTCTGAGAAATGAATCCACCACTTCTTCGCCTCTCCCCAACTTGTAAGAAACTCAACATGTATGCCAAGCTGTACTATAACAAGAAACCACACTTTTTCTCCATTATCATTATCATAGTCATCATCATCGTCATCATCTAGTTTCTAAATATTTTCATTGGTGACAAGTATATACAATAAATTTTGTTTGCTCCATGAGTCCATTTTGAGTGATGCGCAACATCATTCATTTTTATTATTTGGCTAATCAGATATAACATCCAACACTTTTTATTTTATTTTCTCTACCATTCTCGTGTGTCTATGATTAAATCAAAATTCATTTTTTTTCTCAAACTCATTTTTAATTATACATACTCACAATAAAATATTTTGCACATAAATCCAAAAATTTTCTTATCTGTTACCACAATTTTCCAAAAATTTACAATTCTAAAATTCACTTGCTTACTTTAATGGTAGATAAACAGTGGCTTAATAATGTTCAAATTAAGCTAATAAATTACTTTTCAAGAAATACAAAATTTATAATTTATTTATAAAGGATCAAAGCTCATTTTCAAGTACGCATTTTAATGAATTCATAAGTGTTATCGGCCTCAACTTCCTTTAAAGATAACGTGGTTGACAGGTAGGTACTCCACGTAGATGTCTTCATGCACATGATAGTACACCGATAGTTACTTATAGCACTTTTCGATGGTGGTGGAGGCAACCATAGGTACTCTGACGATCAAGTTAGATGATGAAGGAAGAAAAAAACCTCTTCGATCTCAAAGATAATAAAATAGATTGTGTGTCAAATATATAAGATTGCATTACCTTCAATGAAAATAATAGGGGGAGAGGTGGATCTATGCCTTTGGATAAAGGGACACGTGGCTGTATCTGTCGATCGAGGCATTCCCTCCTAGGTGTCAATCAAACAATCTGTAGGTGGCGGGTATTTAATGTTCCATAGTGATGGATTTCTTGATTTGACCTTTAGATGTCTATCTATGCAAAACATCACATCAATCAATCATATTGATCTTATTTTGGCTAAATCTTTGCATAAGAAAATTTGCACCTAGTATAGACGAGACGTGACGTGATGCCACTCCAACAATGATGATCCGCCCATTGCCAGTTTGACTTATGCTATTCTGAGGCATATCACCTCGAGGGCTTGGCATATAGCCAGATATGTCTGTAGCGTTTGCGCCTCGATGCTTCGGTGTTGATGTGGCGAATTATTTAGCTATTTGCCACATGGGCTACAATCTGGAGCCTTTTCGTGAGAGGCGCAACAAGTATTATTCACTTATCCAAGAACTTTATTTCTCTCAGATTTTTTTTTTTTTTTTTTTTTAAGAAAATCTAAACTTTAAGTAAGAGTGTATTTAGTTTACTGTTTTTAATTTTGTAAAACACGGAAAACGTGTTTGATCTACTATTTCTGAATTAGATTTTTCAAAAACAATAATAAATTTATAACATAAAACTCAAAATACATTTTCGTTGTTTCTTCGAGTGTTTGAACGTTCTAAAAACACTCCAAACATATTACTTTTTACTACAGCCACGAGGTGTCAGATGACAAGAGCAGAAAACGTGGAGCGAACATTAATTATTAAACAATAAATAAATACCACACGAGTTCACTTACGCGGCTTAAGAGAATTGGATGATCGACTAACGTGCACCACCGGCGCACATATAAATTGTTATTCACCTTCTCTCTCTCGGTTCAGCGATTCATCCTTTGACTCGTCATCGAAATATATCACGATTGGATCTCGTCAGCTGAGATTCTGTTCCTGTATCTGATTTTACAATCGATTGCATCCGTTTAACCGAAAACGGAGAAAGATGCCGTCGGTGTATGGAGGTCCTTTGACTACCTTCGAGGATTCCGAGAAGGAGAGCGAGTATGGATATGTTCGCAAGGTTCTTCTACTTCCTCCTATCTGTATTTTCACCACTCTGCTTTCAGTATTCAATTCAATTTCCTTTTCAACTTCCATTTCACAACCGTTACTCGTTGCATTTTGCATTGATTGTTTGGTGGATCACAGTTACACTTCACATCATCGATTTGTTTTTTGGTTGAATTTGATATAATTTGGTCAATTTTGATTTTCTTCTTTGATGGAATTATTCTGCTAATGTTTAGTTGAACCTACTGTTTCCAAATAGAATTTGTGATTTCAAGAGATCTGGTCTTATTGCCGCTGCTCTGAGAACCGAAATATTAGTTTATAATCAATACATCTCGCCCCTTACTTAGATTTAGTATGTTGTTACCTCGTAGTGTATACTTGCATTCCTTTCCTCCGGTGTGAGCATTAGCAGAAATCTTTTAGTTTTTGCTAACATGAGTCGGGTCACTCCATTTAGTCCATTTAAGTGATTACTAATTGATGCCCGGATCTTTAGTATCAGTACTTTCAGACTAATTTGAAAACAAGAAAAAGAAAATGTATAAATGCTTTGACATCAGGAGACTCAGGAGACCTGTCTTGCTAAACATTGATGCAAAGGTTATATTATACTTGTTACTCTGTCTCGCTATTGTTATCCCAATTTCAGAAGGTTGCAAGCCTTTTTTTTTTCCCTGACCTCAGACTTCACAATCCCATGCTGTATATTTTAAGTACTTCAGAATTGTTTGTTCTCATACGACCTCCCTTTATTGGGATAATTATCAGCTTGGTGGGGAGATCATTCTTGACAGTAAAATCAACACTCTAAAGTTTCCCATGTTTTCAAGAGCTGGTGAGTGTTTTGGTTGAAAGGCTCTAGCAAATTATGTTCTAATATACATTTTATTATTCAATAGGTATCTGGACCAGTGGTTGTTGCTGATGGAATGGCAGGAGCTGCCATGTATGAACTTGTTCGAGTTGGACATGACAACCTTATCGGGGAAATTATTAGGTTGGAAGGAGATTCGGCCACAATTCAAGGTTAATTATTTGTTGTTCATGCTTTCTCTTTCCCATAAAGTGTCAGGTCTTCCTGTCCAGTGGCATACACACCATCAACCTACAAAGAAGAAGTAAAAAAATAAATGAACTGTGGTCGAGTAAATGAATAAAGAATGAAAAGTATGATTTATTTCCTCAATGTCTAGTCTGTTTTATATGAATTAGAATTAAGATTTCCCATTGTCGAAAATCAATCTTTTTCTGGTTTTCTTGCAGTTTATGAAGAAACGGCTGGCTTGATGGTGAATGATCCTGTTCTACGAACACACAAGGTTTTCATGCTAACTATTTTAATTCATTCATTGGAGTTCTTTACTGGTTTTCCTGTATATGCTAAAAGACATAAACCATATTTTACTAATTTTCCTACTCCACAGCCTCTGTCAGTGGAATTGGGGCCTGGAATTCTTGGGAACATCTTTGACGGTATTCAGGTTCAAAGAAATCTTCTTGTCTAAATGTCCAATCCCCCCTCCCAAATTTGAGCACTTCAATATGACATATCACATTCCGAGCTTTGCTTATGGCCAGTGGAGACAACCATCTAATGTTAGCTTTGTTTTCCTATCCAATACTTAATGCAGAGGCCTCTGAAGACAATTGCAAAAAGATCAGGCGATGTCTATATTCCTCGTGGTGTTTCTGTCCCAGCTCTCGACAAAGACATTCTTTGGGAATTTCAGCCTAAGAAAATAGGTGTGCCTGAAGAATTCCAAATCAATTAATATCAAATCAATGGTTTTAACTCAAATTAGAAATGTAGAGTAGCTTGGTGACACCTTTACTAATGTAACATCACATTCCTGTGCAGGAGAGGGAGATCTCTTGACAGGTGGAGACTTATATGCTGTAAGTTTTACAGAACTTAAATCAGCATGCTGAAAGTTTAAAATTCTTCTCATGAAATCTCATTGCATCTCTTATCGGCACTTCCAAATTGTTTAATCTACACGTCAATACATGACATCTTTCCTATGCAGAATGTATTTGAAAACAGTTTAATGCAACACAATGTGGCACTTCCTCCTGATGCTATGGGAAAGATAAGCTACATTGCCCCACCTGGCCAATACTCTTTGAAGGTTTGTCTTTTTAACTCCACTTTTACGCTAATACAGAACTTCCATAATTTAGTTTAAGTTCAATTCATGATATCTTCATTCTCTTGCATTAATCTGTCCATTTTATATGCAGGACACTGTTCTTGAACTTGAGTTTCAAGGCGTCAAAAAGCAATTTACTATGCTTCAGGTCACCTTCTAATCGTGGATAATTTTGAAGTTCAGTGAATGCTTTATTGTTTTCAGAAAACTTTCTTTGACATGTCTATTTATCTGCAGACTTGGCCTGTACGTACACCAAGGCCTGTGGCTTCTAAGCTTGCTGCTGATACTCCTCTTCTGACCGGGCAGGTGACTTTTTTACAAACACTCATGTCGCTGTTCTAATATATTTTTCTTCTACATGTTACCATCTTCAGAAATGCGTTAACCGAACCTCTGTTCTATTCAGCGTGTTCTTGATGCTTTATTTCCCTCTGTTCTTGGTGGTACTTGTGCAATACCTGGGGCGTTTGGTTGTGGGAAAACAGTTATTAGTCAAGCTCTTTCCAAGGTTAATGTCATTGAGTTCATTTTCTTCTTTGTTTTATTGTTAATCTGGCGAACTGAAATCTTATTTTAAACCGGTTTTCCTATCCTTGAAAAATAAAATGCAGTATTCTAACTCTGACACTGTGGTGTATGTTGGTTGTGGAGAAAGAGGAAATGAAATGGCAGAGGTACACTTTTTTCTGTTGTTTTTAGCAGCTAATAACATCATCAGAGTATATAAACATAGACTACTAACTACAGGTGCTTATGGACTTTCCTCAATTGACAATGACGCTACCTGATGGCCGGGAGGAGTCTGTCATGAAGCGTACTACACTGGTGGCCAACACGTCAAACATGCCAGTGGCTGCTCGTGAGGCTTCAATTTATACAGGTAAACATAATTCTCATGAATATTCTTAATCTATCAGCTGTCCCGGCGAAATTTATTTTTAGTAGCACTGAAGCTCCCTCCAATTTGAGTTCTTTGTCATGATTACTTTATAGAAATTCATTTCTCGTTTCTCATTCGATCTGTAATTTTTTAATTTGTTGAAATCATCCATTTTCTGCTCCAGTTACTCAGCGGATGGCTGATGTAATTGAATGTTAACCATTTCAAAGCCTTTTGGTATGCCTACTGCTAGTAGACTACCAAGACTTTGTTCCTGCAGTTGCTTAAGGGACTGTCAATGACTTATTTTTACTGATGCACATGCTTTCTTATGTTTGTATCATATTGTATTTATACTCCACCATGCTTTTTTATTGGACGAACCAAGGCAGTGGTGGTTTACCCATCAAATGGATAGTTTTACAGCTTACTTGAATGTGGATTTTCAGGAATCACTATAGCTGAATATTTCAGAGATATGGGCTACAATGTCAGTATGATGGCAGATTCAACATCTCGTTGGGCAGAAGCATTGCGTGAAATTTCAGGTCGCCTGGTAAGGGTCATATTTTGTTGTTATTTTGAGTAAACTGTTTTAGACTTTTTGTTAAGAAAGACTTCCCTGATAAGGAGTAATACTTATCTCTGTTCTTTTAAGTAGAAAGCTACCTTAGTAATAACATAGGTATTGAGAGTTCACATCTGGCCTATCTTTTGAAAACTTTTGACTGTTAGGAGGATATTGGGATCCCCCAGCTGGGAAAAAAAAGTCTCCTGAAAAGTGACACAGTCATCAAATGATTTTGCTTTGAATTTAATGAAGTACTGGGAAATGGAATGAATTGATTTGTTTTTATAATGATACAAGCAGAAGGGAAAAAACTTATAGGTGTCATTATTTCTCTGTCATTGTATACGAACAGCACTGCATATTTTCTTGTCACGTGTCAGATGCATACATTAGTGACTAGTATTAACCTCTATTTTGGTCACCCGGTTAGACATAACACATTAACCCCATTTTTTGCCATGAGGCAGAGAGCACACATCAGGCCAATTTCCTTCTTGCAATTAATGAAGTACTGGAAAATAAAATAATTTGATGTGTTTTGTGATAATACCAACAGAAAAGAAAAATCTTATTTTTGCGATAGTTTCTACGTCTCCATAAATACTTGCAACACTGCTTGTATGTTTGTTATGTATTAGCTAATTATATATCAGTGACTAAAATTTAGCCTCACTAGAGCCTCACTAGAGCACACAGACAGAGCACAAACTTCAGAGTTGTCTTCTATTTTTAGATATTATCAGGCAACCATTCTATCTATTCAATTGGCATGGGATGACCCTATTTCTCAAAACTCCTGAAGTTTAAACTTGTCAAATCCTGATTGTATTCAACATATATTTTGCTTTACAGGCAGAGATGCCTGCCGACAGTGGATATCCTGCATACTTGGCAGCACGTTTGGCATCCTTCTATGAGCGCGCTGGTAAAGTTAAATGTCTCAGTGGACCAGAAAGAACTGGCAGTGTCACCATTGTCGGTGCTGTTTCACCTCCGGGAGGAGATTTCTCTGATCCTGTTACGTCTGCAACACTCAGTATTGTCCAGGTAATTACAGATGTTGAACAACTCGCAAGTCTATCTTCTTTTTAGACATTAGGCCATTTCTTGTTCTCAGTTTCCATATTTCAGGTTTTCTGGGGTCTGGACAAAAAACTGGCACAGAGAAAGCATTTCCCTTCTGTAAACTGGCTTATTTCTTACTCGAAGTATTCGGGGGTATGTTTCCATTTTGCTGAGGTCTTTGATTTATATTCTGGACACATGCTTATTTTATGCTCTCTGCAAGCCAAATTTCTCTTGGGCTGAAGCTCGTTTTTTCAGGCACTGGAATCCTTTTATGAGAAGTTCGATCCGGATTTTATTGATATCAGGACAAAAGCTCGTGAAGTGCTGCAAAGAGAGGATGATTTGAATGAAATCGTGCAGGTATTTACAGTTTCTGGTTTAAAAGGTCCTATTTTTGTGATGTTGATGGGAGGGAAGTACAAAAATTGTTGTTTCCAGTCAGAACTGAATTCAGAATATAAATATAAAAATAAAATACGAACTCATCTTTCTTTACCTAACTCTTTCTGCTTATATACTTTTTATCTGTTATGATTAATATGATATGAATGATTTCTTCATTGACTTGTCCCAAGTAGTTCGGATCAGGTTTCGTAAGTTGACCTTGAAAGGACGTCTGCAGCCTTTTGGAATGGATTCAATTTGGTACTACACATTGAAACATTGGATGTGGGCACAGAAATGTTTGTTACTGTGACCAAAATGCATTCTAATAAGCGTAGCTGTTTATTCAGCAAATTGTTCTCTCTCTTTCTGATCCTAAATTGTCTTTCACGAACAATTCCCTCCAATTTCTGTTGAATGTATCTGAACTATTATAGTCTCTTATCCAGTTCTTGCCCAGAAAATGAGACATCGACCCTGAATTTGAAATGGTTGAAATAAAATAAAGAAAAGAAAAGAATACAGCTTTATATGATGTCTAGTTATTTCCTTATTGCAGCTTGTCGGAAAGGATGCTTTAGCTGAAACAGATAAAATTACCCTGGAAACTGCTAAGCTCTTGAGGGAGGACTATCTTGCACAGAATGCATTTACACCGTGAGTCTCTACTATATTTTTTCTTAATAGTTGATTCAGTTCAATTGAATGCCTTACAAGACTTATCTGAATGTTGTCTTTTGTGACAGTTACGATAAATTCTGCCCATTCTACAAGTCTGTTTGGATGATGCGCAACATCATTCATTTCTACAATTTGGCTAATCAGGTATATTATTTAGCAAGCGTTTCCTCTTTTCAGTTATGATACATGCCATTAAAATTTTTGAATGATCATTAATTTAGAGGATACTATTTATACTGAAGTGCTTGATTTTGAATCATTAAATGTAAAACTTGCAATCCTTTATGCAACATGTTAAAAGTTCAAATTCGTTATACACGAGCTAGCAGGCATCAGATATTAGTTGTGGATTGATGCTGAGCCTTTTTAACATTCAGTACTATGTTATGTTTCCATTATCTGCAGTTTTGGGTTCAATCATCAACTTGTCACTGAAGTTTGCCTTTTGTTACAGTTTGGTCACTCAGTTATACACATCAATTTTCTTATGTAATGTCCAGTATGGAAGTCATTCAGACTACCATCTGCCATGTCAGACATTCTGTTAAAAAAGCTAACAGATTTTAAATGAAAATGAGACTGATTTTTACTAGGCATGCGCAACTGTAGCCTGGCTGTTTGCCCATTTTAACGATGCCCATTTCCGATCCCTTTGATTATCTTCCAATATGGGACTAGATATAGGACCACCAGTAAAGCTAGTTGTTTATGTTTGCTTTACTCTACCTTGTCTTCATTTGATCGCTGCATTGAAGAATTTCAATAGGCTGAAAATGGTTTTATTTTGAACAAAACAAAACATTTGATCATATTGGTTATTGATATTGAGATGTTCAAAAAAGTTGCGGAAAAAAAATTCCAATTAAAAAGCATTGGTATTTACGATGAATTCGTGACGTGAAAACTTAAAATAATTGTTATAATTTTTACCGTGTACACATTTATTTATTTATTTTTGCATCCAATTCGACCTTTTGATCCTTGACACTTTCCCTTTTCCAGTTCAATACGCAGGCTGGTTTCAAAACACTGTATTTAATCTGTAACATATTTTGACATGCAGGCGGTGGAACGAGGAGCTGGTATGGATGGCCAGAAGATAACCTACACTCTTATTAAGCATCGTCTAGGAGATTTATTCTACCGTTTAGTGTGAGTATATCGCAGCCATTGATGATTGACTCGACTTTGTCATGACATTTTGTAATGCTTGTTTGATTTCCATGCTGCCGGTCCTCATCTTTCCTTTTTCTTATAACAATACAGGTCTCAAAAGTTCGAGGATCCAGCTGAAGGAGAGGAAGCCCTGGTTGCAAAATTCAAGAAACTTCACGAGGATTTGACAGCTGGTTTCCGCAACCTCGAGGATGAAATCCGGTAATCGATGTATTGTTATTAATTTATCCTATATCTGCCTGTGTTTCTGTACTTTCACGTTGGTGGGAAAACTAAATTATTGTAATGTTCTTAATCTATTGAGGAAGCAACGAGTTAAGATCGCTTTAGGGTTCGTGTTCATTGTGGTTTGTGTACCTCTATCTGTTTAGTTTGACAATCGATACTGTATTTTTTTATTGGTTGTTTTATGTCGAATAAAGCCTTTGGGTTTGAGAGAGGAAATATAGCGTGTACGAAGAACGCTATTAAATTGTTATCCGTGGGTTCACTTTCGCTATGTTGGCGGGTTTGAATCCCATAAATTGTTTGTTTGTTTGAATTTATAGTTACTGTTAAGACGTGAATTAGTTTCTTGAAGTATTTTAGGATGTCTAATTTATAAAAGATTTTGATGACTTCTGGTATAAATCACAACGAAGTGATCATTTTGTTTTCTGATGACTTTCTTTTTTACTTTAGAAACTACTATTCTTTCAGTAGCATTCGTGAAAACCGTGACATTTTAAAATTATATTTTTTGAACCTTCAGATTAATTAACAATTTGTTGTCCTAATATGTGAGAATGTTGCGTTTACGTCATTGGTAGCAAAATTATTTAATTATTAAGATTGAGTCGTTTGATTGAAAATTTTATTGGTTGCTTGTAGTTCTAAAACCTTGCAGTTAATTACAAACTTAGAAAATCAGCTTCTTTTGTATCATAAGACATGTTTGGCAAGACTTTTTAGTTAAAAAATTATTTTGAAACATGTTTAAATAATTTTATGAAAGTGTTTTGTTTAATTAAAAATGTTTTTAGAGAAAATTGATCTAAAATAACATCCTTAAGAAACAAATGCAAAAATATAAATTCTGTTGAACCTAGCTTTGGATGCTTCAAATTTCACTTATAATTAAGTAATTATATGAATTCCACAGTATCATGTGAAACTATTGCTTGTACCAATGAATTCCACTGTAGGATAATTCTTGCATTTTTTGTCGAACATTTGGATAAAACATTAAAGAATATTTTCACATAAAAAGGAAGAATCGCGGTACTAATCACATTGCTGTGGTACAAGTCTAATGATACAAATAAATAAATTAAAATAAAATAAAATTAGGAGCTATTGATTATTATCAACAAATACTGATGGAGGCATATATCTGTCAAAAAAATTAAGAGGAAAGAAAACAATTCATAAGCTCAATCTTGTTCTCCACATCTCCCCGATGACCTTTCTCGGAGCTGGATCATCGGGTCCTTTGCCTCGTTGCCCCGTTGTAAAATCCAGCATTCCATTCAATGCAAAACCCAACTAGTGTGGTTTTCACGCGACATGGAAGTTTTCCAACCACTGACCATTTCTGTTGTCGTCCAAAACCAGGAATGCGTTAAGTGGGCAAGAAATGGTGATTATTTGAGTTTACTCTTGAAAGATATTCAAGTAACATCAGGCATCACAAAAAAATCGCATATGGATTAGATAAAGAATTTCTGCAAGTCATGTGAAGTAAACATCACCTTTCTGCATGGTGAGGCATAACCACAAGAAATGCTCTCTCTTTCCACAGCTATCAAAAGTCTACATATTGAGTCATTGCAAATTCTCAAAATTCTGATCTGGTTCCACGCCTCACAAGAATGATTATAAGAGGCCCTAAAACTTAAAACCCGGTCTAATACTCCAATGCTCCAAGGCAGATGTAAGTCAATTCTCAGCATTGGGCGATGGTGCGCCCGCCATTTAATGTAATGAAGGGTGTAACAACCAAAGACAAAATTCCCAAAATCTTCTTGGGATGAAATGTTGGAAAATCATCGTCGTCAGGGTTGGAAAAGAAAAAGGAGATTAGAATAGAAAAAGGAGATTAGAATATCAAGAAGATGAAAATCATGGAAAGAACCAAAACAAACATGAGGGCTCAAACATGACATTTTTCACCATTCTCAAACGATATTTGTCCTCTCTTGAATATAATTTAGGTGCTAAAAGGGTCTCACGGCAAACAGTTTGAAGGATTGATTAAACCTTGTAGAGAATTAATACTTAAGCACATGTGTACTCCAAACAAAGTCGGAATCGCATGTAGCATGAAGCTTTGGACTAGTTATTCTATGTGATAATACCAGTAAGGACACACACACGAGTATTACGTATTCTCAAGTTCCTTGACTCGCTTAGCACTAATATGGTTTTACGCTTATCATTTTCGACAAACTTTTGAGAGAGAAACTCTAACTCTCTATTGAGGCGGCACCATCTCAAAATTTGTTTAAGTGAAATTCTTCCAATAATTTCGTTACTTTAGATGTATTTGTGTTTTAGCACTGAACTTCATTGAGAGCTTAAAGTTCAACCCTCACTTTAATAACAACCAACATTAATTTAATTAGGCTATGGTTATCACAAATTTAAATAATGCTGAAATTATCCACATATCGAATGACTTATTATTACCCTTTGAACCTGTGGATTACATTTTGAGTAATGACAAGTAAGATTGCCACTATTTCTTTTTTAGTGGTCTAGTTAAAGGATCCACTAAATCCCCTATGAAAATTTTTTCACCTTTGATATTTTCCTCGTGAAGTCACGTCCAAGACTTAGACTTTCCATTACTTGAAACTTAGTATCTTATCAAATATAGCTAGCCAACGATCGATTCATTTGATAGATATAACTTGATACCACCAAGAATTCTCTTGTGCTTCTTATTAGCTTTATTTAAAGCTTTACTGATTTCCAAAACACGTTTGGGTGATTTCTTTTAATTCATTACACTAATCAATCACTTTAACTTGTAGATTTCATACTTGGGTATTCACATTTTCATCATTGAAATATTACAATGATCTTCAATATTATGAATATTCTTCAATATTCCCACTGGGTTGCAAACGCCATAATCGGCTTTAACCCATTCCATCCACTTTAGACTTAATATATTTTATCCTAATAATTATATACATAAGAGCTTCTCTATCTTTCCCTTTCATAGATATCTTTCTATGATTAAAAGATATAAGTAACTTTTATACAAAGTTACCCCCCAATTTCTCAATTGGGAATTCATATGTAATCTGGAATATTGCATATTGAATTTCTCATATAATTTCACAAGTGTTATTGATAACCCCACATTTAGGGTTATACTTGAACTTAGAGTTCATCAATATGTTAACCCCCACATTTGGGATTATACTGAACTTAGAGTTAATAACTCTTTCATAGTTCATTCACTTATCACTTTGATAATACCTGTGAAAGTTTAGGTACTTTTAGATAGTGATCGTTAAGTCACAATGACCTTCAATCCAACTATTTTAATTTTGATCGAACAATTTGATCAAGGTTATCTCATAGACCGACAATGTTTCTAAAGCATAAACTAACTCAATTGGTTTCACAATTGAGGTCAAATTCATCAATGAATAAGATTATATACATCTTGATTTACAAGAATTGCACTGTCAATTTCACAAAATAACATTATATCATATTGTTTCGTGCGGGTTAAGTCGCTAACAATTAAAAAGGATCAGACGATTGTGTAAGGGACGAAACCTCTTGAGACAAAATCCCAAAAAGGGGTGTTCTTTTATTGGCGATGAAATTTACAATTGGAAATGAAAAACAGCGTGCCTCCAAGGGGCGCAAGCACACGAGTTACAGAAAGAAAAGTGTTTAAGTCTAAAAGCTAAGGAAATGAAAATTACATATTCTCTGTTCGAGAGTTTTGGATTCCGTCCTTTGCTTCTGCGTCCTTTCTCCCTTTTATACCTCATAGACAATCTCTTTGTGATTAACTACTCTAAAAACTGCTTGATTGTCCTATAACTACCCACTTTCTTTGTAGTGGCCATTTTGTCATGAAACTGCCTTTTAACTGCTGCCATTATCTTTCATCGTTCAACCGCTTTCAATTGAATTCCTTGAGTCGTGGAACGTGATAAGGCTACTTTAACAACTGCCTTGATAACTGCATTCCTTGATAACCACGATGCGTTATATTTGTTGATACCTTGGACGACTTGAAGGTTTGGGCGAGAGTAGAATAACAGCTCTGGGCGATCGTATGACACTCCATTCGTTCAGATTCTGGGCGACTTGCAAACTTGGGCGATGGCATTACCGCATTCTTGGGCCCCTCATTTGGGTCTTCACCTTGATTCGTTCGATTGGACTTCGTTCTTTGGGCTATCCGATTTGGGGATCCTCCAATTGGGCTTTACTCCCTGAGCTGTTTGATTTGGGCTGAACTTTTATGTGTCAACAATTACCCCCCAATAAAGCTAGTGTATACTTTTATTGGCCGTCCCTGGATTGGTGACACCAACACTGGTGGACTTGATAGATATGTCTTCAGGCTTTCAAAAGCCCTTTGATGTTCTTCTTTCCAGACGAATTCGTCCTGATTTTTCAGGTTTAATAGCGGCGAAAAGACTTTAGTTCGCCCTGCACAGTTAGAAATAAAGCGTCTTAAAAAATTTACTTGGCCTAGAAACCTTTGCAACTCCTTTTCATTGCTAGGTGGTTTGGCTTCTAAGATGGCCTTCGCTTTATTTTTGTCAAGTTCAATCCCTCTCTTGTGTACTAAGAAACCCAGAAAGTTCCCTGCATTAACACCAAATGCACACTTCAAGGGATTCAACTTTAGCTTATATTGCCTCATTCGTTCAAACGAACATCTTAACTGTTCGAAATGATCATCTTCTTTAATGGACTTGACCACTATATCATCCACATACACCTCAACAAACTTGCCTATCATGTCATGAAAGATTAAATTCATAGCCCTTTGATAAGTTGCCCCTGCATTTTTTAGGCCGAAAGGCATAACCATCCATTCAAAACATCCTAGAGACCCAGGGCATCTAAAGGCAGTTTTGTGTATGTTTTCTTCAGCTATATAGATTTGATTGTATCCTGAATACCCATCCATGAAAGAATACATGACATGTCCGGCACTTGAATCTACTAAAGAATCTACCGTGGGCATTGGATACTCATCTTTGGGTGTAGCTATGTTTAAATTTCTAAAGTCTATACACACCCTTAGTTTACCATTCTTTTTTAGTACTAGCACAATATTCGACAACCATTCAACATATCTGGCTGTTCTTATAAAATCTGCTTTCAGTAATCGCTCTATCTCTTTCTTAATTTCAGGGAGTACATTAGGAGCAAAACGCCTAGGAGGTTGTCTATGAGGTTTAAAATTAGGCTTAGTTGGTAATCTATGTTCCACTAAGTCTCTATCTAAACCAGGCATTTGTTCATATTCCCAAACAAAACAATATCTGTACTCCTTTAACAAAGCGATTAATTTGTTACTAACCTCTTGGTCGAGCATCTGGCTGATGAACGTTGGGTGATCTTCTCCTTCATCGCCAATATTTACTTTGATCAGAGGGTCTTGCGCTTGAGTGTATCCAGGTTTGGCAATCCGCATCACTTCGTCGTCCGGTTCTTTTGTAAGTACTTCCTCTTCCAAACAGTCCACCTTGTTGACTTCTCGGCTAAGGCTTTGCTCTAACTCGAATACTGCCAACTTGTCCTTCAGCGCTTTTAGGGCAGTCTCTTCCTTCGCTTTGTCATTGCATTCCTTATTGAAAGCCATCAGTCTGGCTTTGAAGGCCTGAATATCGGCCGTTTGCTTTTGTAACTCAGAATCCATTCAAGATTCCTTGATTATTCTTTTGCCAATCACTGGCTCTTCTAGGGCCACTATATTTGGCCTCATCTGTTTGAACATCTCAGTGAGTGCGTCCACTGAGAATGGTTCTTCGCTTTGCGCGACAACTTGAGTTTCTTCTCCGTCTTGTACTACTCTGACAGGTCCATAGTTTCCTTCGTACATGAATTTCTCCACCGGGTTCGCTTCCGCGACAAAAGGCCTATGATCGGCCTGTACCACCTCTGCTTCGCCTTTGTCATTCCAAAAAATCAGGCATTGATGGAGCGACGAGAGTATACAGCGACTTTTGTGTATCCAATCTCTTCCTAGGAGCACATTGTAACTAGTAGGACCATCTATTACAAAGAAGACAGTGGTCCTAGTAGTCGTACCTATAGTTATGTCTAAAGGCATAACTCCCTTAGCTGAAGTTGCTCCTCCATTGAAGTTAGTGAGGATGACTTCTGTAGGAATCATGTCACCCTCTGTCTTTGCGAACTTTCTCATCATCCTGGATGGAATGGTGTTTATAGCCGCTCCATTATCGACAAGCACCTTTGCCACTGGGACGCCGTTAACTAGAGCTTTAACGTACAATGGCCTCAGGTGTTTTGTTAATTTCATGGCTGGCCGTTTAAAAACAACCTTTTTGGCAGCCTCTATTTCTACTTCTTGCTTGTTTTCTGTCGAATTATCCCCTTGTGATAGGTCGACGTGTAGTATGTCACGCTGATCCTCTGTCTCCTGAATTTCCTTCTTACTTTTTTCTAATGCTTCCTCATCAGTTATCCAACCTGTGGGAGGGGGCATTATTCTTGGAGGTGACCCATACTTTTTAGAGCGAGGTACTCTCTTCTTCCTTTTGGGTGTCCCGTATAGTACGTAGAAGTCGAAAGGACGCCCAGATGGCTTCCCTAACGAGTCTACTTCTTGAACTCCCTCTTGGTGTAGTTGCTTAAACAGAGTGTTGCGCGATACTCCCCTCTTTTTCCTTTCTGCTTCTAGGTCGATTTCTTCTTCAATGTCTGTCATCCCATCGTCCTCTTCATCGTTGTAGGCCTCTCCAGAAGTCTGGCCTTCTTCACATACCAGCATGCAGGCTTCTCCTTCGTTGTCCTCCCTTTCTTCTTCCTTTTCTTTATTCTTGAATTCATTGGCCAATAGGTAATTATTGGCCACGACTGGAGGTAACGTACCGAATTGGATAGGAAGGGGCTGATCTGGATCTTCTTCATCCTTTTTGTCTCTCTCAAACCTTGATCTCTCAGAAGAGGTTTCTGGCAACTCCTTCATTGATTCATCTGTACCAGTCTCTTTACTACCTTTGAGGAGGTTTTGATTGGCTACCTTGAGTAGTAGAGGTGCTTTAGGATGTGGCATTCCTTGTTGCTGCCTCATCACCCGTCCGTAGTTTCGCTGGAAACGCCTTTGTTGGGTCCTAGTCATCTCATCGAAGGGTATTGCCCTTCCTGCGCTGTACTGGAATGAATGCCATACATTTGGCCGGCGAGGTTGCGGCCTAAATGTTCTTCCAGTATCTGCTGGTCTGAATTGCCTTTCAAAAGACGGTCCTCTATAGAATGATGTACCTCACCCTCTACCAGGCTGAATGTTTGGGAAGAAGGCAGGGTGATGAGGATGCTGCCTTGTCCCTGGTTTCTCCGTGTCTCCATTTGCTTCCCTTTTACACCTTGCACACAGGACGTTTTCGTCCTTTTTTGGTTCTTTCCCTTTGATTCGTTCGAAGAAACTGGGATGTGTTTTAGTATCCTCTTCTCCATCATCTATGACCAACTTGAATTTTGGCAACTTGTTCTTGAATCCAGACGTTACCATGTTTACCCCAAGTGGCTGTGGGAAAGGATTCTCGTCCACTGCCATCTTTTTCTTATCATCGAATGTAATTCATCCTGATTCAATAGCATCCTGCAATACGTGACGGAAAATCAAGCAATTGTTAGTTAAATGTGACCATGCATTATGCCACTTACAATATTTTTTACCCTTTATTTGTTCAGGGTTTGGCAATTTGTGTTTATCGCTCAACTTTATTTGCTTATCCCTATATAATTTATCGAATATAAGGTCAGCTTTGGTCACATCGAACGAGAACATTCTAGCCTTTATGTTTCCATCTTTTATGGGCTCATCTTTGCCCGATGGTCTAGGCTTGGCCATTATGGGACAAGTATATGTATCCCCTTTTACCAATTCGGCCAAACACATTTCGGCCTGATCATATGATTCGTCGTCGATGGTATGAACGTCAAAATTTGGGTCTCTGTAATAAGTCCCTTTACTAGAATTTTTCATTTGTTCTTCCTCTCTTATCAGTCGTTCATACCTAATCACATTCGCACTCAACTGGAAAAGGTCAGGAAATTCCTTGTCCTGGAACTTCTTTTTTAAATCAAAGCTCAAACAGCCTTGTGCGATCTTGACAAATTCTTTTTCGGGCAAAGGTACAAAACACTTGCTTCTTGCTGTTTTGAACCTTTGGAGAAAACTTTCTGCCCATTCATTTGGCATTTGACGTGGATTTGCCAAATCAGCCAAAGTGACTTCAGACTCAGTTTTATAAAGCTGAGCGTGAAACAACTGTTCCAGTTGTTGCCATGTTTGAACAGAGTTCGCTGGCAAGTTGATGAACCAGGAGAAAGCTACTCCTGTTAACGAACTAGGGAAAACTCTCATTTTATGGTAATCGGTTACATCACCACTTTGCAACGTGAATCGCCCTATGTGTTCTAGAGTAGACACCTCTCCTAAACCGGTAAACAGTGAGAATTCTGGCACTTTGTACCTTCTAGACCATGGATATGCTTGGTCAACCCAATCAGGATATGGTTTTGTGTACGTTGGCCTAATGACAGGACACACCCCAAAAGCCATCTGATCCTGCACAATTTCCATAATCTGGTTCCTCAGCATGACATTGGGATCATATGGAATTCCTACAGGCTGATTAACCGGTTGATTTGCATGAGGTCTGATGTTTGGTCCTTGATTGGCAACAAAATTACCATAATTAGGGTCATTACCATTATCCTGGACATCTGTTCCCTCATTACTACGTGGAATATTATGTCCATTGTTTAGGACATTATCTCTCACGTTTGGACTACCCCCCAAATTAGGCATGCCACTACCATTGTTTTGATTTGGCACTGTAGTACCTCCTTGGTTTGAAGTGGAGGGACCAGAAAGCGATTCTACCCCTTGATTCGGATATAGGACAGAGGGATTATGTCCCACAACTGTCCTGGTTTGAAAGTGGTTTGTAAGAGGTATAGCTGGTTGACATATTTGGCCTACTAACTTATTCATTGTTTCGTTTAAAGTCTTTAGCTGTTTGGCCATATTGTCATAGTGTGCATTTCCATTTTGTGTAAATCTTTCCATATTATGAATACTTCGAAGATTTACCTGTTCAACGACGTCTTGCGTGAGTTCTCCAAGCAATGCACGCATGGTTCGAGGACTCAACTCCGTCATTGGTTCGTAACGACTGTTACTGCTCTGATTTTGTCCATCTGTTCGTGGAGAGGCATGCTGCTCCTCATATCGCTCGATTACAGACTGGATTCCTCCCTGACTTGCTCCTTCTTTGTCGGATCTCTGAGGCATATTGTTTCACCTTTTGTATTTTCAACACCTAACACCACTGTCCCACTGGGCGTGCCAAATTGTTTCGCGCGGGTTAAGTCGCTAACAATTAAAAAAGATCAGACGATTGTGTAAGGGACGAAACCTCTTGAGACAAAGTCCCAAAAAGGGGTGTTCTTTTATTGGCAATGAAATTTACAATTAGAAACGAAAAGCAGCGTGCCTCCAAGGGGCGCAAGCACACGAGTTACAGAAAGAAAAGTGTTTAAATCTAAAAGCTAAGGAAATGAAAATTACATATTCTCTGTTCGAGAGTTTTGGATTCCGTCCTTTGCTTCTGCGTCCTTTCTCCCTTTTATACCTCATAGACGATCTCTTTGTGATTAACTACTCTAAAAACTGCTTGATTGTCATATAACTACCCACTTTCTTTGTAGTGGACATTTTGTCATGAAACTGCCTTTTAACTGCCGCCATTATGTTTCATCGTTCAACCACTTTCGATTGAATTCCTTGAGTCGTGGAACGTGATAAGGCTACTTTAACAACTGCCTTGATAACTGCATTCCTTGATAACCATGATGCGTTATGTTTGTTGATACCTTGGGCGACTTGAAGGTTTGGGCGAGAGTAGAATAACAGCTATGGGCGATCGTATGACACTCCATTCGTTCAGATTCTGGGCGACTTGCAAACTTGGGCGATGGCGTTATCGCATTCTTGGGCCCCTCATTTGGGTCTTCACCTTGATTCGTTCGATTGGACTTCGTTCTTTGGGCTATCCGATTTGGGGATCCTCCAATTGGGCTTTACTCCTTGGGCTGTTCGATTTGGGCCGAACTTTTATGTGTCAACACATATAGAATAGTAAGGCAAATGTTAACCTTATTCACGTTTGGATAAAGCACATTTTGCAAATATAATTTTGCATAAGATCATTTTTACAATTATTTTTCAAAGATATCCGGCATCACCGCCAACTATAGACATCATTTATCATTCATAAAATGTTTCCATATCCCAATAATTGGGCAATCAATTTTCACTTTAAAATAATTAGGACAAAACCACATTTTATCATACTCTTATGCTAATATAATTTTGCATAAGTTATCTCATTTAATTTTATCAAATTAATTGTGGCTATTATCATTAACCAAAGTTAATATAATTCAACAAGACAAGGAATCAATCATCTAATTCATCATGTAATTTTCAATAACGAAATAGTTATGAAAGTTTGTGTACTTTCTTTTACAAAATCTAACATTTTAGATTTCTCCCATATGTAACATGTCCATATGCCTTGCCCTTCTTGGTAGGCTCATATTTCATTCGTAAGATTCATATAAACCGAATGTAAGGAAAGAGACACGAAAATAACCACTTTTATTTTTTAAGTTCTATGTAATACCAGAATCCATAATTTCACATTCTCAAGATCACACCTATTTAGAAATAAATTGTCTGGAATGTAATATGGATGAACAGGACATTCAATAGTCACCAACCACACGCATTGGCTGCCATCCATTGAAAACAATGAACAGTTACCACCTTACAAATTGTCAAAATGAACAAATTAACCAGTATTTGGTGGGAAAGATTTTTATCCATTACCCACCATTTTTTTACCATTCAATTGGAAAGGATACACATTGATGCATGAGAGAGATTGATTTTCTTCAACAAACACTTGCATTAAGTGCAAGAGCATTTACAGGCTTGTGTCTAATTAAATGTCAATTAATGTTTGATTGTCTCATCTTTAACAAACTTTTAACACATGCCATTCAACATATCCTACAACAGTCGGCAATTAGCAGAATACATACATACAGATTTGGAATAAAGTGATTATCAGCGAAACGGCACCATTCATTTAAGTCTGGCCATCAAACGATTTCTGCCTTTTTCCATATTTCCACTTTCGCGAATATTTTAAAAAACATATGCATATTATATTCACAAACATACCTTTTGAATGTGCGAAGATCGAACGTGATTTCGTATTACGAAATCGGATTCAATCATTTCATTCTTCAACGGAAATATTTTGTCCAAAATGTTCCAGATTACTTTTGCGAAATTCTTCCCATCAAAACGATCCAAACAAGATCTGAACCATTGATTTGATCGTCGCCATTTAATTTCTTTTTTCGTCACAAAATATCGTTTGAGATTGTTGAAAAATTATCATCACTGGGGTAGGAGAAGAAATAGGAAATCAGAATATCAAGAAGATGAAAATCATGGAAAGAACCAAAACAAACATCAAGGTTCAACTACGACATTTTATTGCTGTCCTCAAACGATATTGGTCCCCTCACAAATATAATTTTGGTGCAAACGGTTTGAAAGATTGATCAAATCGTGTAGAGAATCAACACTTAAGCACATGTATGATTCTCCAAAAACTTGAAGAACACTAAGGCTATGTTTGATAGCCCAATTTTTTCCATGGAAAATGGAAAACAAATTCCAACTTTCACTTTTTACCTGTTTGATTGACAAAAATTTTTAGAGAATTGATTTTTCCCATTTTGGTCGCCACGTTAGCATTTTCTTGGTTTTTATGACTTTTCAATTCCCACCAAAAAGGTTGGAATTTGTTTTTCATGTTATCCCTTTTTTTTTTGTTGCAATTGAAGTAAATTCTAGTAACAATTGTAAAAGAGGATATCCCTTAAATTGACAATTTTCATGAAAAATAAAGTCAAACGAACACAAAAAGATAGATGATTTTTAGATATTATTGATTTTCTTGGAATTTTTTTTTTTGGTGGCAATGGAAACAAATTCAAGGAATAATTGTAAAAGATGATATCCCTTAAATTGACAATTTTCATGGAAAACAAAGCCAAATGAATACAAAAAGATAGATGATTTTTGGATATTATTGGTTTTTTTGGAATTTTTTTATTTTTTATTTTTTGGCAATGGAAACAAATTCAAGGAACAATTGTAAAAGAGGATATCCCTTAAATTGACAATTTTCATGAAAAATAAAGCCAAATGAACACGAAAAGACACATTTATTTCACCATTTTTCAGATGAAAAATTATTCCAATCCAACACAATAATTGATAATTTCAAGTAAAATAATTTTTAGGCAATTCAATTCCCTTGAATTCGTTTTCTTTCCACCCAAATTCCATCTTTGCAATCAAACAGACCCTAAATGAACTTTGAATATGAATGAAGAAAGAATTTTCCTTTTTGTGGAATGAAGATAGTTTTCATATGTTAGTAATATGCTTTCATACATTTGTATTGATTCCTTATCACCTATTTATAGATGTCAATTAATAACCCATGATTTGGTGCCAAAATAAGACGAAGAGTTGCAAGAAACCCTCCAAAAGACACCAAAAAACCAACTGAAAAACGGCCTCCAATGGTCATTTAAGTACTACCATGCGACCGCATGGGGTCACATAAATCCCATGCGATCGCATGGTTTATCCTGAAACCGGCCTCCAAGAACCTGTAATAGGCAAGGCCATGTTTTTGGCTTCCCAATTTCATTTCGTTCCACACGCCGTTTATTGATTTTGAACAACGTTTCCTTTGTGAAAGGATTAACAATATTATTTCCATGAAAGAACAGAAAGATGCTAATTTTTTCGATATATTACATAAAGATCTGGACAGAGCAAACAAATTATCACGGAAATAAAAGGAGGGCAAATAGTAACTTCGCCAAAAATACAGAACTGGCTGCTGCTTCAACCATCTAATGCTTGATACCTGGGGACTGGTAAAGGAGGCATATCCCGCCATTGCTTTGTATCTGTGTGGTGTGGCCCTCTACATTGAGGACTATATTGTCCAGTAACTACATATGTTACTCCCCATTTCATACTAGTCAAAAGTCAATATTATTTATTCAAAGTCAAAGGTTCAACTGGTCAAAGCCAAGGTCAATTAGGGACTTAGATGAAATTAAATTATTTTATTGGGATTTATTTTACAATTGACAAAAATTGAAGGTTTAAGATGGATAAAATGTAATTTTGGGGATCTACTTATACAGTATTGAATGATAAGGATTAAATATTATATTATGTGAGAATCAGAGGACTTAAATGCAATTATTGGCATGAGTGGATTACAAGTGGCAAGTGCTTAATCATTTACTCAATTTTCTCATTTCATACACACACACCCTGGCTGAAAACAGGAGAAGAAAGCAGAAAAAATCGAGAAGAAAGAAAGAAAAGAGAAAGGAAAGAGAGAGAGAAGAAAAGAAAGAAAGGAAAAAGGAAAAGGCAAAAAAGGTAAGGTTGGCTATTCCAATTTCATCTTCAATTTGACAAATTTCTTGGTATGTTTTATGCTTAATTTTTTTAAGGTCGCGATTTATTGGTTTAATTTCCAGATTGAAGGAAATGATATGTTTGAAAGCCAATATTTTTGAATTGGGAAGGCTACTTATATTAAGGTATGAAATATCAATTTTGGAAAAACCTTGAATTTTAATTTGGGTTTTTGAATGAATATAGTTATTAGGAATAACTGTAGAGATGAAATACTCATTTGAAGGCATGAATTTATGGAGCAAGATGGAAAATTAAATTGGTTAAATTATAATTATTAGTTTTACTAGTTTGGAAGAAGGAATTATTTTTATGTTTGGAGTGAAAATTATTTTGATGAATTAGATTTTAATGAAAGGACTAGAAGGTAGAATTAGTTCCAAATATGAAGGAAATTAAAGAATATATCCAAGTGTCGAGAAGTCAAGCATTTCGTAGTTAAAAGTTAAGAATACTTGGTAGGGTGGTTGTTAAATTGGTTATCTTGTATCATATTTCTGGAGAGGACAAGAAGATTGAAATCATGATCATTCCACAACATGGTGAGTGGATATAAAACTTATTTTTTCAGAAATTAATTATTTATTAAATCAATGTTAGATTAGAAAATTTATTATTTCATACAGTTGATTTGATACCATGATTTTTGTAATAAAGTGAATTTATAATTAGTTATTTTCAAAGTTAAATTTAGTTCAGTAAAATCATTTGATTAGCAAGTTATATAAATATTAAATATTTCAGTATAATTAAAGTTATTTTTAAACCATCAGAAAGTACCCAAGTGATTTTACTCCAGCCCGCACTGGTGTAAATGTGTTTCCACAGTATATGACTAGTTATGGTGATTTTACCTGCTCTGCACTATTGTGAATTTCGCCAAAAAATACAGAACTGGCGGCTGCTTCAACCATCTAATGCTTGATACCTAGGGACGGGTAAAGGAGGCATATCCCGCCATTGCTTTGTATCTGTGTGGTGTGGCCCTCTACATTGAGGACTATATTGTCCAGTAACTACATATGTTACTCCCCATTTCATACTAGTCAAAAGTCAATATTATTTATTCAAAGTCAAAGGTTCAACTGGTCAAAGCCAAGGTCAATTAGGGACTTAGATGAAATTAAATTATTTTATTGGGATTTATTTTACAATTGACAAAAATTGAAGGTTTAAGATGGATAAAATGTAATTTTGGGGATCTACTTATACAGTATTGAATGATAAGGATTAAATATTATATTATGTGAGAATCAGAGGACTTAAATGCAATTATTGGCATGAGTGGATTACAAGTGGCAAGTGCTTAATCATTTACTCAATTTTCTCATTTCATACACACACACCCTGGCTGAAAACAGGAGAAGAAAGCAGAAAAAATCGAGAAGAAAGAAAGAAAAGAGAAAGGAAAGAGAGAGAGAAGAAAAGAAAGAAAGGAAAAAGGAAAAGGCAAAAAAGGTAAGGTTGGCTATTCCAATTTCATCTTCAATTTGACAAATTTCTTGGTATGTTTTATGCTTAATTTTTTTAAGGTCGCGATTTATTGGTTTAATTTCCAGATTGAAGGAAATGATATGTTTGAAAGCCAATATTTTTGAATTGGGAAGGCTACTTATATTAAGGTATGAAATATCAATTTTGGAAAAACCTTGAATTTTAATTTGGGTTTTTGAATGAATATAGTTATTAGGAATAACTGTAGAGATGAAATACTCATTTGAAGGCATGAATTTATGGAGCAAGATGGAAAATTAAATTGGTTAAATTATAATTATTAGTTTTACTAGTTTGGAAGAAGGAATTATTTTTATGTTTGGAGTGAAAATTATTTTGATGAATTAGATTTTAATGAAAGGACTAGAAGGTAGAATTAGTTCCAAATATGAAGGAAATTAAAGAATATATCCAAGTGTCGAGAAGTCAAGCATTTCGTAGTTAAAAGTTAAGAATACTTGGTAGGGTGGTTGTTAAATTGGTTATCTTGTATCATATTTCTGGAGAGGACAAGAAGATTGAAATCATGATCATTCCACAACATGGTGAGTGGATATAAAACTTATTTTTTCAGAAATTAATTATTTATTAAATCAATGTTAGATTAGAAAATTTATTATTTCATACAGTTGATTTGATACCATGATTTTTGTAATAAAGTGAATTTATAATTAGTTATTTTCAAAGTTAAATTTAGTTCAGTAAAATCATTTGATTAGCAAGTTATATAAATATTAAATATTTCAGCATAATTAAAGTTATTTTTAAACCATCAGAAAGTACCCAAGTGATTTTACTCCAGCCCGCACTGGTGTAAATGTGTTTCCACAGTATATGATTAGTTATGGTGATTTTACCTGCTCTGCACTATTGTGAATGTGTTTCCATAATGTATGACCAGATTATCAGAGGTCTTTGGGACCCATTCTCGTACACACATAGATTTTGGACCGTGTACTATGGTGATTAGCCTTTGGGGCGGCTCTGCGTACGTATACCAGATTACAGATTATCAGAATATCAGATTTGAATGGCTCTGCCTTGTACGTCAAGATTACTTTGTACATGAGTCAAGCTATTCATTGAGTACCTTTTGTGTGTCATTTTCAATATTTCTACAGCTTATCAGATTTCAGATTATATAATTCAGTCTATTTAGTTATCAAATTAAAGCTTTCAGCTTATAGTATTGATCAGCAGCAATATTTCATAGATTTTCACGGATGTCATAGTATTTATATTCGTTACATTTTACAGTTACTTATCTAGAATGAAGAACAAAGAATTTTATGATGTATTCATGTTTGATTGTAAAAAGTATTACCAGATTTCAGAATTTCTTAAAGTTTCAATAGAGCAAGAATTTTCAGGAAAATATGTATAAATGAGAAAAGTATACTTATTTTCAAATCTTCCACTCACTGAGTTACAAGCTATTCTTTTGCCAACCTTTATCTGAGCAGATAGTAGCAGAGTTGAGCAGTCTTGGAGCCTGTCAATTCGCCTAATTGAGCCACACGTCAGTAGTTGTATAGCCTACTTTATCAGATTATTATTTGATATCTTTAGTACGTTTGGGGGGCCTTTGGTTGTAGAGTAAAGTTATTATCGATTTGCTAGTATTCTATTTGAATAGTTTGGATTTTGAGGGGCTGGTGTGCCTTGTTTTATATTATATGTATTGATTTGAGGAAAATTGGTAATTGTTCAGGTGGTTTTAGTTCGTATTTAAGGGGAAAACTCTGTCAAAATTCTAATAAAAATATTTTTTAGTCAAGCAATTCAAGGTTGCTTTGATGGTGGGTCCAGCGTTTAGTTGATACTTACCATCGGCACACGACATGTGTCGAGTCCATTAAGGTGATTCGGGGCGGGTTGTGTCAACATAAATAAATCTCCCATCTGTTACCATCCCTAAATGTGAATGTGCCATTTCTTTTGGCATATCAACCCTTCCTCCCCATGCATTATCCATAAAATTGTAAATGTCAGCGTGCGAATTGACCTTGAAGAAAACTAAATCATTTAAGGCCCATGTGTTTGTATTGATCAATAAATAATTTGTAGAAATATAGGTATAAGATTGAGAGATAATGGATATAAGTAGTACTATTTAAAATGATAGTTCGTTGTAACAGGTAATAGCTCAATCGGGATATAAAGCCATTGCAAAATGTATAATGCTACTCATACATCAGGTGTTATATAATAGTTTATGTACAGATAATGTGTCAAAATGAGATTGGGAAAGGATTTTTTTTTTTAAAGAAATTCTCATGTCTCATTTATTGACAAGGTGAGGTATAAAAATTGTTCCACGAGATATTGGAACCTAATATATCTTTAAAAACAATAGAGTGAGTCTGTCGAGTTTTAAGCTTGCTCGTGACGTAATTTACAAGATAAATTTGTTCAACATATAGTTTATCCTCCCTTCATTAGCAAATCAGTATGAGTTTCTATAAATTTGCATTAAGTGTAAGTGTTATGCCCTAAACCCAATCGATTTAGGTTGTAAACACTTTTAATATGTTTAATGCATTTATTTTTGGCAATATTTATTAATTATTTAAATTAATATTCTGATAAATAATATTAAATAATAGAGTCCGAAAATTCAAGTTTAAGTGATTTGTTAATTACAAGGAGTTGTGATTGTGAGATGCAAATTACATATGGTTGGATCTTGAACAGTCCATGATCGTAAATAATAACGAGATACGGATATCGTTATTACGGATAGACCATCACGTGTGACATTTTTTACTTGTGAAGTAAGTGGCTGATCTCATAAGCTAAAGTGTGGTGACACTTAACTGAACGCGTGGATGTTTGTTATAGAATGAAACATTGGAGACCCTCTAAGAGATTTCACATGGATAACTATCTGAGTGTCAATGGTTGATCTCTACCATTCTGTAGTGGAATTGGTAATTTGACTTGAGGTTGTTATAGTACCTTATATGAGGACAGTCATGATTTGACAGTGTTGGATGTTGCTCTGTCAAGGGCCGCTAATACGGCTTCGTTCGGGTATGTCAAGAATTATATGAAGGTTGTGAATGACCGATAGAGGATTCATCACTCTTAGATAGTAAGAGATTGTGATCTGCATTTTATTCAATTAAGTCGATAACAAAATCTTTGGCCAAGGTATACTCATAAGTCGAAAAGGAGTTTTCGACTCATATTGACTTAACGGTAGAATGAAAGATATGATCGATAATCGAGATTGACACACTTCCATATCTCGTAATTAATCGAATTATATTGACGAAGGGATTATAGTTTTATGGTAAACGAACAAGTTTGATTTTGTCATATCACGTGACATTTCTCGTCACATGTGTTGCCCTGATACATTGCTAGATGTCAATCTGGGATGGCGAGTGTGAACTGGTGATAAATTAAAAGGGTGTTTTAATTTATCAGTTTTTTATTAGATCAAAATAATATTTCACGTCGTTAGGTATCGTAATCGGGAACCTGATGGGTCGCACACAAAAGAGAATTGGAAGATTGCAATTTGTCAATTAATTAATTTAACAATCGTTGGATAAATTAATTAATTTAATTGGTTACTTATAGCCCCGAATTAATAAATTGGATTAATTAATTCACGGACCGGATTTAATTAAATAGATTAATTAAATATTGGACCGGACCAGGTCGAGCCTGTTTGAGCATATATAAATATAGGGTTAGGGTATTAAATCTATACAGTTTTCATAATTCTTGCTAGTACAAGAGGAGAAATCCTAGCAGTTGCAATCTATTCTCTGTGTGAAATTCATTGGAGGCTGGATAATTGGACAGCTGTGGGAGACAGATCCAAGTTGCTGGAACATAGATAACGCAAAGGAGTATGCAAATTCAAGAAAATGTATAACTTTTATCACAGTTCCTATCTAAATATAAAGATGAATCCTGGTGGGAATTGAAATTGTTTTTATTTCCGATGCGCATGTTTAAGTAAATTCTCAACAGTGGTATCAGAGCCAACTGTGTATTTGTTAAAAACTGATTTACGTATTCATGAAATCAAAAGTTGATTTTTCATTATGTTCTTGAATCTAGCAATTAAAGTAATCTTATTTCTTCAAAATTTGATTTTAAAAAAAAAAGGGCGGTGGCGGCACGCAGAGCGGCACCTGCAGGCGCTGCCTATAGCGGCTTAGCTGCTGCTGCTATAGCAGTGCCTTAGGCGACGAAGGACTGTCGCCTTCCAGGCGGCAGCCCCTGTCGTTCTTTGGGCGGTGACGCCGACCAAAGAAAAAAAATTTGTTTTTTAAGGTTTCAGTTTGGGGAAGGTGGAGCGGGGGCTTCTATTGCAAGTAATGTAATTGCGAGCCCCTGCTTGCAATTAAAGATATATGGGTGTTTTTGCAATTTTGATAAATGGTCTGTCTAGTGGTGGGCAAAAACCGACCGAAACCGTTCAAACCGACTGAACCAACCCAAATTGCTCGATTTTTGCAATGAAATAGGTTGGGTTCGGTTTTTTATTTGGCATTTTCTATCGGGTTGGGTCGGGTTATGGGTTATGGTATAAACCCAACCCAAACCCGCCCAACCCAACCCGTATAGAAAATTAAAATATAAAAAAGTCTTTGGAAGCTAAAAATAAAAAAGGGTACAAGGTCTCCCCTATCCCTCACTCTTTTGTCCCTCCCATTCCCATTTACCATGAAAGAAAACCCTAGTCTCCTCCAATGACCAATCCATCGCAAAGCTATCAGTATTCTCCCTTTATTTTCTTGATTCTTACTGTAAGTATTTATTACATTTTTGGTGTTTTCATATTTAATTTTTTGGGGGCAAAATAATGAAAATTTCTGCTTTGTACAAACGCAGCATCAACAATTGAAATTTGGTGATGCAATGAGCGGCACTTTCCACACGAGATTTTCTATTCTAAAGAAGAAGGGAAAAAAATCCATCACAACGCCCAAAGACGGCATTTTTCTTTCGCCTCTCTCTCCCCCAGTATCCGTCGTCAGTTACCAAGGTGAGTTGTTTTTTTTTCTTTTATTTTTTTATTTTTTACCCGTTAGACTCCCATGCTTTCTGGACTTTTTTTTTTTCAATGATTGATTATGCTTTATTACTTTAGTAAGCTTGGGCATTTATTAGTAATCATAGTTCCATTTCAATTTTATGGTTCTTGGAAGATCTTGAAGTTTATGCTTGGTTTTGCTTACTTTTCCTGTCGAAAATGAAGAAACATATATCTATCGTTGAAGTTTATGCTTGATTTTGTGTTTGAGTTGTTAGTTGTCTGGTTTTCTTGTTTGTAGTACACGATATTTTGAATATTGAAGTAGTCAGTTCTTGTTTAGTAAAGCAACACTTGAAAAAAAGACATCAGTTCTTATATGGTAAAGTAAAATTCGACCAACATAATTAAATAGATCTTGTTTGGTAATAAAACCGGCCAACCCAACCCAAACCGATTGAAACTTGGTGGGTTGGGTTGGGTTTAAACACATAATTGGGTTGGGTTGAGTTGATTTTTTAGCAAACAGATCATGTTGGGTTGGGCCGGGGGTTGGGTTGAGTTGATTTTTTAGCAAACAGATCATGTTGGGTTGGGCAAAAAATCGACCCAACCCACGCCCACCCCCACCCCTAGATCTTGTTTGGTATTAAAACCTACCAACCCAAGCCAAACTGATCGAAACTTGGTGGGTTGGGTTGGGTTTAAACACATAATTGGGTTGGGTTGGGTTGATTTTTTATCAAACCGATCATGTTGGGTTGTGTTTGGGTTGGGCAAAAAATCAACGCAACCCAACCCACACCCACGCCTAGGTTTGTCCTGCTATTTACGAAATTGAGGGACTTGTGTTTTAATTTTGAATTGGGTCAAATTGCAATTTTTGAAATTGGTTCTAAATTTGAATTCAAAATCGTTTTTGAAATTATGATTTTATTGGATTTGACCCATGTTTCTAATTAAGGCCAAAATTAGTGATATATTTAAAATTTGACGATTTTTATATTTTTGTTAAAATTAGATTTTAATTTAAATATTTAATTTTGACCCAAAATTGGATTTTATTTTATTTAGGAGTTTTTGTCCTAAATTAAAATATTAATTCAATTTTATTAGAGTTGGACTCTAATATTATGTTAATTAAAATTTGATTTTAATTAATACTACTTCCCCAATGCAAATTAAATTTAGAGTAGGACTCTAATTTAATAATTAATTAAAATTTGATTTTAATTGAATTATCACACCCTAAATTTTATAGAATTAGAGTTGGACTCTAATATGGAATTTAATTAAAATTTGATTTTAATTAAATAATTTCGCCCAATAGTTTTGGAATTAGAGTTGGACTCTAATTTGGAATTTAGTTAAAATTTGATTTTAATTAAATAGGCCAGCCAATTAAGTTGATTAATTAATATGATTAATTAATTATTTAATTATTTTGATCCAAAATTTTAAATAAATTTTGACGACTATAATTGCTAGATTCTTAAGACATTGCATATAATATTATATATTATATATAGGAAACAATTATGTGATGAATGTTTATTTATAGATGATTATAGACTCGACCATGAGGATGTGTTGAATGGTTGATTTAATTCTTGTCATTTTATGGGCCTACGAGCCCTTAATTATTTTGGACTTGCGAGTCCATTATTATTGTTGTTGTTATGGGCTAGAGAGCTCTTTATTAATTTGGATCTGCGAGTCCGTTGTTGTTATTATTATTATGGGTCTGCGAATCTAATTTCATTTAGGCCTGCGTGCCAACTAGTATAGAATACATGTTGCAGATGGACTAATTGAAGGCACGAGAAAAGGAGGAAGCCATGGAGATGGTGCATTGATAATGAGTCAATGTTGTAACCCCTAAGAATTGACCAACTAGTTTTCCCTTTGGGTCGAGAAAACTAGATAGATTAAGTCCATAATCATCCATACTATTATTTGTATATGTATGTATACAAAATTACTTGATGAGACCATTGCATGTTAAATCCCTCGTTAAAATATTAAGTTAGTATTATTTGCCTTCCATCATTATAGTGAAAAACGAGAATCCTAAATCGACCTCAGCTTGTTGAGTACACTCAAGACTGGTCTATTAGGGATATGTTTGACACTATGAAATATTTGATATTTCTGAATGATGAGTTTGACTTAACTAAAATTTATCTTTTGTTGAGTACACTCAAGGAGATAAGTTTTAGAGGCATGTTAAGTTAACACATAAGATATGTGAAGACGAAAGGTTGTCAGCTTAATGATCTGAGAGTTGTATGGAGATACAATTGATAATAGTATCTACCCAGATGTTTTATTAAAATTTGTTTAGTACACTCAAGATCTCGATTCAACGACTGGGATCCCAGTCCACTGGGAATCAAATGTGGATTCCAATAATTTATGTATGAGGGTCATGAATTTATTTTAAATAGTGGGAGCACTTTTAATTAAAGTCCATATTGAATTTGTACAAATACATTATAATACATTATAATATATATTGATTATATATTTTTTGTCATTTACAGTTTTGAATCATGAGTAATCATATGAATTTGAGAGGTATACTGGATGCCAACAAACTGACCGAACCAAATTTTCTCGATTGGCACCGCAATTTGAGAATCGTTCTCAAGTATGAGAAAATTGGGTATATCCTTGAGCAACCTTTTTCAGAGGTGCCTTCTGAAAATTCCACTAAGGAAGAGATGACTGTTTACAACAAACATAGTGATGATGATAACACTGGAGCTTGTGTGATGCTTGCAGCTATGTCACCTGAGTTGCAGAAGCAACATGAGGGTATGGATGCTTACACTATGATTTTTTATCTCAAGGAGTTGTATGATGAACAATTTCGTGTTGAGAGGTATAAGACCTCCAAACAACTATACCAGTGCAAAATGGCAGAGGGATCTTCAGTCGGTGCTCATATGCTGAAGATGATTGGTTTCATTGATAAATTGGCTCAATTGGATTTTATCGTGGATCATGAACTAAGTATTGACTTAGTTCTGCAATCTATGCCAGATAGTTATTCACAGTTCATTATGAACTTCAATATGAATAAGATTGAATGCACACTCTCTAAGTTGCTTAATATGCTTAAAACTGTGGAGCCCAATGTCAAGGCTAGCACCGGGCATGTCTTAGCTATTCAATCTTCCAAGGGCACTAAGAGGAAAATCAAAGGAAGTTTTAAGAAAACATCCAAAAAGGCTAAGGACAATAACAAAGCAGTCCAAGCAGGCAATGACAATACCAAATCTGATGACCCATGCTATCACTGTGGAGTGAAAGGTCATTGGAAGAGGAACTGCAAGACTTACCTCCCTAGCTTGAATGGAAAGAAGTTTTCTGAAGCTTCTATTTCAGGTATTTTTGTTATCGAAGCTAATGTCTAATTCATTAACTTCTTGGGTATTAGATACCGGATGTAGATCTCATATTTGTATAAATATGCAAGGACTAAAGAGAAGTAGACCACTGCAGAAAAGAGAAGTTGACCTGCGCGTGGAGAATGGAGCAAGAGTTGTTGCATTAACTGTAAGGACATACTTCTTACCACTGCATTCGGGCTTAGTATTAGAATTAGAAAATTGCTATTTTGTTCCCGCCATTACTAAAAACATTATTTCTATTTCGTGTTTGGACATGAATGCTTTTTCAATTAATGTTAAAAACAATCGTTGTTCGTTTTATAAAGATGAGATCTTTTATGGTTGTGTTGTGATGTAAAATGGAATTTATATTCTTGATACTGAGTTGTCTATTATGAATATAGAAAGTAAAAGGCATAAAAGTAATAATCTAAATAATATATATCTCTGGCATTGCAGACTCGGTCATATTAACGACAAACGCATTTTCAAGTTATATAAAGATGGATACTTGGGGTCAACTGATTTTGAATCATTTGACAAATGTGAGTCGTGCCTATTAGGCAAAATGGCCAAATTCCCTTTTACTGGAAAGGAGAAAGAGCTGTAGAACTTAAGACTAATACATACTGATGTATGTGGACCCCATGTCAATCACCGTCAGAGGTGGTTTCTCTTACTTCATCACATTTACTGATGATCATTCGAGATATGGTTATGTATATCTGATGAAATTCAAGCATGAAGCACTTGAAAAGTTCAAGGAATTCAAACTTGAAGTAGAGAAACAGACTGGTAAAAATATTCTCACGCTGAGATCAGATCGAGATGGAGAATATTTAAAGGGAGAATTTTTAGATTATCTAAAAGAGAATGGAATTCGCTCGCAGTGGACTCCGCGATATACACCGCAACATAATGGTGTATCTGAACAAAGGAATCGCACATTGTTAGATATGGTACGATCAATGATGAGTCATGCAAACATCCCAAAATTATTTTGGGGTCGTGCACTAATTGCTGCGTGTTACACACTTAATCGTGTCCCATCTAAATTGGTCGACAAAACTCCATACGAGCTATGGAGAGGAAAAAGATCAAACTTATCTCACATGAAAGTTTGGGACTGTGACACTTATGTGAAGCAAAATGAATCGGATAAGCTTGAGGCTAAATCTCATAAATGCATATTTGTGGGATATCCAAAAGAGACAATTGGATATCAGTTTTATAATCCCGTTGAGAAGAATGTATTCATTTCAAGACATGCCATATTCCTAGAGAAAGAGTTTATTCTAGGAGAGGGTAGTGGAAGCAAGATAGAACTTGAAGAAGTTCAAAAATCTATAGATACTATTGACTAATTAGATGAATCTGAGTCTGATCCTACACCTGTTGACGGACAGACTCTTGATCAGGATATAGAGAACCTCGAGGACACTCCAGCTCAGCGTAGATCAAGTTGGATCATTCGACCTTCCAGAAGGTACGAACTCACGATTACTAATCAAGTATTATTAGTTGAGGATGATGAACCTACAAATTACGCAGAAGCGAAGTCAAATGTTGACTCGAAGAGATGGCAAGAGGCCATGGAATCAGAAATGAACTCGATGTATGAGAATAAGGTTTAGACCTTGATCGACCTTCCAGGTGCGATAAAACCGATAGGTTGTAAATGAGTTTATAAGAAAAAGGTCGATGTGGATAGAAACGTCCATACATACAAAGCAAGGCGAGTAGCGAAATGTTACAGACAAAGACAAGGCACTGACTTTGATGAAATCTTTTCGCCTGTAGCCATGCTAAAGTCCATTCGGATTTTGCTTACAATAGCTGCATACCATGATTATGAGATATGACAAATGAATGTCAAAACTGCTTTCCTTAATGGAAACTTACAAGAGGAGGTGTACATGACACAGCCAGAAGGTTTTGAATCCAAAGAAGCCAACATGTATGTAAGCTTAATTGATCTATTTATGGATTAAAGCAAGCCTTAAGGAGTTGGAATCTTCGTTTTCATAAGACAATCAAAAGGTTTGATTTCATCAAAAATGAAGATGAACTGTGTGTCTACAAGAAGACAGTCGTATTCCTAATATTATATGTCGATGACATATTATTAATAAGAAATGACGTCCCAATGCTTCAGTCGGTAAAATTATTATTGTCAAAGAATTTCTCCATGAAAGATATGAGAGAAGTAGCGTATATCTTGAGAATTAAGATCTATAGAGATAAATCTAAAAGATTGCTTGGCTTATCCCAATCTTCGAACGTAGACAAAATCTTGAGAATATTTAAAATGGAAGAGTCCAAGAGTGGTTTGTGTCCTATGTCACATAGGATTTACCTCTCAAAAGATATGTGTCCTAAAACACATGATGAAAGAAATCGCATGGATAAGATTCCCTATACTTCGGCGATAGGATCTATCATGTATGCGATGCTATGTACGAGACCAGATGTTTCATATGCTTTAAGTGTTACAAGCAGGATTCAAGCAAACCCTGGTGAAAAATACTGGATAGCGGTTAAGAACATCCTTAAGTACTTGAGAAGGACTAAAGAAGTGTTCTTGATCTATGGAGGGGATGAACTAAATGTTCATGAGTATACTGATGCTAGCTTTCAATCTGATAAGGATGATAGCAATTCTTAATCTGGATATATGTTTACTCTCAACAATGGAGTGGTTAGTTGGAAAAGTTCCAAACAGGAGACAACCGTTGATTCAACAACAGAAGCCGAGTACATTGCTGCTTTTGAAGCAGCAAATGAAGCTGTCTGGATTAAGAAGTTCGTTAATGAACTGGGAGTCGTTCCTAACATTGTTGATCCCATACCTTTGTATTGTGATAACAATGGAGCCATCGCACAAGCGAAAGAACCAAGGTCTCATCAACGATCCAAACATATGCTAAGGCGATATCATCTTATCAGAGAGATTATACAAATGAATGACGTAAAGATAGAGCGAGTTCCCACAAATGACAATATTGCAGATCCATTGACAAAGCCATTGTCACAACAGAAATATGACCGTCATGTGGACGCTTATGGTATTAGACACATGAGTGATTGGATCTAGTGCAAGTGGGAGTTTGTAAGTGTTATGTCCTAAATCCAATCGATTTAGGTTGTAAACACTTTTAATAGTAAGAGATTGTGATCTGCATTTCATTCAATTAAGTCGATAACGAAACCCTTGACCAAGGTATACTCATAAGTCGAAAAGGAATTTTAGACTCATATTGACTTAATGGTAGAACGAAAGATATGATCAGTAATCGAGATTGACACACTTCCATATCTCGTAATTGATCGGATCATATTGGCGAAGAGATTATAGTTTCATGGTAAACGAACAAATTTGATTTTGTCATACCACGTGATATTTCCCGTCACATGTGTTGCCCTAATACATTGCTAGATGTCAATTTGGGACGACGAGTGTGAATTGGTAATAAATTAAAAGGGTGTTTTAATTTATCAGTTTTTGATTAGATCAAAATAATATTTCACGTCGTTAGGTATCGTGATCAGGAACCTGATGGGTCGCACACAAAAGAGAATTGGAAGATTGCAATTTGTCAATTAATTAGTTTAACAATCGTTGGATAAATTAATTAATTGAATTGGTTATTTATAGTCCCGAATTAATTGGATTAATTAATTCACAAACCAAATTTAATTAAATAGATTAATTAAATATTGGACCGGACCAGGCCGAGCCCGAGCCTGTTTGGACTTATATAAATACATGACTAGGGTTTTAAATCTATTCAGTTTTCATAATTTTTGTTAGCATAAGAGGAGAAACCCTAGCAGTTGCAATCTATTCTTTGTGTGGAATTCATTGGATGTTGGACAATTGAACAGCTGTGGGAGGCACATCCAAGTTGTTGGAACAAAGATAACGCAAAGAAGTTTGCAAATTCAAGAAAAAGGTATAACTTTTATCACAGTTTCTATCTAAATACAAAGATAAATCCTGGTGGAAATTGAAATTATTTTTATTTTCACAGTGCATGTTTAAGTAAATTCCCGACATTAAGTAGCTTCGAGACTTGGTAGATGAATTGCGCTAAATGTTAAGTAACTTTCTGAAAGTAATCACACGGGAAACCTGGTAAAATCTATCATTTAGCATCGTAATTCATAAGAGATAGTCAAACATAACTTAGGCAGCATTTTTGAATGGGAATAAACTAATGATAAGACGAGGCATCGTCAGAATCCTCACATAGTTGATTGTTACATATAGAAAATCTTTTATTTGTATTGCTGCACCGTCAAATTGCCATCTTCTCCCATTTAACTGGGGGCCAACAGGCAAATCAGCAAAAGTTGTTAACAGGTGTAAATAATTTCTGCACAAGTAACTTAAGAGTATATTAGATAGGGTGGAAATGAAATTGAAAGATGGAATTAGATTTTTCAACTTTAGGTGTTTGATACATTTTTTTCCATGGAATTCGAATTCTTGGTTGTCTTGAAGTTTGGATTTTTCTTGGTTTTCCTACCTACTGTAGCATTTTTTTATTATTATTATTTTTTTGGTTGGCAATAGAAACAAATTCTAAGAATTATTGTAAAAAAAAATATTTCCCTTTAAATGACAATTTTCATGTAAAACAAAGTCAAACGAATATTGAAAATAGATGATTTTCTTGAAATTTTTGTTTTTTTTTTTTTGTGTTGGCAATAGAAACAAATTTAATTCTCAATACCAGTAAAATCTATCATTTTAATTGACAATTTTCATGTAAAACAAAATCAGATAAACACCAAAAAACACTTTTATTTCAACATTTTTCACGTGAAAAATTATACAAATCAAACACAATAATTTACAATTCTCAGGAAAATAATTATAGGCAATTCAATTCCTTGAAATTTGTTTTCTAGACAATTCAATTTCATCTTTACAATTAAACGGACCCTAATTATTTTTCTGTAAGGGAGCCATTGGTTCAATCTGTAATAATGGAATCAAACTAGATCCAAATCATTCCATTTTTGTTTGATTTGATACCAGTTCCCTAACCAAAATTTTCAAATTATAAATGCCAATTAAATTATAATTTATTCATTTAAAATTTTAAAGTTCATCCATCATAAACGTAATAGAATAAAATAAATGGCGTTAGCCCTTCAAGACGTAAGTTAAGTTGAATTTTTTGTGGTGTTATTAAAAAAAAAAAAAAAAAGGCTCCAAAGAGAGAGAAAAATTCCCTAACCAAAATTTTCAAATTATAAATGCCAATTAAATTATAATTTATTCATTTAAAATTTTAAAGTTCATCCATCATAAACGTAATAGAATAAAATAAATGGCGTTAGCCCTTCAAGACGTAAGTTAAGTTGAATTTTTTGTGGTGTTATTAAAAAAAAAAAAAAAAGGCTCCACAGAGAGAGAAAAAATTAAGGTTCGATTCTGGAACCAAAAAGACGTGAATTGAGAAAAGCAGAGACACCAACAAAATTCAGTATTGAATTAATTGCCAAATAAGACTCCGATGCACAGAGCCGTCAACACAATCGATTTTCTCTCAACTGATCTTGTATTGAAAAGATTTAGGCCGTGTTCAATATTATTTCAGGATCCCCAAAACTGGTGAAAATAAAAGGGCAGAAAGTGGTGATGAATATTATAAATGCTGTTCTCCATGTTATAAGGAGACTCATTTTTATCGAAAGTTAGCCAAACAGCGTACGGTTATTTGAACAGAGAGCTGGTCGGCGAAGGCTAAAAATACCAGGCAGCTGTTTTCTATAAGCACTGCGCCTGAAGAATTGATCATTTGCTACGGGTAGGTCTACTGTCGTAGAGACAAAAGGGGGGAAGCTAACAAACATCATGCCAAGTTTATCCACTAAAGGCTGCGCTGCCACATTTTTATGTAGTTACATCAATGAACACTGCCCTGGAGAAATTGTCAATGGTCAAGTAAATCATAAAGCAGAGTATATATACCAGGCACGAGGGATAGTGAAAGATGCTCGAATAAGCATAAAGCGACGCCAGATGAGAGTACGAAGTCGGAAAAAGGTACACTATAATGGTAAAAGATTCCACAAATTTATTCACCATTTAAGACCCACATTTATATTTAGAATTCAAAGGGTACATGAAAATCAGCTTAAAAAACTCATGCTTTATGATATCGCTCACTTGATGACTTCCCTGAGAGGCAGTTGCAAAGAAAATAGACTCCGCTGAAGCTGCAGTCACATGGCAAAACAGATAGTTCAGTAGAAAGTGGACTTTTAGCAACTTCACAAAAGCATTGTATCTGGAAAACATTTTATTACAGTTATGCAGGGCCAATTGACCATCACGGATATTGACATACCACATGCCATATCACATAATTGTCTTACGTTTATCATGTATTGAACTGTAATATAAATACATTTTCATGGAAGTGCAAATTGTGAATGAACATGATTTGCATGCACCAAGCATTTCAATACTTTCAACCAAACCTAGCATTTCAACAACATGCAAAATTTTCTCCGTCACAACTTTTGTTCACTGGATTCTGATCTGTAGGTCTCTGCAATTCTTGAGAAGGAAGAAGGTGTTCCTCGAGGGAGGTCAATGAAATTGGCTCATATAATTAAAGATTTGAGTAATGGATCACAGGTATCCTGACAGCACAGGTCTCTCTGCTAGCAAACTAAGAAAGGATGCTCCAGTACTACCAACTCCTTTATTCTTAAAGTGCATGAAATGCAAAAGCCTCATCAAAACCCAATTCAACATGCAAATAAGTAAAAGAAAAATAGCAAATGTTACTTTTTGCAACTTAACATTTGACCTTAATGGTGATTAAATGCCATATTCAGAGGAAATTCAAGATAACTAAACATCATGGATAAAGCCTTCACTATATCAATTCAAGATTGAACACAAGCATACAAAAATTTCTTTTCCTAAAATGAGTATCATCTAATTATGGGATAGGATAAACACACAAATTTCCCAATGTTACCATTCATATCCATGAAATACAAGCAAAATTCTCAGAAATTCACCCCTTACAAACTGATGGCATGGAAAACCATAAGGCTACATGTGGTAAACCGGATTAGGCCATATAAAAAATTTAGGCCACGTTTGGTAGCCATTTTTTCAAAATGCATTTTCCTCTCAGTTCTTTTCAACCACACATTCTTTATTAAAAATAATATTACACGTAAATTAAAAACTTTTCCTTATTTTTCAACCACACATTTCATATCAATTTACTATTCTAAAATACATTTTTACATAAAAATGCACATCAAACACCCTCTTAGTAGAAAATGATAAGGGACATTAGATGATATTATGGAGGTGGAGACTGTTCTTTAATTTTTCATTTTAAAAATAGTCTTTTGCACCATCAACTGTAAAACATAAAACGAAGTTGAAGAAAAATTTAAGCCTGTGTTAACAAGTGACATTCTTCTAAATGAAAATTCAAAGAGTATTATCCACTGTAATACCCTCTGCTTAGTAATATTCATTATAATTTATATCAAAATTTTATCCGGTCTAATCCAGACATACTGTGCACCAAACGTGACCAAGAGGATAATTCCCAGCTAAAATCACCCTTCTCCACACAAAATGGTATTAATTTCAAGCCACGTAATGAATGAAAGCATTTTTCGTTCTTTAACATATCAACATAATAAATGATACAACAAACATCTGGGCACCAATACAAACGTGGAACAGACTATCCCAATTACGCAATATAAAATCCAAATTCACAAGACCCGATCTCATATGGCACGATGAATAAAAAAAAAAAAAAAAAAAAAGGAATCTTTCCTGCGTCATATGATATCAATTATAAAATCAACGAAAAAAAATCAGAAAATCAACGAAAAAAAATCGAGATAATAGTAAGTTTTCACAGCACCTAAAAAATACACCAAGTCAATGGCCACCGTGTTCCTTGGCGTGCTGCTGGTGTTCAAGGTGGCGACGCTCCTCGGGGAGAGCAACGAGGTAAGAGAAAATCATCCCGCCAAAGCAGACATGATAAAGCGGGTCGACCGAACTGGTCTGAATGTACTTCGCATGGTAATTATCCAGACCCCGCTTCACGGAATTTTTCAAGTAATCAATCGACAGCATAGGCTTGACGTGTGCCGGCAATTCCTTCACCTTCAAACCCTTTACCTGGTTGTAGAAATTCTTCACCGAAGCCATTAGAGAAGAAATTGAAATGAGTTCTGGAATCCCCCTCTCGCCCGTATATCTCTATGAGCCCTAGAAACAGTTGGGGATTTGGTCATTGGCACGCTATGATACAAAAAAAATTTACACGGCGGGTGCCCAAACTATTACTTGAGTGGGAAACTAGTTTCACAACCTAAAAGGGACCGAGTTGATCTATCAAAATCAATTCCCGCCCAGCCAAGAAAATCGTCCGAATTTTCATTGCAATTACATAATCAATTCCCCATCTATTAATAGGCTTATAATATAGCAGGCATCATACTTTATGGGTTAATTTTGAAAGAAACTTTTATCTTAATGTATTAATGGTACAATAATAAGGGAATGTTTCTATCTCGGGTTAATTTAACAAACGGTCATTGAACTTACCTAAAAATCTCAAAACGATCATTGAAGTTTAAAACTTGTAGAGGCGATACTGAACTTACGGGGCGCTTTCACTAACGATCACTGAAGGACCTTTATGATACTAATTTAAACTTAAAGGATCAAAACACTTGAAAATAAAAACCTTGAGGACCAAATCGCTCTAACCAAAAATTGCCAAATTCCTCCTACTTACACACTATTCGCCGGTGCCAAAAATTAGCAAATTTGACCACCATACCGTCGGAATTACTATCGAATTTCACCACCAACACCTCCTCATCCCCCTCCACAATCATATGTCAACAATTAACCAAAACACATCAAAAATTAAATGAAAATCAAGTTCAAAAAATCAACCCACGCACGATTTTACCGCTGAATTCTAGCCAACCCATCATCACCCATGCCAAAACTCTAGCACAGGCTGTTAGTTCTCCCCAAGACAAACAGGTACATGGTCCATACCATCACAAAACAATTTAAATCAGGATATAACTCATACCAGTTCTCCGACAGCGAAGAACGTACTTTTCGCCCCAATTTTCGGCGCCGACGTCAATAATTACAATTGCGCACCACCACCATTACCTTCTGCTCATCATGGCGAACAAGATGCACTTATTCGAATTGGCCGAAATTGGAGGTAATATCGTGCGTGGGGGTGGTTTTTTTAACCCGAATTTCATTTGATTTTTTATGTGCTTTGGTTAATTGTTGGTCTAGAATTGTAGAGGGGGATGAAGAGGTGTTGTTAGTGCAAAAATCCGGTAGTAATTCCAGCGGCATGATGGTTGAATTTGGCAATTTTCGACGTCCGCGAATATGGTGTAAGTCGGAGAGAAAATGCTTGATTTCTAAATTTCAGGGGTAGATTTTGACCAAATGAAATTAGATGGAATTTACACTTGGGGTTCTCAAGGATTCAATTCATGTGTTTTGGTCCTTCAATGACCGTTAGTGAAAGTGCCCCGTAAGTTCAGTGACCGTATCTGCAGTTTTTAAACTTCAGTGATCGATTTGAGATTTTTAGGTAAGTTCAGTGACCGCTTGTGAAATTAACCCTTGCATCTCTTGTTTTGCTATAAGAGATATCTAGAAAAATTACTTTAGTTAGTGTGTGAAAATTAATTTTTAAAAGATCATTCTCTTTCGAAATAGCTTTTAAACGAAATAACATTAGGTCATTTTCCTCAATAAGCTTTTATATTTAGAGGAAACACTTTTACATAATTAATTAACTGGATCTAAAAACATTTGAGTCTCAAAATCTTATTGAATTTCTCAGAAATTATGTCAAATGGATTATAAAACTTGCAATATCTCCCTATGGATGATGGGACATGGGAGATGAGTCTCTACGAAATCACTGAGCTAATGAGAAAGATTAATGGGAAATTTTATTTATTTTTATTAGAGGTTGATTGTAATAAATACTCGAGGCTAGCTTGGGAGTTTCTGGGGTTGATTTTGGATGATTATTAGTGACGATTCTTAAAATAGTCAAATTCAGAATTGGTAATTTATTATTCAACGATTTTGTAATTTTTTTAAATAATAAAATTATATATATGCCCGTATATAAAAAAATATATAAATTTGTGTATATAATACGAAGTAAATATGTATGTCACTCCTTGTAATTCAGCATGGTTCTACATACGTTTAACCAATTATTTACATGGTGTATGATTAACTTTAGGTATAATCATTGTTGCTTTGGATAAGTTTTTGCATGCAATCATTTCCATTGGATTATTTGAAGCATTTGGATATAAAATTTTATTTAAAAAGATATTTTATTTATTTATTTATTTGGTCCAAACTTCATTTATTTTTATAATAGTTCTGAGAAAATTTGTCTAAGAGATGGAAACGTTGGAAAAATATTTGAAAAACAACAAAACAAATCGATTTGCTGAGTTGAAAATACAACTCAAATTAGACTATGCCCTTATTTTGTATGAATTAAAATATGATTTTTATAAAAATTGATTAAATGTACAGTTCAAAAGTTGTGAGTCCCATAAATATATTTGGTTGAAATTAATTATTAACTTTGATTTATATTAAAAAATCGATTTTAATCCTCATCAAACATGGGCTGTATTGGTTTTGAGACGATTTTTAAGCGCCTGTCTAGTAGAAATCCTTATTTTAATTTGTAGAGAAATTGTGATCGTTACTTTGTAGTTTGACAGACATTTATAGCAAGAAATCAAAGATGACAATCGTAATGTTGGACCAATTTAGGGTAGAATGGTCATTTTGCCATAAACAGTTAAATCAATGTTAGGAAGTGCTATATGTATATAATTTTCTACATAATGATGTCCATAATTGCACGTGGCATTGGATCCAATTTTTAATTCAAATCTCACGTTTGCACATCAACAATTGTGATGATTATCACATCACATTATGGACACCATTATGTGCAATAATTATGTACAAGTGAAATTTTCCATCAATGTTTATGATGAATATGCAATTTAGGTATTTTACTGATAAATCTTCAAACATTGCTGTCAACATGGGTCCTATATGCCCGTAGATAACGATAAGATAATTGCTCAAAATCATAAAAAAAGCACTACTAGTCAGCCCCTCAACCATTCAGATTTAGTACGCAAAAAACTAAAAAAAATGCTAATTTTCTCAGAGTCACACAGATAGCACCATCAAAAAAAGTCAAAACCGGTGACAATTTTTCGATAAGCGAGAACACCGGTCAACTTTCAACGTTAATTAATCTGGTTCTGAGTCTACAACAATAATGCAATATAAGCACACTCTCTGGATGGCAGTTACCAAATAACGAGGATTACTCCAAGTAGAATACTTTTTAAAGTCATTCGGCTAAAAATATAAGGTATGTGGTGGATATTGATTTTGAAAATATTAGTCACTAAATCAAGTTTTAATTTACGTAAAGGTAGTATGATTGCGATATTTGCCCAGCAAAGTATACCTAGGGCTTATTCGATAACGATTATAAGAATTGATTTTTCTAACCGTTTGAATGAAAAGTGTGTCCCACATGTGAGTGAAAAAATCAAAAATAACGACTGAAATAATAAAATAAATGTCAAAAAATTGATTTTTTGAGGTTAAAAAATGTTACCAAACGAGGGCATAGTGTACAGTACTTAGTTCGAAATTTCTATTCGTCTGGAATATGAGTTAGGTTAGGGTTCATACGCCGTCAGATTTAATTTGCGGCTGAAGTTTAGGACACAAATGAAAAAAGAAAATGTTATTTAGGTTTTTGAAATTTGTCTCTGCAGGGCGATTTCATCTAGGTGACAAATTTATTAACGTCATGTTCGTCATGGTAGATTTTAAAGTTACTACATCGACACTTTACCTTGATATTGTTAACATAATGACAAAATGTGTAAGCGCTTTAAACTTCAATGATCATTATTACAAGGAAGTAACTAATGATTTTGAAAGTTTAGGGACAATTGCTCAAATTAACCCAATTGCATGTGAGGTGAATTTTAGTGACTCTCAATAAAAAGAGATGTTATTGTTTGAGCTCCATTTCTCAAAAACTCATTTTTAATTATATATTCTTCCGTTAAAATAATTTTATACATAACTTAAAAAAAATTTCGCTTTTAAATCAAACATTTTTTAGAAAAATACTGTTCCAAAATCTATTTATTCAAAATAATAGGACTCAAATGGCTAAGATACAATTTTGAGTAAATAACATCATTTTACAACTTTTCTACTAGTTTCAGAGTCCACATCAGCCCTAACTCTATACGGCTATACCGCCTCCGCCGCTCCTCAAGCTCAAACACAAATTATGCACACGCCACCTTTTATCCCTCTATATAAGCGGTTCCTCTGCTTCATGAATACCCATTAACCTAACATGGCACGGCTTTTTTCTCAAACCCTAATAAGAGCCGCCGCCGCCCCCTTCTTCCCCACCCTCTCCTCACATTTGTCCGCCACAGGTAAACCTAAACTCATCCACCGCCATCTGTTTAGCCTGGCGGATAGCAACTCTTATATAGAGCTTTCGCAGGTGGAGGCGGAGGCCAGCGTAGTGAAGAAGATAGAGGAGGCTATACACACCATCATAATCAAGAGATCTAGACCCGACTGGTTACCGTTTGTGCCCGGAGCTTCCTACTGGGTCCCACCGCGTCGGCACTCATACGGCGTTGCCGAAATTGTCCACCAACTATCCAACCCCCTCACGGAGGAGCAGCTTAATTCGCTCATCACCTTCCAGGGATGGCCTTCGTCTGCTTTCTACCTTAGTCACGGTATACATAGGATTTATTTAAAATATTTACATATTAATGAATCATCAATCATATAACTTCAGTTTTGATGGAGCTTTTCGTTCTAATGCATCGCCTCTTCCGTTTATTTCGTTTTCTTATTTTATGCAACTCGTGTGCTATATGTGTGTATAAATCCAAGGCATATGATGTACTTTTCAGAGTTGAGTACTCAGATTTATTTGGTACGATGATTCTCACCTGAATAGGAAGATCTGATGCCTTCAAAGATCATATCTTCTGAACCGGTAATCTTTCTTTGTCTCAGATTTTCTTTGATTTTTCCCTTTTTTTACTTGTTTCTCTGAGCTTATCTAGGGCATTCGAGGAGGACAAAGTACGTTATACAGTTGTGACAAATTACATTTCCCCTTTTACAATTGTAATCCTCGTGTAATATCTATGCATTTTCATTTATCCATATTGATATATTAACTTTGATTTTTGGGTTATTTATGAAGCCGATGATGACTAATTGTATCTACCTGAAATGCATCATTGCAAAAGTGTAGATAATACATTGAACTAGGACGGTCTGAGGCTTTCACCGTTTCTCCCCGAGACCTAAATCAAAAGTTTAAACATTTACTTACTCAATTGGACCTCGTTTATTTTCCCTTTTATCTCAAGTTTTTGTGGGGTCTAAATCACATGTCGCAATATGATTGTCCTTAGTGACTGAACATATAACCTTTTTTTTCTTTTGTCCTCCTAGATCATCTAGTCTGCAGTGTTTATGAATGATGAGAACAAATATTTACAGTTATCCCTGTCTGATAATTTCTGCTGAAAGATTCTAATCTGACTAAAACACTGCAGATATCTATTCTTTGATGGGATCAAGTGATATCCCGGATTCTTTTAGAAGTTCAGAATATGATTTTTCTATTTTTGCACTTGGCTTATTGATAAGCACTTGTGTGTTGGTTCCTATTTGTTTAATGATTTTATTGACCTTAATTAGGTTAAGTTCCAGTTTTTGTCTTTTGTAGAGTTGTATGCACATGCTGGTCTGGTACTTCTCTTTCTTGAACGTTCTATGTATTCAGTTTTAGGCTATGTTTTAGTACCAACAGTGGTTTGAATGACAAAACAAAAATTCACAGTTATCCCTGTCTGATGTATTTCTGTAGAAACAATTGTGATCTGACCTATACACTGTTGAACTCAGTGGTTTTCCATGTTGAACCCTAATGTGGCAATCAAATTCTTGCAAAATTTCTTGTTGCTTAATAAGTTCTGTTGCAAGTGCTGCTCTATATAATTCTAATATTGTCATAGCTGGTGGGGGAAATTTTACCTAGTTTGGACCAACCTGTACAGGAACAGTCGCAAAGTAGGTGTGAAGATGCCTGTCTTGTGATTGGTTACATTCTAATTGATCACAAGCAGAGTTAAACTTCACTTGCCTTTTGAGTGATTTGTTTGGATGGATCTGGTGTGATATAGATTAATTTTATCATCCTAGTGCTTGTCACGGTTTCACCCTTTCATTCATCCTAGTAGTTCATCAGCCTCGTTACAGGTTGCACCTATCTTTTCAATTTTCTCATGTCCCACATTGATTGCAGATGGCTCTTCTCATTTGGCTGAGGGGGGAGACAGTATCCTCATCAAAGAGGAAGGTTGATATGATGTGTATGATTAGAAAATATGAAATACATGACTGACCAGCGAGATGCCCGAGGTGGGTATAAAATTTGTATTCATGTCATGTGTGCGCTAGATTGCGTTTGGTGGTGTTATTATGTTATGGACCATTATTAAATGGTGGTATGGGTGATGTTTTGTGGTACGCAGTGTAGGATGGACTAGACGACACTTCATATAATTAAAGACGAGAAGATGATAAAATCTAGACTCAGCGATCTTACAGAGATAAAATTCCTTACTTTGATGGTATTCTACTAAGAAGAGTATGGAGTCTTTCGGCTTCTTATTTTTTTTCTCTAATGATCTGCTGACATGAATTTTGCAGACCCGCTGTTACGTGTACATTAAATAACTGAGGATGAGATGTTCCATCAGATGGTGTTTCATTGGCAAATATGTATATAATCAACTTGGTTACTGCTGTAGAAAGTCATCTTAGTACTGCAGTTGCTGGCCTCAGACCTCTTGTATATTTGAACATACTTTCAACTAGAGTTTTGAAAAGGGTAAAGCGTGACTCTACGGCAAGGAGGCTTAGACGAGCCTTTTAGAACAATGCTTTTAATAGTAAAACAACAATACGTACTAAAAATAGTTGTCACATTTTACCCATTTTTGTTTTATTTATGTTCTTATTTTAATATAGACTCTTTTTTGCTTTGGATTTTGAGTTGTCTGGTTTATAATTTTTTGTATCTCATTTGTATCTTTACTGAAGACAAGAAAATAATATTTAGCGTATAAAATTCAATAATGATTTAATTGTGGAATTTACTGCTGGATTTGAACTTTCTATATTGTGTTTATGGCTCACGAACCTGTGAAAGCGAGATAATTCGGTTTAAAATTTATTTGAATATGTGAATTGCGGGGTTCCAACTTTCTTTATTGTGTGTTTATGGTTCTCGAACCTGTGAAAGTGGGATAATTGGGTTTTAAATATTTTTGAATATGTAAACTGGGGTGCCGTATGATGAAAGTTGTCAATTTTTTATGTCCAAATTGCACAGTGCTTAATAGCATATCATGCTTGGGGTGTGCTTATACTTCATTAAGAGTTGTGGGTCTTGGGGCATGCTTACGAGTGCTTATGCTTAATTATGAGTTGGAGATTTTGAAAAATGTGTAGATAATAAGCCCCTATCTGGGAGCAATTTTTACTGAATTTTAATCAAAAAGGGAAAAAGCCTCCTGTCCCGGCTTGGGGACAGGGTTGAAGACAGCCAGGGGCAGGCGCCCCTCCAATAGGGGGCGCCATGTGATGCCCCTGTCCCCAAGTCGGGACAGGGGACTTTTGCCATGGTCCCATATAGTCTGATATGAATTGACTTCCTCTTTTCAAATAGTGCACACTGTGTTATTACTTTACCCCTTTCACCCACACTCTTAGCCTTAGGCAGTGGTAGACCCACAGTGTGTTATTACTTTACCCCTTTCACCCACACTCTTAGCCTGAGGCAGTGGTAGACCCACAGTGAATTCTTGTGGGTCACGTGACCCACCAACTTTTAAAATTGGTTTTCTTATTATTATTATTTTTAAATAAAAAATTAGATTTCTCCTGCTCCAACCCTTGTTGCAGATTGCAAATCCATTCTATTGAAGTAGAAGAAGAACCCATTTCGACTTTAAAATCAAAACCCTTCCATTCCCTTCCCGTCCCTTTCCTTGGAAATTTGAAGCAATAAAAGCAAAAGGTAGCTTAGTTTACAAAGCTCTTTGCAATCTTAATTTTTGGAATCATTTTCATTTGGGTATACAGGGCAACTTCTATTGCAGGATTTATGGACGTTGGAAAACTCGGATGGATTGGAACGTTTGGTGCCGATATGTGATCCAGCCTTTACTATATGCTGCCCCCGTTTGGCCCCCATCGGTTGGAATAATGTTTTTTCAAAACATGTAGTTGAAAAAGAATGAAAGGTTTTTGATTTGCATGTAATATTATTGTATGGAAGATTGTAATATATTTTAAATGTGGTTGAAAAAGAATGAATTTTTTTTTGATTTGCATATAATATTATTTTCGAAAGGTTGTGTGATTGAAAATAAGAGAGAAAAAGGATAAGGAGGAGAATGGAGCGAAACGGGGTTCTTCGTTGGAACCATGTTTATCACTAGAGCTTCAAATACTGGCTCGCTGATGGGTTTTTCCTCTTCTTCCAATGTTTTATTTGTTTGATTGTATAGGGACAACACTACCACAATGAAATTAAGGCATGTTTGGCTAAACTTTCAGGTAGCCCTTTTGTCGTCTTATTTTGGCTCACTTATTGACTAAACTAGTCAAGAAGCATCTGCATAAAAGCTTAGCAACACATGCTTAAATCTGCTAGTCCCATTTTTAATCTTTCGCTGGTTAGTTTCAGTGATCGTGGTGGTAGCATTTTGATAGACCCTCACATTCAATCATTTGCTATTCTAGAATATTCCTTAGTTGGTTAGCAAAAGGGTAAAAATGTCATAGAAAGTTGGTATAGTCTCTATAAATATAATAAGGGGGGAGCCGTGATATTCATCCGGGAAAATAGTGGGAAAATTGGGAGAGTCCAGGCCTTTCGAATGCCTTGGAAATTGTCATTTTATTTCTGTTGAATATCAATATAACATTAAGTTTTTCATTGATTTGCTTCAAGAGTCAGGTTTCTATCATTTTCGTCCAAGTTTGATTGTGCCCTTAATTAAAAATATATGTGTCCGCCAATGCTCTTCGGTTTGGGCATTTTAATCAATACCGAACTGGAAGGGGAGGTTTTGGTACGGTTCCTGAAAAAATTAATTAGGAACTTGAACTTGGAACCAATAATCAACTAGGTCCGGATTGATTTTTGGTTCCTGAACTAGAATTGTGGTACCCGAATGGTATCGATTTTTATGTAGTTTTTTATTACAATCTATAGGTTGGATGAAAAAAATAATACCTAAAAATTCTAATTTGGGTTGTAATTAGTCTAAAACTCTAAATTCTAATCCTAAAAAATAAAGATTGGCCCTAACTTTTTAACATCTCGACTCATATGAGATTGTTGCAATTCAAAGGTTATTACATGTTAATATTTACTATTTGGGATTTTTATAAATAAAAAATATCGAGCAAGTTATGGTCTTAGTTGATGAATCAAAGCATTTGTTCTTTACAATTCAAGCTTTTTGCTTTCTTGTATTGTTTATAAACTTAGGTGATTTTTTAAAACTTTTTCATAATGCATGGAATTTGAATCTGATATATTCATTGTTTGCGCTCTATTGTACCTTTTTTATTATTTTGAGTTTGTGGTTCTCTTTTATATATATATTGTTCAAACATAACAAGTTCAATATATGAATCATAATTTTTTGATATTATATATTATGTATTTAATTAGTGTTTTTTTTTATCAGCTCGTTTTAAGAGTAAAAGAATTAAAGCATTGTTGATAATAAAATTATATGATCTAGTAGGCCTCGCTTTATGGATTGAATAATGTTTATCAAGAAAAATAATTTTTTCTCATATTATAATTTAATTTTTTGATTTATTTATGTTCCCCTATTTTCGTGGTTACTACTATCCAATATCTCGCTTCTTGAATATTGTTTAACTAAATTTTTCCCTTGCACAAATATTTTCGAGTAGTAGCGTATTATGTATATGTACAAAAGGTTTATGTGAAATATTCATTAAATAAATGTATATAAAAATGTTATGGGAAGAACAGAAATCGAACTGGAACCGACAGTTCAAATTTGGATTTGATTTTAGTATTTACAAAGACTCAAATAGTTCCAATTGAGAAATACTCAAAGTATAATGGATGGTTTCGAGTATTAAAATATTTGGATCGATGCCCAAGGCTACACATTCTACATTATAGATGAAAATGGCATTTTGATAATATCTTTATACAATCTTAACATAAGTGACAGTTGCCTAACACTATGGCTCCGTTTGATTGCTATTTTTGTAAGAATGAGAATGAAAAATATAATTGTTGGAGGACTTATACAAGAGATAAAAAGTCAAATATGATGGTCTGATGTGATGGATAAAAATCATATTTTTCATTTTTGTGGTCAAAGAATGATAATCAAACGGAAACATTGAATCTTTTGAAATGGGGTAAAAAAAGATGTGGTCATTTAAAATTATAATCCCTGTTTGGAAGAAATCTAGGATTTAATTTAAGTCAATGTTAATAATTAATTTTAACCATCCATATTTTATGAAGCAACAACTTTTTAACTAAACATTTCATCAATTTTTACTAAAATTACTAAAAAATTGATTTTTCATCCCAACTGAATAGGGGCATAATAATAATTTTGCCAACATGCGCTTACTGTTGATGGTTTTGATCAATATTATGATAGTTATAAACTATTGTGTAGATTCAAAACTTCACTTTTGGAGATTAGAAACTCGTAACCACATCACTAGAAGGGTCGGGGGAGCTCAAACCTAATTTACTTGGAATACTGTAGGCTGGTCCCCGAAGATTGGTCATCAATTTAGTATAAAATCGTCTAAGATCAATAATATTGGAACAAGTAGTACCACGTTTCGATGGATTAAAATTCAATTTGAACTCTAGGGCTCAGCTTGATATTTATTTCTCGCATCGTGAAAGAATTTTGTTTTCGGGATCATAAAATTTACAAAGTACATTTTGATATGAAAGCCCCTATTTCATTTTTAGTTAAAAATCAGATTTTTAATAAATTTTTTGATAAAAATGATAAATGTAGTTGAAAAGTTAAAATTATTTATTTATTTATACTTATATTTTAATCAACTTGTTAGTTGAATCGAATGGGGGCAAAGTGTGTTTACATTTTGACTAATGTTAATGTATTCACATCACATTTTTGTAGGTTATACCATCTTAATTATTTGTGTCCTTAAATTATTTCAGATATATTTCTAGCATCAATTTTTCATTAATTAATACGCGTAGTCTTTCATAATAGTTTTTGTCTAAAATTTTTATCGAGAGTGTTAAGATTTGAGGTCCATCTTAATAAGGTCAACTTTATTAAGAGGAGTGGTCCAAAATCTATTTAAGTTGGTCAATATTTCGATATTTAAACGATGTGAGATTTATTCCTTTAACATGCCCCGCAAGATGGCGGCTCTGTTTGAGCAGACAAATTTTGAAATTCGTGTGCTCATTTTTTAGACTTAATCGAATCAAATAGTTTATTGGAGCTTACTAGCTGATACCATGTTAAAATTTGAAATCCATCTATATTTTCATATTTAATTGTTGTAGAATGTATTCCCTTAACAGAGGGGAAAAGATTCATTAGCCATCATAATTTTTGGAAAAAAGAAGAAGCAAAAGTACAATACAACGCGAATGAAATTGTACTGTACTTAGTGAGAATTATAATACTTTACTGATTATTTATTAATTGTCGTGAGTCTTCACTTACTAGAGACCAATATTAAATTATAAGGACCTCTTAACACAATTTCGCGTTTCCTAAAAGGCATCGACAGTTATTTATCAAGTTTTCGTGAAACGCTTATGTCATAAACTGAACTATCCGTCGAATCTGCCCAAAATCCTCGTACGGTGGAATTAAAGAACCACGAGGAGTTAACAATAACGCGGAGGCGCGTGTGAATACTGAATTATTGTGATGGCGGCCGTGGATGGAGCAGCTACAGGAGTCCAAGACCAACAACAGCAGCCGCCAGCAAGGGCCGTCGAGAGGCTGAATACGGCCGTCCAACAGCAGCTCAATCTTGAGTCAGTCAGGACTCGAGCCAATAGCCTTTACAAAGCAATTTCTCGCATCCTCGAAGAATTTGACGCAATTTCACGCGCCAACGCCGTCCCCAAATGGTATTTCGCAATAATTCCCCAATAATAGAGGAAGAATTCAAGAAATTAGTATCGGAACAAATTAGAAAACCTAGTTATCAAAAAGTTTGAATTTATCTGATTTTATGTGAATAAAATATTGATTTCTTGGGTTTTGTATATGTACTGAAACAGGCAAGATGTTGTATCGCAATTTTCTATGGTGAATTTGGAGCTGTTCAACATTGTCGAGGACATTAAGAATGTTTCCAAGTCTTTTGTTGTGCATCCTCGGAATGTCAATGCCGAGAATGCAACAAGTATGTTTCTTTAATGTTCTTTCTATTAATTTAGTTCTGCGGAATGTAATTCGTCTACTGTTTACAGTAATTCACTGGAATTTATTCGGGGCTGGCCTTGAGAATTTTGGGGTCCCGAGCTACTAATTATTATGAGTCCTTAAAGATATTTATTTATTTATTATTTATTATTTTTTTGCATTCGTAGTGATACTTGAACGAAAAAACTTTTTCAGTTTTATTTATTTCCATAGGGAATTTCATTAACTGGAGACCAAGAATTGAATCAAATATGGAAGTTAATTTACAGCTCGGGACAAAGCTTTTTTTATTTGTGTATTTCTTCAATTTTAATTGAGGAAGTGGAAGAAACATACATAAACAACAGTAGTGCCAACAAAAGAGTGCTGAATTTCTTATCTTTTCATCATAGAGAAAGAGAACAAACAATTCTAACTGCTTAATGAACTCAGAACCATAAGTATAATAAAACACAACACCACTATGTTCTTTATTTACACCTATGCATAAATGAGAGATCTAAGAACAATAGTAATTAACTTAAAATCTATGTCACTCAAAAAGAGAAACGCTAGGATGGAATTCTATTGGGCCCCCAAAATGTTGAGGCCCAAGGCCTTTGCCTAGGAGGCCTTATGCCAAGGCCGGTTCTAGATTTTATCCTATCAAAGCCTGCGAATGAACTCCGAAATGTCTTTAGACATAAGAAAAGATACTTTTCTTTCTTGGAATTTAACTCAAAAAAGTGACATGTACTGTTGATCATATATTAGTAAGTTGTGGATTTTCAACTTTCATCAGTAAAAAAGATATTTATTCAAAATTTTCTCATTTTAAAGTTTGGCCAGTTTCTGTATGTTCTTCATTGTATATTAATGGAATTGGAATTCTTTCTATACAGTTCTACCTGTTATGTTGTCATCTAAACTTTTGCCCGAGATGGAAATAGACGACAACACCAAGAGGGAACAGTTGTTACAGAGCATGCAGAACATGCCAGTTTCGGCACAAATTGAAAAGCTAAAAGTGTGTAAACTATTCATGCAGAAAATTGACCTTGCATCCATGAACTAAGCCCTTAAGTATGTTCCCATTTCGAATGTTCTCAGGCTAGAATTGATATGATTGGAGCAGCCTGTGAAAGTGCAGAGAAAATGATAGCCGATACTCGTAAAGCCTACTTTGGCACTCGACAGGGGCCGACAATTCTTCCAACTATTGACAAGGTTCAAGCAGCAAAAATACAAGAACAAGAAAATTTGCTTCGGAGTGCTGTAAATCATGGTGAAGGTGATACTTTTATTCAACTTTCCTCGCACTGTACTCTTGTCGAGAAAGTATTTCTTTTGTGAGGCATTTTAGCCTTAATAATTATTGTTACTTGTGCAGGGTTAAGAATATCTGGAGACCAAAGGCAGATAACATCTACACTTCCAGTGCATTTGGTAGACGTCTTTGCTGCCAGTGATGGTCCCCAGAATTATTCGGATGCATCTGGTATGACTTACAGTCTCCGCTTTGATGCTTTTTTTTTTTCCTCCTGAATTCTGGTCACAAGTGACTCCATAGATAATAATATGTTACTCAACGTTAGGAATGTATCTGAAGAATACACCTCCGCTTTCGTCAACCAGCAATAACAGCCAGGGTAACGTGCTACAGGTATATTTTTCAAGCTTACCATGTCAATTTAAATTTGAAAAAAGAATTTGAAGTTCTGTTATGCGCTTGTATAATACATCTAATACAGCCATGTCGTCCCTTAATTGCCATTATTTAAGCAATTGTGATGCCCATGTTTTAATTTGATTTATATTTGTTGTTCTATCTTTCTTTTAAAATAAGACAAAGTACTTATTACATTAGTATCAAAATAAGTAACTTGCTTATTTCCAACTTTGAGCTTTGACAAACATGCTTATTGTTTTGTGTGTTGATCCATGGTGTTTATGATAGGCTTCTGGAGCACAACTTCTCGGGAGATCAGCAGCTTCCCCATCTGGTGCTACGGTTAATACTTCGTTTGACAACACAACAGCATCACCTCTGCAATATGCCAATTCGCCGAGATCCAGTGCAAACATGATGAACACGCCGTCTCCTCAGCAACAGTCACTCCAGCAACTGCAGCGGCAGAAAATAATGCAAGCACCTCAGCATCAACAGCTCCTGGCCCAACAGCAGTTTAGGCAATCTTCAATGAACATGGGACAGGTATTTTGAACTTATTTGTAATGTTCCGAGGTTACAATCACATCTCATTTAAACTTTTGTCTTAGTGCTGTGTACATTCTCATTGATACTGATGTCTCTGGACATTAAATTTCGTAATTATCTGCAACTTATAGAAGCAAGAACTGCTCTCTGCTATACCCAGACACTCTAGGAATTCAAAATTTTATGTTTCCGTTCAATTAGAATAGAGTGCTCTCTTGTATCAGATGCTGGCACAGGACCTCCACCCACATCCTCACACCCAAGACAAGAACTTTTGGCCACCTTGAAAGAATCCTTGCCAGTGAATGTCATATGGAATTGTTTTCATTGTGTTCTGCTCTTTTAGTATAATCTTTACCTAGTCTTCCATCGTACAACCTAATTATCATACGCTATTTTTTCTGCAGAGCCAACTGGCACAGATGCATGATATGCAGGGCCAGGGACAACAAAAGTTTCAGCAGGTAATATCACATGTAAACCTTCTAAAGCTAATCTTACTCAACTTCGTAAATATTGTGTGGTGAAAAATTGAGACATTTATCAAGAGGCAAAAATTGTGATAATTTGGTGCATGCAAGCTATGTCTTGGGCTCAATAATGCGAGTGAAAGAATGTTCTTGAGAGACTAGAATCTCTATAACCATTTGAAAAGTGAGAAATCAGGCTTCTTTGTGCTTGTCATAACTTTTAAAAAATTTACTGCTGATATTGATTAAAATATAGTGAAATCGTACATAAACCTGTTGGTTAAAATACAATTTTTTATATATAAATTATTCTTATTTATCAAATAAGTAATGCTCATTTAGTTTAGGTTTTGACTTTTTTGTTGGTGAAATCTTTTGAATTTGAGGAATGTTAATTGGTTGTATTAAGAAAATTTGTGTTGTACTTTGTTTACTAGTACCAGGGAAATTTAAAAAAAAAAAAAAATGCATATAGAAAATATGAAATGAACTTTGTACAAAATTTTAGACATTATTTTGTCTTTTTCACCCATATATTCTAATTATTGAAGTTTTACGTTCCGAACTTGTAATGTGAACTGCTGAGTCTGTGTAGTTCTGAACTTCAACCTGTGAGTTAAGATTTAAAATTACCTAAAAATTAGGGCACAACGTGGTCCATCAAATATGTGTTTTGAGGCATGTCAGGACTCGGTTCATGTCCCTCACATGCCGATTATATCACTTTTGTTGCTGTTCTTGTGAATACTAAACAAATTCTATTACTTGTTTTATCAAAAAAAAAAAAAAAAATGCTTCCTAAATAGATGCATGGCCAGCAACATATGCAGTTCTCTCAGCCATTGGCAGCCCAACAACTTCAGGCTAGGCAGCTTGCGTCAGGAGCAATGCACATGAATCAAAACCAAATGACCCAAGGAAACCAGCTGAGTCGTCAATTAAACCAGTTCTCTAGCCCTGCAAATAATGCAATGTTTATTTCTGCCCAAACTACACCGTCTCAGACAGTAAGATACCTTTTGCCTTCCCTTTCCATTGATTGTCTATTTTGCATTAAAACTTTTTCATTCACAGGTAATACTTGAAATATGATATTTATTTAAGGAAAGTTGAACCATTAATCCCCCAACATACTATCCAAGTAGCAAGTTGGTTCTCAACCATCTGTTGTAGTTTACTCAACAATGAATTCCATCTAATTTTCCAAACCAATATGTGACCCTCGTAGGTCCAACTTATTTTTTAAATCCATTTTTAAAAGTATTTTTACCTCTGTTGAAATGAGTAACTTATTTTCAATTTTGTTTTTTCACTCATCATCTAATAGCAAAACCCTTAATCACAAGTTTTCAGCACACTTTAAGAGCTCTGCTTCAAAATGGTTCTTGTCTTAACACATTCTCTAATTGTCTAATATATTTCGACCTATCAACACTTGACCTCCTCATGTTCATTTGGTTTAGTGTCAAAGTGTCTAATTGCTTCCTTCTCGGAAAATTCCCAGATGTGTAATAATTATTTTGGTACCAGACTTGATTTGAGAGAACATTATTTGGACTCTCGTATGTCATTTATATTCACATTTAAGCAGATAACAGAAGTTTATTATATTCCAATTTTATGGTCCACTGGGAAACACCACCGATGCCCAGAAAGCCCTCACCCTTCTTATTGCCTAAAGACGTGTGGATTTGTATTTTTATGCTAGTGTCTATTAATAGTTATATGTTAAAGGTGGGTTTTAAATTATTTAAGATTCTCAAAGGCCTTCTTTTTTCTAGTTTATCTCTGACGCCCGTATTGAAACTTGTATTCCATATCGTACTTATTCTTCATTGAGAAAATCATCCTAATTATTATTATTTTAATTCCAGATTTCAAATGTGTCAGCTATGATGTCATCACAATCACTCTTTCCGAGAAATCAGGTTAGCTTTCAAATTTCAACTGTTGCCTAGTGATGCATATGAATCATAAAACGCCATGATAATAATAATAAAAAGAAAAAGGGCATGAAGTTATGTAATATCATCAACTGTGTGGATGAAACCTGAAGGCTTTTTAAGCCTAAAACAAACACACTTAGCATGTCTTGTAAAGAGGAATATGTGGTACTTGACAATGCTGAAAATGAAAATACTTTCGAGTCCAGTCTTAAATTCTCAAGTATTTAAAATCCATAAATACTTGCACAATCACGCTTTTGTTAATCATCTTGAAATCTTCTTTTTAGTTACTTGTTTGTTTTTTTGGTGATTAATTAACTATCTTGCTGTTTGAAATGCTTCACCTGATTAGAATGTTACATGTTTGAAACTCAGTACAATTGTTATCTGGCGTTCTCTTTTGACAGAATCTATATTGTTAATCACTCGTGATTATATCTTTTGCTTTCAGTTTGGAATGTCTGGTGGCAATCGGAATCTTCCTTCCCAAAATCTTAGCGATCAAAGTATGAATTATTTTCTTCTTTTTTCAGTTTTGTCACATACTTTTAGTTTTGTTCAAATGCATCAATTAGTTACATTATTGACAAAAAGAAATATGTAGATAAGCATACGAAATTTCACCTCATGCATGTTTGGCCAAGCTTAAAAATTTGGCCGAGTAAACAAACTTGTTTCAAAATAAATATCCATTTTATTGATCAAAGTCAGAAATTAAATTTTTGACAGCAAGACAAGAGTTACTTTCAAAAGAAGCAACTTTTTGACTTACAATTAAGAAAAAAAGAAACAAAAAGTTACTTAAAAGATTATTTTTACTTTTTATTTTTTAAGCTTAGCCATACCTGCTCTAAAGTAAGTTAATTTTGTTGGCAATAAATAAGAGTTACTCTTAAAATAACTTTTTTTAATAACTAAAAACTATAATGTAGTAGTCTAAACATTTTAGAAACAAAGTAACATTTACTTATTTTTAACCGTTGCCAAACACACTAGTGTAAATTCATTTCCAATTTGGCTAACTTTGAGCTCCCTTTCAGTGTTTAACATGGGAGCAGCCAATTCCGGTGGCATGATGCCCATCCAGCAGCAGCAGCAGCAGCAGCATAACTCACAAGGTGCATTCGGAAACATGCAGCAAAGTGGACAGAATCTACAACCTAACATGGTACAGATGCAAAACACGGCACAGAATCTTCCCAACTTTCAGCAGTCGAGGCCACAAAACCAGCAATAACGCACTGAACACCGAACTTGAGCGTTCGTTATCTATGTCTGAACTCAGTATGGTCGGGAAATAAGGTTATGATTTTTTTTTCTTTCTATATCAATGGTTTCCAATTGTCTTCATGTTGGAGGCATAAATTATACAATATGTTGGTAGGAAGGAATAGGCAAGTATTGGGAAGAATAAATGTAGAAAAGGAAGTTTATAATCTTATTCATTATATGGTTGAGTTCAGTGTGCCGCCTACCAAAATTGCACTTGCAACTTGAAAACCGTTTAGGATTTTGAGTTCAAATTTATTTCTTCGCATTCCATTTTTCAATGTTCTACAATTCTAGTGTTTGTAATGCAGTACATTATGGCATGTATCCGATGTTATCCAACAATGTATTGTTACAATTTTTCATTAATAGAATCGCCGAGTTTTCCTCAACTTTAGCTGAAACTCTTGTGCTTCTTTAAGACTAGCTATGCAGTACTAAACAACAGTAAAGAAGAAAAAGATGCCAATATCGTGTTTATTCCATCTAGTCACGTCGAGTACTGCATGCCAAACATTTTGTTAATGGATTTGGTGGGATAGAATCTTTTACTATCGGCTTCTTGACGATGAATTGGAAATTCTAACGAGGCTGCCACCATTGAGTATTTCTTGATTTTTGTTATGCTCGTATTTATGGTCTTTGATTGATGAAATAACGAGGCGCAACTTTTTAAAAGCAACCCCTGCAACCTGCATTTGACAAAATGCAACAAACCATAACACTGCAGAGCGAACAAAGGCTTCACAATTTCATAACTTAGTTGTGGTAACTACCTCGAATTCTTGGTCAAAGGCCTTTTGTAAATTTCCAATCACAATAGGTGAGAAACACTATTTCTTGATGTGAAAAATTCACGAATTGGGATTTCTAGGGTAAGAATCTACAATCCACTAGAATGCCCCTTTCATTTTGTTCGATTCAGTATCACTCAAATTCATGCAATGCTATTGAAGGGGCAGCAAAAATCTCTATCCGAATAGGTAGGAATTTCTTTAATGATTTGACATCATGAGTGTTAGGTATCCATTCGCGAGAATAAAGAACTAAAAAAAAAAAGGGAAGACGGGAATGAAATGCATGTAAAATGCTATCTACTATATGCAGAATTTTCAGTTTAGTGTGTTTGGTGAAATTTTGATGAAACCTACGAGTCCAAATGTATTGATAAAAATGATGTTTGATTGACTTACCAGCTTGAAAAAGCTTTACCAAACATAAATTTCATTTTGGCATCATATATATCATCTCTCAAAAAAAGAAAGGGCCATGAAGTACAAGTTTGGTAATCCTGCTGGCTGCTGTTTGAGGGAAAAGAATGCAAACGAAAATGATATTGCATGTGGATATAGAACTTACAGGTCTCCAAGACAGGAGCTTTTGGAATCCTTCTCATCAGTGTCTCTTTGATCCAATGAAAGAGCTGAGGGTGCTTCTGCTGGACTAAATAAATTCTCACTCAAACGAGGCGGTGAAAAGGGTGGGGATGGGAAAGAGGATGATGATAAGTAATTGTGCGACCCGGTCCTACACTAACCAGCAAAGGCGGTGATGGTGTTGAAGGCGACAATGGTGGAGATTTGGATCCATTTTGCACATCATGCATCTGTTTGCGCGCACACAGATACGTGTAGCCTTTTGCTGTTTTGGAGGATTTGCATTAAACGTTTCTTGAGCTCTACTTATTGCTCCTAAACAGTTTCTTACAGAAGATTGCGGTTGTCTGAGACGATGATAGTTAATAGGATGTTTTGCTAAGAAAACCTTTAGGTTATTTTGAAACCTAGGTATGACCAAACAGTCACACATCTAACCATTAAGCTTCAAAGAACATTTTTACTCTGAAAAAACCAACTTCCCATTCATCAACTCAATGAGAGACAATCAATTTGAGATAAATATCATAATTTTGTTAGTTAGGCAGTGGGTATGAGTTAAAAACATTCCCAAATCAAGATATCAAAAGATGTTCTCATAAATAATCACACTCAAGAGAGTTGCCAACAACATTATGGTGTTACTCATTCACAACTTGCTATTATTCAAGTGTATAATTTTACACACTCATTTTTGCATATTGTGAACCCGGCCTCGGCCTATTAGAGTTGAAAGCTCCTTTTTAGCTTCTTCGAGTGTTTCAACAGAACGCCCAACTTCGAACGAAATCCTCTGTACATTATACTGCAAGCACGAGAGAAGTTAGATACCCGGAAAAAAAAAAAAAAAAAAAAAAAAGTTGAAAGAATGAGGAAACCGATGTTCATATGCAAGCAGCATACCTGTGCACCTTGACGGACGCGAATATCAGTCCCTTTGCTGTCTATTGATACAAGGGCAGCATCGTCTACATCAGTTTCCTTGGACAAAAGCTCTTTCAAGGGCTTCGAAAAAATTGCATTCAGTTCCTATCGTGGAAAAAAGGATACAATAAAATTAAATTAAACATGAACACAAATAGCATGTTCAGTGTGCAATATATGACATGGACAACACGATGGAGAAAATTTTAGCTTCTTTTTCTTCTCCAATACGGTCCAATCTTATGCAATCCTCCTCGCCAAACATGCTATAACGGTATATTTAATACTCTAGTCTACCTTACCAAACAAACAAGTGTATCAGTATTAGACAGTGCAATAAACCATATTTTGTTCGCCCCCATTGACTGTGATCTTATCAGGTTGAATTGCTTCGAATTCTTTAACATCAACCCAAGCAACAGTTCCAAAGCCTCCAATGAAATATATATCGCTGCCAATAAGATATGACCTTATAAGTTCATGACATGTGTGTTGGGAATCTACTTATACATGCACAGCGGAATTTAAAATATATTTCGATTCCCATCCAATAGATCTCATTGTGTTTGGTTAGGAATTGTGATAAGATTGTACCTTTTCCAGATCTGCAATCCTTTTGCTTTTCTTTTCGTTCCACAACTTTGATTCGCCACCACAGCTGTGCAATTGTCCAGCCTCCAATGGTAATCCACACAGAGAAAATGATTGCAGCCTCTAGGGTTTTCTCTTGTGCTAGCAAGAATAATGAAAACCTTCATGGACCTCAAACCCTAGCTATGTATTTATATAAACCCAAACAGGCTCGGCCCGGTCCGGTCCAATAATTAATTAATCCAATTAATTAAATCCGGTCCGTGAATTAATTAATCCAATTAATTAATTCGAAAATATAAATAA
>NC_036237.1:837176-853540 GCF_002742605.1 Olea europaea var. sylvestris
ATGTGGCCAGTAAAAATTTAAGGCAAACTGTTGCGATTTAGTTAAAAATATAATGAGATTCCCGATACGAGTGAATTTGGATTTTCAAAATAGTGATGAAGCATCAAAGTATTCACCAAGTCAGATAACCATTTTCTTTTGTCAATAAAAAGAGCTAACCTTATATTCTGCATCCTGAAGTAGTAGAAGTTCCCCCACTGCTGAGAAGGCCCTTGTTGATGCTTTGCTATGTGCTGTTTATGAGCCCATTCCTGGTGATGTAGCAAGGCATAATCATCATTCGGGGAGTTATATTCATTACCATCTAATTTAAGACTATATAGATACGGACACAATTTTAACATTAGAAACTCAATATCGACTGTGCATTTCGGCAGTACTGGATCTTGTATCAATATCCAAATGCAATATGATTGGACTGGGGCAATACATGTTTGGCTTAAGCTTATGAACAATAAAGTTACATTTACTTCTAAACATGTTTGAATATGTTACTGTTTTCTTAACTCTAAGTGAAGAAACACTTATTTTGAAAGTAAGTTTAACTTATTTTAGAGTTTCCAATTTTGACCAACAAAAAAAATATATTTATTTTATAATTTTTTTGTTGATAAGTAAACTTTTAAGCCTAGCCAAACACATGCTCAAATCTATTGGTTCATTCTTAAATCTCACATAAGAAGCTGAGATAGGCAATCACCTGCTGATCATCCGGAAGGGGGTAGACATCGCCAAAGATTGTTACCCTTGCATTTGATAAGCTATTCCATCCCGGAATCTATGAATTATGCAAGTCAATGTAATCCATAGATGGAAAAACACAAAACAAAATATTGTAAAGCAAAATTTAAATTGCTAACCTGTACTACTACAGTGCACCTTGGGTCAGCTAACAAATTTCGAGTGTGTATGGCCAGTGGTGATAATGAAAATATTGGATCTGCAGGACCAAATATTGAAGTTATACGCCATGATAACCAAAAGAAAAAATTTTACTTTCTGAGAGTTAATCCATCCATTATAATAAAACTAAAGGGGGAGGAAACTAAAGAAAATAAGAATATCATGTAATACAAAATATAGCAAATAATGCATTACTTACGTCCCATTGGATCTGGAACAAAATCTACAAGTGAACCAAATGGATAACCATTCCTCCGGTGGTGCATTTGTGACATCATGGTGCACAAGTGAGCAAACCTAGCCTTGATTGATTGCAATGCAGAATGAATAACATAATTACTGAGAAAAAACATATAAGAAGCTCCTTGTTGAATAAATTGAAGCTGCTGGGAGTATTAGCTGATGAAGATGAACAAAAATTTATAAACAAATAAAAAATTTTGTCTTCTCCATTAAATTTCGAACCGCTAAGGCTGCCCTGGGCAAGCCATGAGCAGAAGTTGCATTTTGTACTCCCCCAGATATTCGCGTCCTGAAAAGACCGGCCCTTGTACCTCCCCCAGTCGGGCTTCCATGTGAGGGCATGGGAGTCAGTGTCTTAGTATTTCACATGCGTTCTATTCTCTTTTCGACACTTTGTTTGGAATCTGTATTACCCTTCAGAATATGAGAGAGGCCATCACAACAAAGCCGAAGTAGCCATTTGAAATATCCATTGATGGACTATGTCAAGAAAAAAAGTATCACGAACATTGCATACGCATATAATAGCCACCAGTATAAAAAAAAGGCTTTCTCAATCTCTCATCTACATTGAGATCAGACAAATAAACGGTTCATGCACATTTCTGATCAACAGAATGAGAAAACATGATCCAATTCAAAGGCCTCAATCCCATGCAGAAATATTATAATCATAAATTTTCTGACGAGTTTTAGAAGATTAAAAAGTCATGAGGTATTGTCTTAAAAAACTTAAGCAGGTATGGTTAGATTATGTTCCGTATTTAAAAACTAATCTAAACATGAGTCGTGAGGCACGTGCAGGGCAAAATAAATCGATGGCTGCCATATTCTGTGGTTCATTCCAAGCTGTGAACTTGCACAAAGGAATTCAAACATATGAAGCCAATCAGAGAACAAATGAACACACACACACACACCCCATTGCGCCCCACAATTAGACACTTCACTCTATTTAGTACAAATTACCTATAACAATTTGCTTAATATTGTTGTTTCAGAGCATGTCTAGCGAAGCTTAAAAATGTTATTTTATTGAACTTTTTGTTTCTACACGTTTGGCTATATTACCTTTCAACTTTCACTCTTAAGAATTAAGCATTAAAAATTTACTTTTTACTTATTTACAAATAGGTCAGTAAACTTTTGAAGCTTCGCTAAAAAAATGTTCGGATAAAATACATAGCAGAAAAAGTTACAATTTTTGACAATTTATTTGTTCGCAAATTACACAGTTCCAATACAACCCACAAATCCTGGCATCCAAAATAAGTAAAATTGCATCTATCCAATCCAAGAAGCACAAACAATTATTGATTGTTTATTTATTTTACCTGAGATAAAAATACAGTATCTTCAGAAACTAAATTAAATCCACCATTACAATTATTCAATATACATTCTTCTTCTTCACCGCCCTCGTCCGACATTTCACGCGCATGCGCCAGAAATCGAGATGCACTAACTAAAGACGTCGTTTTCTGTAAAACCATACCAATTCGTACAGACCCACAATGCTTATTGCCTGCTTTGATAGAATGAATTGGTGCTAAAGAGTTCTCTGCAAATTTGGGCCTACAGGTGGAGCTCGAAGGAGCTTCTGTGGCGGAATACGCACAAAAAGAAGCCATTTACGAAATGTATGTGTGTAAATAAACTGTTTGAACTTACACGCAAGTAGTTTCTGAGTTTTTTGAGGAAATTGGCAATGGGTTTTGCAAGAGCGGCCCTAAAATTTTGGGTGCACTGCGAGAATTTAAAATGGTGCCTTTTGAAGTAACTAAAACGTATATTAAAAAATTATATACATAACATACATAGATAAGAAGAACATAAATAAAGTTCAAAAGCATCTAATGAACTTCATCAAAACTTATACGTCATCAACAAAGAACCATTTAAGCTACTAATCTCTTCGTGTAATTCCATATAAGCAAACCTTGAAAAAAATATAAAAATCAAGTCAAGTGTAAAGCTTGAAATGCTACAAATCATGTAAAAATATTTCTTCTCGTATTTTTAAAAGCAAACTCACAAATTTAACTTTCGTAATCAATATTTCATAGAAAGTCTGCTCAATAATATCAAAACTAATCCATTTAATCGTACTTGTAACATGGTTGATCGCAAACAAGATTTTAATAACTTCAATTTTGAAATTTTTTTTTTCAGCAAGTGCAACAATAACAGGAATTAAATCAATCTTGATTCTTCAAAAATCTGTGTATCACCAATCAAACGAAAAGAGAGCCAAAGGGTAGTAAAAATTCAATGAATCAATTTTATCAGCAGATTTCACTTCACAGTTAATTGATTTCACTTATTAAATTGATAATTATAAATTATAAATAGTGAACCCATTTTCACAGTTAATTGATTTCACTTAACAGTAAATCTTTTCACAGTTAATTGATTTCACTTATTAAATTAGTAATTATAAATTATGAATAGTGAATCCATCTTCAGAACATTGAAAAAATATTAAAAAAGAATTTATATTTTCTTGAATATTCAGAAAAATTATTGAAGAAAAAATATGTTAAGGAAACAAAAACTCACTTGTAAGTGTTCAACTTCGTCGAAGGAAAATTATGTCGTGCTTCCTCATCCTCAGTCCTCACGCTCAGGCAAAGTAAATTCAAATTTTAAAAAGTTCTTACAAAGAGAATTCAAATCAGTGAAATCATGGAACGAGATTGACGAAAAGATAATAAAGAAAATATAACAAGTAATTCAGATTTTCAGCAAGGTTGAATGAAAAATATGAATTGTCAATCATCGCTTAAGGAAAAGAGAGAAATTTGTTGAGCCAAATTAAAGATTATTGGAGAAAAAGACGATTTCTCCAAAAAGATAGTTAGTTTCTCTCTTCTTTGTCTCAATTATCTTTGAGGAGTCAAGAACTATTCATAGCTATTATTTTGACACCAAAGAAGAGTTCGACTCAATGCTTTATTCTGTCCTAGTTGATCTGGGCAGTAAAGGTCGGAGAAGGGCAATCACTCATTTTTAAAACAAGCGTTCTTAAAACCAAAGAGTCGGGGAGGATCTGTTTGGAAAGTAAGAAGCCCCTTTGACATCTTTTCATCTGCAAATAAATTGTAATTTCATTTGAAAAAATGGAAACCTTTCTCATTGGATGATCATGATACTTCCCGAAAATTGAAATAGGCAATTGGAAAAGATGGTTGATTTTTAAAATTTTTTTTCTCAAAAAAGACAATTCGAAAAGGCGGTTGTTCAATTTTTCTTTCTTCTCTCAGTTCTCTGGACAGCCTGATCTCTTTTCGACTTTTCCCTTTTCCTTCACATTATTTAAGGTAAGAATACTACTTAAGAATATTATATTTCTTGGAAATTATAATTAGTTAGTCACAATATTCTTAATTTTAATATCTTATGCATAATAATAAAAATTTTATATTTTAAATATATAATTACAAATAAATATACAACTATAAAATTTTTTTTTTTAATGGTGCCCCTACAATTTTGAGGCCCTGTGCGGTCACTCAACTCACACACTCTCAAGGTTGCCTCTGGATTTTGTAAAGGAAGGGTTTTATTACTCTGGAAATAAACTGTATCAACTTGCACGCAAGGGTTTTTTTGCGCTCGTTTGACCCATTATTCGAAGTTATAACTGCACAAATAGTAATTTTTGTGTGATTAGTAATATGGAAAAGTTTTTGTATTTTTGTGCAATATTATTTAATTGGAGAATATATGGTTGATGTAAAGAAAAAATATATATATTATAATTTAATGAAAAATAACGAGGCCAAATTGGAGCAAAGGTTTTTTCCAGAAACAAGATGGGGAGACAGATATTGCAAGGGGAAATTATATGTCAGCATGTATTTAAAAATTACAATTCAAAAATTAGGTATAAAGTCTATTTGTTCAAATATCAGGTATTAATTTAATTATTTATATTAATAATAATATTATAAAATATACCCATCCCCAACCGCCTTACCCCCAAACCCTAATATTTTCTCTCTCTTCATTCTCTCTTCTTTTTTCTTTTCAAATATTGAATCGTTATCGAATACGACGTCGCGTTAACGGCGATTCTAGCATGACATCACAAATCTGCTTGCGATGGTTTTCATGTCGTCGTTGTATGGTGATGACGTACTACAATGGTGAGATGCTGGCAAGGTGGTGAATCTACTTAGGGTGTGGTAGTGGTGTTGATGTTTGTGAGGGTGGTAGTGATGGTTTAGGGTGATTTTGGTGTTGTTTTTTTTTTTTGGGGGGGGGGGGTAAAAAATTTTTTTTTTTTTTTTTTTTTTTTTTTTTTTTTTTTTTTTTTTTTTTTTTTTTTTTTTGTGTATACTGGGTGTTTGGTGGGGGTGGGGGGGTGGTTTGGGGGTTTTTTGGTGTTTTTTTTTTTTTTTGGGGGGGGGGGGTTTAAAATTGTTTTGTTGATTGTGCAAGTAGAGGTGTTGGAGGTTATGGCCGCCGTGAAAGAGGTTCCTCTGCCATAAACTCATTCTCGTCTCCACCACTCTCATTGTCGCACCACCGATGATGATGGACGCCGCTGCTATGTGCGTGGAAGGTGGTAGGGATTGGTTTGATTAGCCGATTTGGATGTTTTGATTGGCTGATCGGGATAGATGGAGAGACACGGCGAAAATGGTAATGTGTAATTGGTCAACTCGACTATTGATTTTAGGTATGAGGGCTGTTGAGTGATGCTGCATATTATTGTTCACAGGAAGATGGGGTGGCAGTGGTGTTGGATTTAGTGGTGATAGCTTTGTTGGTGGTGGGGTTGTGGTGGTGGCGACCGTGGCGTTGTGAGGATAGTCGCAAGTGGCTGTAGTGGCGATGGCGACAGTGTTGATGGCGATGGTATGTGACCCACTCTTTGGTTTATTTGTGATCAACTATTTAATTGTGATCTTTAAATTCGATAATTTGTGACTAAAAAATAATATGTGACAAACAAATTTGAAAATATGTGACCGGTAGATAAACCGTGACCTATATTTTTTATCCATGACCAATAAAATAAATTTTGACGTATAAATATTTTGATTTGTGATTTCGAAATAATCTGTGATCAATTTGATAATATGTGACCAATAAATAAGTTGTGAATAATTGTTGCCTTATTATATTTAATTAATAAGATATATTTAATTTTTAAATAAATACTTGATTTTTGTATTTTTAAACTTAAGACCTGGAATTTGATTTGGTGATAATAACTGATTTATGATTTTTTTCCCCCTATATTGCAATGGATGGAGTTGGTCTAAATATCATGAAATTAAATGGGCTCAAAACTTTCCGGACCGAATTCTGTAGGCCTTCCGGCCCCGAACTGCCTTTTCTTTTCTATTTCATCCCAACTAGTCTATAGGTGATTAGAATCCAAGTCAATGACCTAATCAGACTTTGGTCTTATCATAGGAGTTCTATTTACGATCCTTGTCAATTGGAAACATGATTTAGGACTGGTTTTAAAGACTTTTTCAAGAATCAAAAGATTAATAAGTTTCTTTTTAATCGATTTAGATAATTTTTTTGTAAGTAATTTGTCTAACTAAAAATGTCTTTAAAAAAAATTTAGCTTTAGTTAGCTTTCCCAAAATATTATTCCATACGAAGCAAAAGCTCCTTAAAAAATTAAACTGTTCAATTCAAGAATAGAAAAAACTGTAAATTGACTCGATGACGGTGATTTGACTTTTGACATATATTACATAACACTTTAAAAGAAAATAATGGACAGCCAACTCTGTATTTAAAAGAAAATTATGTCATGGTTCTTGTTGGGTTTTGATATCTAATAAATTCGAGCAATAATTTAAAATAGTTGACGAAAAATTTATTGACACAATAGGCTGGACTCGAATAAAAAATGACCTATAATTTTGGATGAATCAAGTTTGGGTTGGATGGTTTATTGTTAGGTGGATCATTTTAGTGGTAAGTTTGGACTTGGATATCAGCTCATTAGTTTAGGTTAAGTGGCAACCCATTTGCACAAATCTTGGCCTAATTGAGCAACCTAAGTGGTATGGCTTTATATTCATTTCTCTTCTCCAGTAGCCGATTTTGAGGGGTGTGTGTGCAAGAGAGAAAGAAACTAGAGAGAGGAGCGGACGGCTTAGGGGAAGGGGAGAGATTTCCACCATCTTTGCATCTTCTTCTTCCTACTCTTGCTAGTACTATCATCATCCATTCCTCTTTGTGGGGTTTGAGTTAAACTTGGAGCAACCAAATTGGAGGAAAGTTTTGGGTCAAGCTTTGGCGTATTTGGTATTTGTTTGGTTATTTTTTGAGTTCGGAATCAAGAATTCTCGAGCAATTTTTGCGACAAATGGTATTAGAACTATTTGTGTTGAGAAATCTATGATTTTTGGGGTGAAAAGGGGGCTGGAAGTGGTCCAGTTCCGAATTAGTGGATGCTGCCAAAGGGAGTGGCGATGCTATACGCAAAAAGGAAGAGACTCATAAAATGGCAATGAGCAGAAAACTAGATGGGAAATTGGAATCATATTTATAAACTGCCGGACCTATTTTTACATTTTTCAGCTAAATCACAGACCGGTTGGAAAAAAGGACCCCAACTGGTAGATTGTGCAGGTGGAGGCGCAGCTGTAGGTGGTGCTCGTGGCCGTCGACGCATCAAGCTTTGACGATGACATGTGGAGGCGCATGGAGGAGATTCTGCCAGTGATTCTTTCAGGCAATTTTCTCTAGGCCATGAGGAGGACCCTGCGGTATTGTTGGATTTCAATTTCGAGCAATACGGTAAAAGTTGGACGATTTTGCCCTTTGATGTTCGGGTGCCGTTTTATGTTGCCGCAGTTTTTGGAAGCTTTAGGGCAAATAATGATGATTTTAAAGTGGTGAATTCACATCTCTCGATATTTACAAACCTTCAGACGTGGGCCACTTGGTATTGTATTCTTTACCGTTTATTATTACAGTTAAAACTATCGTGTAGGATAACAATTTATTTTCGCATTAGAAATCATCGTGTAGGGTGACGTTAGGTATGGGGTTACCGTGAAAGGATAACCATTGCCTGTTGCCTTAAAATCACTTATATCCATCAATTTTTGATGGCCTCTGTGATCCCATAACCATCAACATGTATACACATTATTTGTTGAGTTTGATTCTAGAACTATGTTAAGGTTTAAAATGTTGATCTAGGAATTACTTATTAATTATTTACCTTAAATTTTTTGTGAATATGTTGTCAATCTTTTCTACACTGTTAGAATTGCATGTAACCTTAGCAAATTTTCTTTGACTATTTTGTGTGAATTATGTCCGTACTTTACTCGTTGTCATTATTTGGTATTGTTGACATATGTAAGTCTAAAAAAGTGCTGAAAGTAAGATGTGTTTTAATTGTGGAAAAATTTGAACATTATAAGATAAATTGTCATATGAATGATAATAAAAGGAAAGATAAGGTAAGAGGTGAGACAAATGTGGCTATAGGATCAGATGATGATCCTAGTGAGATTTATTGACAGTAAACTTGGTTACTACATGTGCATCTGTATGTAATTCTTTTTGCATGCATGCGATTGCTTAATTTTGTTGTGTTGATATATTACGCTTTCAACAATTTTGATGTGTATAATTGCATAAATTGGAGTGATTTTATTACTTTGTGTAATGTGTTTGCATGCATAGTGGGTTGAGATTTGTGGCGTACTCTTTTTGCTCCGTGAGGGGTGAGAGAGTGTGGTAGTGAAAAGAAAGATAGACAACTATTTTCTCCTTTTATCTTTGTGAGCCTGTGTGATTTGCAAAATTGTGTGAGACAGTCATGTAGAGTTATCTTTTTTTTCTCTTTGTAAGCCTTTTTTGTGAGTGTAGTGAAGTAACTAACTCTTTCTTCTATTCTCTTTATGAGTGTCACCTTCATCATTTCCTTTGTAAATTTTTTGAATGTTGGTCGTTGGAGTAACCTCATGGTGCGTGGGTCAATTTAAATTAAGCTCTAACCTTTGTGGTCGTCAAAGGTGTTGATTTACTATAGTTGATTTGTTATGCATTAGCAGTGTGTTGAGTGTCTTTTGATAATGTGAAGTATAGATGCCTGAAGGTGCATCAGTGATATGTACGAGGGATATGGAGTGTGGCATTTGGATCACGAGTGAAGAGGTGATTGATAAAAATGTTTTTGCATACTTATTTAGGTCACAAACATGACTTAATAACGAGTAAAATGATTGAATTGTAACTTAATCTCGTTATATTTGTGAATTGTAGAGAACATCGATGAACATGGTGAAATTCAGGAAAAAAGACGCGAAAAAGGACTAAAATGATGCAAAGTGAAAGTTTAAGGACCAAGGTGCAATTATCCAGAAGTTGACCTGATGAACAAATCAGAAACTGATTAAGCCAAATGCCAATTGGTGGTATATTGGGATGATGGAATGGAAAGAATGAAGAAAATATGCCAAGAAGTGAAGGATTCAAGTAGAAGGACCAAAATAAACCTCTTCAATAGTTGGTGCTACCCTCTATGCGGCCGCATAGAGGCAAACCGAAAACTAAATGTCACAAAACTTTTACTCTATGCGACCGCATAGAGATGCTCTATGCGGTCGCATAGAGCATTTTTATGGCCAAATTCGTAGTTTCCTTATTCTGCCGAAACTCTTATAAAAAACAATCTTTTTAGGATCCTATATAAACGAAAATTCGACCAGAATGAAGGGAACGCCATTTTTACAAGAAAAAAGGGAGATTTTGAAGGAGAAAACGAAGAGAGAACAAGAGGAAAACATCGCGCCAAGTGAAGATTCGATTGAAATTTGATTCGAGTGATCACGTTTCTTCAACTATTTTTGTATTTTCTTCTTTTTAGCATATTAGGCTAGATTTTTCATTGTTAGGAGATCGATGAACCTTGTAATACTATGTTTGATTTTCGATTTGGATATTTGACATATTTAAACACATGTTCCGGAATTGAATGATTTATTACGTTTTTATTTCCATATTATTATTGTGCACGTAATTATATGACTTTGGTGGCCTGTTTTATGTATTCGAAAGAAGGAAAATAAGTTCGACATAGTATAAATCATCATAAGGTTCGATAGGGGATAGAAATATACATCCATGCCTTGTTTGAATTGTTGGATATTCATGAAATCATAATGCATTCCGGTATGTTAGTATTCGTCATAGAGATATAGTCGAATCACAGATTGAGGTAGGTTTGGCATTGCTCGAGAGAGATTGCTAAATTAAAATAGGAATATTGATTCATCTTTTGTGGGACTGTGTGTCAAATCTGCACGATTGAAAATTTAACGAGTATTGCTTGGGAATTCGTGATCTTAGTGCGTTAGTAAATTCATTAATTCCATAAAATTCTCGTAGATTGTGTCCAAGTCATTTTGTAGTTAATATAATTCTCTCATTCATAATTGCATCATAGTTTACATCTTCTTTAGTTAAATCACAATACATCAATTTTACTTTCGTGTTTCGGTTAAGGTCATAATAGGTTGATTTGAATTAAATCAATCCTTGTGGGATCGATACTTGGACTCATAGTCCATTTTACTACTTGTTAATGAACCGTACACTTGTGGTGGGTTTTAAATCGAAACAAATAATTTCGTGAACAATGATTAAATGTCGAAATTAGGAGTGGGAACCGAATCGAACTGAATACCAATGAGAATTTTAGCTAGGAACCATTGCTTCCATAGTTAGCTAAGGAACTGAACCAATCGGTTTCGGATTGGTCCGATCTGGTTCTTTACATTGAAAATATCAAAATAAAATTTTCACTAGCAAAAAATCCAAAGATGCTACCAACATGATACTATTAACAAAATATAGAAGAATCGAACATAATATTCAAAGATTAAAAAAAAACTAAGTATACAAATTTAAAAACAATATCCAAATAATATAAGTTACTAGTGTTAAGCAATCATCAACTTATATAAACTGTATAGTACTCCAACGATTAAACAAACTTCCATCAAAATCAAAATCCTACATTGAATTGGACACCCTTAAAAAATTTATTGCAACTTTTGGTTCTGTTAGTTATAATTTGTAGAAATCTAGATTAAGTCATACATTTTATTGAAAAAATAAAGAATAAAAAATTCTATGAGAACCGCCCCATTCTAAATTGGGAACCGGTTGGTTCTTAATAATTTGTCCCGAAATCAAATCGTTGTTTAAAAGATTCGGAATTGATCCGGTAGCTCTAAGTGGTTCTGGTCTGGTTCTACCAGTTCCGAAAAAAATGCCCACTCCTAGTTGGAATCCTTTATCTATGAAAAGACTCTATACAGGTGGAGTGTGAGAGACGCATTTCTATCACTTTTGTTAGGTGGAGATCCATTATCCATATAGGTTGGAGAGAAGTGATGTGGTGATAGAGGATTATCCCGAGAACTTAGGATCTATGGTGATTTATCAATTAAACACGAGTTGAGTGATCATCTAGTGAGCGAGGAAAGAAGATACATGTTCTCAAGGTGGGAGCAACACGGAATGGGATATGATAAGTGTGATGAGATCTTTTTGTGGGAGTTATTTATACATTTGTTCCGTATGTGTTTGATTAATTTGGTGTTAATATGTTGCTCAACGTGAATGTGATTTTCTGAAATAATCTGTGAGTATTATCCTATTATATCGTCATCGTATGTTCATTTACTCTTGATTGATTACTGTGAATATCTACTTCTACTTGGATGTGACTTTAGTCCTGGTGAGTATATGGAGCAAATATGGTATGTATTTCAGGTTGAAAACACGAGGTAAGGACTGCAATTCTAATTTTATTAGTTACCTTGATTATACAAGTATAAGCTTTGTATTTTCTTTGTTTGCAGATTGATTGTGTATCAATGTAGAGATTTGTTTATTTTGATACCCATTAAATCAGGGCGATGATTTAAAAACAGTTGACTAAAAATTTATCGACACCATAGGCTTGGCTCAGAAACAACCTATAGTTTTAGCCCAAGTTTGGGTTTGATGGTTTTTGGTTAGTTGGACCATTTAGTGGTAAGTTTGGACTTGGATATTAGCCCATTAGGTTAGGTTAAGCGGCAACCCATTTGCATAGGTCTTGGCCCAGTTGAGTGACCTAAGTGGTTTGACTTTATATTCATTTATCTTTTCTAGCAGCCAGTTTTGTAGTGTGTGTGTGTGTGCAAGAGAGAGGAACGGATGGCCGACGGAAAGTGGAGAGATTTTCACCATTGTTGCATCTTCGTATTCCTACTCTTACTAGTACCACCTCCATCCATTCTTCTTTGTGGGGTTTGAGAGAAACTTGGAGCAACTAAAGTGGAGGAAAGTTTTAGGTAGAGCCTTGGTGTATTTGGTGTTCGTTTGGTTGCTTTCTGAGCCCGAAATCAAGATTTCTCGAGAAATTTTCGCGATTGTTCTTAACTCGTTATGCAAGTAACTAGTTGATATTCCATTTCTAATGTTTCATTATAGATGTACAATGCATTTTCAATACTGAAAAATCTTTCAAATTTATAAATTGTCATAGGTCTCGCATAAAATTTCTAGCCAACCCTATGAGTGACGAAACCTAATTTTATATGGATGAAACCACGTGACAATCTAATTGCATTTTTTCAACGATCTTAACAACAAGAACTTTGCTATTTGTACATTCAGAGTCGACACACCAGATGACACCGCCTCACAAGAGATGGCCCACACGTAATAAAATAATTGTGGGCCCCCTCTCTTGTGAGGGGGTGTCATCCGGGGTTATGTACAAATAACAAAACCGTTACACCAAATTGGTACAATTTTGACATCAATTTGAGGTGACATCTCTAATTATTAAGCCAAATTTTACATCACATAAATAGTAGTTTCTTTATTTTCTCATTGTTTTTCTCAACAAATTATTTATTTAATTAAAAATTATATTATTATTAAAATAAAAATTATGTTTAATGAAGTAAATATTGCATTTATTAATGAATTAAGAAAAAAATTTAAATTGAATACCATAATTAAAAAAAAATTACATTGAACGCACGAAATATTTACATATAATAAAAATCACTTCTAGTTTTGTCATTCATTTTCTCGGAATTTGTGGATTCCTTATCATTTATCACACTGATTAGAATTTACAAATAAATACTAATAAAATAATAATCACATTAAAATAAATATAAATCATTAAATACTAAAAGGATATAAAAAGAATTACAATTCGTTGTAATATAAAAGGGCACAACAAGAATAATGACTTAACACCAAATGAACAGTAATTACATGAACACCAAATTGGTGTGGTGATTTAGTATGTCATTGGAGTCAAATTTTATGCCAAATTTATACTAATTTTTTGTACCATTAGAGATGTCCTAAAAATAAAATCAATCATGAATCCACCTATCTCTAGTTTATGTGTCTTATCAGCAGGTATAAGGTGCAAACAATGAAAATTCTTTTTTACCTTAGTTCTTGCACTGGACCAGTTCTTTCTTGGTTTTTAATAATCAACCTTTTTTTTCTTGTCATCTCACGTTTGCTTTCAGCTTAAGATTTTCTTCCTAATTGTTCAGCAAGTTCAAAGAGTTCATCAAGATTCGTGATCATCAAGCATTTGACAGGTTTATGATCATGATCGAGTGCACAAACTGATCATTTACACAGATTGAAAAAATAGTGCATACTTTCTTAAAGCCCCATCCGATCTCCACTGAATCTGTTTCCGAGAGTACCCTCAAGAAAAAGAACCTTGTGTCGATCCATTTGTCCTATACTGTTTTGATGAAAATCATGGATGCTTTTGCTTCCTGTTTGTTTTGACGGACAGAGGCATAATTTCGCAGTTGTCGTATTTTAGTTCTAACAAATGAGGATATCAAACAAAATTTCAACTCTTTTCGGAATTCGATTTTGGCTTCTAAGCCTTGCAGGTGCTCTAATGTTTTTAGTAATGTGGACGCAACTGTGTGAAATTAATGATAGATTTCCTAGTACAAGTTTTCAGCTGCCTGTAAGAGTTCCCAGAAAAGGCCCTGATGATCCGCCAATCCTAGCTTATTGGATATTTGGCTCAAAAGGAGACAGTAAAAGAATCTTGAGGCTATTAAAGGCAGTTTATCATCCAAGAAATCAGTACCTTCTACACCTTGATGCTACTTCGTCCGACCAAGAAATGACCGCATTAGCCCTTTCCGTGCACTTGGAAAAGGTATTTCGCGTATTTGGAAATGTTAACGTTGTAGGAAAACGTTATCAGATCGACCCAATGGGGGTGTCTTCCCTTGCTGCGATGATTCATGCTGGGGCTTTGCTTCTTAAACTGGACAGAAATTGGGACTGGTTCACTACATTAAGCACCTCAGACTATCCACTTTTCAGTCAAGATGGTAAAATGAATGCTACACCTTTTAGGCTTATAATTAAATTTTTTAGCTTATTTTTCTTTCTTAACAAGGTTGAGTGCTATCCAATCTTCCATCCCGAACATGTTTATATATATATATATGTATGTATGTATCATTTCGAAAATCTCCTCTATTCTGTGCAGATATCCTCTATGCTTTGAAGTTCTTGCCTAGAGATCTCAATTTTGTGCACTACAAAAACAGCAATACCTGGAAGAAGTAAGAAAAAAGCCACTTTTATTACAATTTCTTTTCCTGCTTTGGTGTCTTGTTTTGACATATCTATACCAGAGTTTAAGGTGTCTGCTTATCCAATTAAGGGAAAAATCTAAGGTTTAGCAAAGCCTGAACTGCACTGATACGGAGAAAAGAGAAGAAAGAGATCAACCAATGCAACTATAGCTCTCTCTCTCTGTCTCTCTCTCTGTGGATATTCTCCAAGTTAGGAAAAACCTTGATCAGTCGCCAGAATTCTTTTCAAAATTTTGGAAACCTGTATTGTTATCAATGGCTGCAGGGCACTAATATCGGCTCTGTGGGCTTCTATACGTAAAAAAAGTGAAAAATCTTTAGGCAAAAAAATTGTAAAACTTGTCCTAGATAGTTTTAGCATCCAACCATATCAAAACCGACCCTTACCAAGTTACCATGCATGTCGGTTTACATTTTAACCAGCACCTTCAATTATTTAGTATTACTCGAATCTCTTGTTAAGAGATAAAATCTCAGTTCGAATAAAGATGAAAATATATACCAATTTATAAGGATTTGGATTACTCCTCTTTATAAGGTTGACATTTTAAGATGGTACTCCAATTTGTAATATCGTGTCAGAGTCTATTAAGCTCAATCGAGTAATTCGATCTGATTAAAACTTATAAAAATGAGTACACAAATTTCAACATTGATCCGTTCAAACAAGTCACTATCTTGCGAGGACATATTAAGAAATAAAATATCATATCGAATAAAGATGAGATAGATAATTTATAAGGGATTGTGCTTAGATCAATTTATAAGAGATTGCGTTATTTTTCTTAATAAGGTTGACCTTTTGAATACAAATTCTTAATATCTTTTCATTTACCATAAATTTATGTTGGGAAATGTATGCATTTGTGCAGGAGGCATAATGCTGGCCGGATTGTTGTAGACAGCAATCTCTATCTTAAAGAGAAGAGTGATATTCTCTATGCTGTAGAGACTAGAGAAATACCAGAGGCATTTCAAATATTTGGAGGTTGCTTTTAAGTAACTTATTTTAGGAAACATAATTTTTAAAGATGGATTATTTTTGCTTTCTTATTTTGGTTTTTGTTTTGAATTAGGTTCCCCTTGGATGATGTTAAGCAGGGCCTTGATAGAACATTGTGTGAATGGATGGGACAATCTTCCCAGAAAACTACTAATGTACTTGACAAATTCACTTTTCCCTCTCGAATCCTATTTCCACACAATCCTCTGCAACACACCCGAATTTCAAAACACGACTATTAACACTGATTTAAGGTACATTGTTAAGGACATTGCTATCGAAGTCGAACATGGTGCAATAAACATGTCAAGTTATGATGAGTTGTCTAGGCAAGCAATTTTTGCTAGGCCATTGAGAGAAAATGATCCAATGATGTTAGAAATTGACAACTACGTTCTAAAGCGTCCTCAAAAAGGAGTAGTGCCAGGAAAATGGTGCAAGCGCAGAAGAATGAACGATAGCACAAGAGTTCAAAAGGCCTATGGAGTTTTGTGCCCGACCTGGGGAGACATCGATGTTATTAGCAAAAGAATTCAAGGTATTAAGCTTCGAAAGTTTTT
>NC_036237.1:857563-930768 GCF_002742605.1 Olea europaea var. sylvestris
TTTTTTTTTTTGTTTTATTTAAATAGGATGGTATATTGGTCATTTTATGTTAAAAATTGTTGAAAAGGACATTCAACGCAAAAAAAAAAGTGAAAGGTAAGGGAGAAAAATGCCAAAAAATGAAAGATAGTAACGTTTTTCACAATAAATTTGAAAGGTATTGACGTTTTGTGCCAATTACTCTTTTAGTATTCATGGTAAAATAGTTTTGAAAATGGAAATATAGAGGGGAAAAAAGGCAAAAAAACAAAAAAGAAGAAGAAAAGAAAAGAAAGTGTTATTTTTTTCTCCACCTCCACCATTGGCACTCACCTCAACACCTTTGTCCCCGACACCATCTGAAGCGGGGGAGGAAGGGGTGTGCTAGGCATTCCGAGAAAGCAATAAGAGAGGGTTCTTCTCTATTCATACATGACAATTTGGCTTGCAGATAAAATGATGTGTGAGAGTGAAAGAATATATGACATTATTAGCAGAATGAAAGGAATAATCGCCTAGACTAACTAGTGTGTCGACGTTTGGCGGTGGTAAGAGGTGAAGTGTAGTTTAAATAAAGAAAATGATGATTTCTCTTCTTTCTTAATACTAGTAAGATGCACGTGCAATACACGTGAAATGCTGTAATTGAGTATATAATAGCGTAAAAAAAGATATGATGATAATTAGTCGAATTTTGTTTTTGTTGTTACTTGATGAGTTTTAGAGTTGGGGATATCAATACTTTTCTTTATCGATAAATGTAAAATTTTATAGATAAAAACTTTAATAGAAGTATACTTGACAATGTAAATAGAGGTTCTTATAGACATTGATAAAGTTTGGACTAAAAAATAAGTATTTATATCATAAAAAAAAATTAAAAAGAATTTTAAACCAAACAAGAAATTATTTATAATATAAAGGAAAAAGAAATTTTAAAACAATTTTTGTAGGATGGAATATTATCTAGATGTAGTTGAGAAGGATAATTCTTAAGATTAAGATTCTCAATTTTAATTATTATCTTGATTTTTCCATTTTTGAAAAAGAAAAATTCATTTCAAACACTAAGGTAATAAGCGAATATAACATACACTAATCAAGATTTAATTATTAATAATTAAATTATTAATATTTTTCTATAATTATATATAAGATATATTCAATCTTTTTATCATATTGATGGAATAAAATGGCATCATTTTGCTATTTAAAGTAGGGAAACGATATCCTCTTGTACTGTAAATTCAATGAAAAATGACAAATAAATTTTTGATTAGAAAATCATTAAAATAGAGAAGAAAAAAATAAGAAGTCTTGGTTGTGTAGGGAAGTGGAGTAAAAAGCGTGGATAGTTGGATGAAAAATAGAAAAGACAGAGAGAAGAAAAAGAAATGAAAATGATGATTGCATGTGAAAGTCAATAAAGAAAAGAAAGAGAAATGAAAATGATGATTGCGTGTGAAAGTTAATAAAATAATATAACGTTCAATAAAAGAAAAAATGGCAAGTAGTAACTAGGCACGACTCCATAGAAACAGTACAACAATAAGTGACTCGTTTATTTTAATTAGAATACGGCCTTTTCTTTTCTTTTTTTAATTTTTATCCTTGTTGTTTTCTTTTGTTTTTTCTCTTGAATATTTTTTTATTTTCCTTTTTAAATTAAGAATAACAATTGCACTCTTTTCAATCTTAGGGAATGCTGGCCGAATTAATTGACCAAGTGTCCATTTGATTGTAAAGATGGAATGCGGATGTAAAGAAAATGAATTTTAGGAAATTGAATTGTCTAGAAATTATCAATTTATTGTGTTTGATTGGTATAATTTTTCACGTGAAAATTGTTGAAATAAAAGTATTTTTTGGTGTTTGTTTTGTTTTGTTTTATATGAAATTTATCAATTAAGGGGATAAAATTTACTAGTATTGGGGATATAATTTGTTTCTATTACAAAAAAATAAAAAAATAAAATTCAAGAAAATCATTTATCTTTTGGTGTTCGTTTGACTATGTTTTCCATAAAAATTGTCAATTAAAGAAAAATATTTTGTTACAATTAGGGGTAGAATTTGTTAATAAAATAAAATAAAATCGCTACAGATGCCTAGAATTCGAATTCTCACCAATATGGCGAGAATTCGAATTCCATGAAAATACGGAAAAATGCTCCTTCCTGAGAAAAAAAGAAAACTAATTCCTTGGGAAAAAAAGCTATCAAGTAGCCAAAAAGATGGAAAATGGAGAATTTGGTATAATCAAACAGGGTCTAATAGAAAAATGGATGGAGACGCATTTGGATGAAAGGTGCCTATTTTTCAAAGGTTGGGAGTCTCAATGTCCCAAAATAAAAATAAAAATAAAAAATGGTTTGGGATGGAAGTGTAAATGACCTTAAAGGCCGAGAAAGATTGCCGTAAGGAAAAAAATTCATATATAAGAGTTTAACTATAATTTATTTCAAAAATAAGAAAAAATAAGATTTAAATTTCAAAAATCAGATATTATTAAATTTTATTTAAAAAATAATTAATTGAAAAAATATTTTATTAATTAAATATATTAAAGTCACAAATGTATACAATTTGGTCTTAAATTATCGAATTAATTGATTACAAATTATTTTTAGGTCACAAATAAGAAAATTTTTAAGTCACAAATTATTTCTAGAACAATTTTTTTTTTATTTATAGATTACAAATTGTTTATCGGTTACAAATAGGCGTGGGCAAAAAATCCAAAAAATCGATGAAAACCGGTCAAATCAAATTAGCTCCGGTCAGTTTGGGTTGGTTTGAACCAAAAAATTGGCCTGGTTCAATTAATTTTAATCATTAAAAAAGTTGGTTAGGTTGATTTCGGTTTAAGCAACAAACCCATTAATTAACCGACCCAACCTGCAAATACATTTTTTTTCTATTTTAAAATTCATCTTTTTAAATGTAAAAAATAAAATAATAAGAACACAAATATAATTTTGTCTCAAATACTTTGTTTACTGTCTATATTTTTCTACCAAAACTCTAAATATCAAAAGAAAAGAAAGCAAGAAGAAGAAATGTTTGGTGTAAATTTAGAATTTAGATTGTAGCCTTGCTTTTCATTTTGGTGTAAATATATATATATATATATATATATATATATTTTTTCTTTTTCTTTTTAAATCCAATATGGGTTGATAAATTTTTTTTTATTCGCACAAATTTCAAACCAATTAGCCAAATCAAACCGACCCAAATCGATTTAGTTTGGATTGGTTCGGTTTCAACGACTGGATTAGGTTGGATTGGGTTAGAATTTATCCAATCCAATCAAGTCAATTTCTATTTTGAGTTGCTCTAAAAACCAACCCAACCTAATCTAACCCGAATCATGCCCAGGCCTTGTTACAGATCAAAATTTTTAGAGATTATAGTTTGTACATTTGTCACAAAATCAAAACTTCTATTGGTCACGATTCATTTATTGCTTACAAATTATTAAATTAATTGATCATAAGTAATTTCTCGATCACAACTTAATAAATTTTAAGTCACGATCATACTTTTTTGATCACATATTATTTATTGGTTACAAACACCCCATCCCATTCCCATTCCCATGCACCCAGGACCATGGCACCCTTATCGTTGCTACCACCACCAACAGCGCCACCACCTTCACTAGATCGTGCATAACCACCACCACACAACAAATTTCGACACCATCATCAATGCCTGATGGCGACATCACCAAACACCCCCGTACCAGAACATGAGTGATGTATGCACCACATGCGACCCCCACCAACAACACCACCACCACTACAAAACCATCGCACCACTTGTGACCACCGCCAGCACCATCACCTCATGCACCATCACCATCACCCGTCATGACCACGACCAACACAAACACAGCACAACAACCTAACACAAAAGCACCGCTGCCGCCATAAATGCAACCCCAACACAACATACACATCGCCATCAACATTGCCCAACATCATCGTCGCAGGAGCTTTTGTATGGATCATTAGATCATTGTTATCACGGAGAGCCGACACCACCTGTGGAATGAAGCTGTTGGAGAAGTGGAATGAAGCATCAACTAGAGCACCTATGGAATGAAGCTACTACAAGTAGCAGCAGTAGCACGCAGCAACAACACATTGCTGCATGCGAGGCGGAGCTACACCACTTCGGGCAGTAGTAGCGCCGCCTCGAGTAGAGGTACTCTGGCCACGATGGAGGCAATGGTTCCAACATTGGATGAGGGAATGAGTGAGAAGAGAAAAAGAGGAAGAGGGAAAGAAAGAATGTGAAGTGACTTTTAGGGTTTGTATGAGATTGAGTTGGGGGTAGGATGGAGGTGGGGTGAATTAATTTAATTTTATAATGTTATTATTAATATTTTAAAAGATAATTTATCATCTGAATTATGAACAAAAAACTTTGAATTCTTACTTTTGAATTAGAAGGTTAAAAATCATGTGTAATTTTTACTTGCTGTAATTTATCCTTACTTATTTCATTGTGTCACGTTTGGTCTCTCTTTTTTTCGTTCCTTAGTCACGACTTTGTGGGCTTATCAGGTCATGGCCCTAACATAACCCACAGGATAAAACTCAAATTTGCATCTTAAGTCCCCATAAATATACATCCTCAATTTATACACTCAAAGAGCACATTGCACACGATGCTTTCAAATCTAGCATCGTAGATTAAACGGTTTATTACAAGATTAATAAGAAGAGATATGTCATCTAAGATGGGTGAGAACATGCTTTTAACGATTTTACGATTTTGATTATTTATATTTAACTAGATAAATTTCATATTAATTCTTGAACGTCTATGTTCATTTTTTATTTTGACATGTGATCAATTTCTTTAAAAGATCTATCAAACTATGGAGTGAATGATTTGATCAATGAATATTCAATTCTTTCTTCAATGTGGTTGCATACAAAAAATAAAACATATAATCATTTTTACTTGTAAAAAATACCTTTAAAATATTTTACTTATTTATTTTTTTATTTTCTAAAAAGTTTTTAGGTAATTTATTCTGCAATACCTCCTTACATTTTTCAATTATCTTCCAACATTTCATTTGATGTGAAACCTCCTAAATCACGTAATTGTCGGATGAGGAGATTAATCCTAGATCTGTTGTTCTTCTTCCTCAATAAACGTTAAAATTTAGAATCAACAAAATAAAAATCAGAAAAGTTCAAATATTACAACAAAACTGCTTATACCGCACTAAATGGTAAATCAAATTCATTAGAACAATATTCACTAACATCCAATACCAAATAACAACAAAACTGAAAGTCTAGTTTTCACCATTCACTACCCATATCAGAATTTATTGTTCCAATGGTCATTGAACTTAGGCTCATGTTTTTGATTGGTCACTAAAATTTAAAATGTCGAGTTTTGATTATTGAACTTAGGCCATGTCTTCGATTGCTTATCAAAGTTTAAAATGTTGATGTTTGACCATTAAACTTTGAAAAATGTCGTATGTTACTCACTAGTATAACTGTTGAATTTTGAAAAATATCAAGTCTACAGTGAATAATGTATAATATTTTTCAAAATTCAATTGCCAAAGCTTGACATTTTAAATTTCAGTGAACAATCGAAAATATGGACTTGAGTTCAGTGATCAAAACCCGACATTTTAAACTTTAATGTCCAATAAAATCACAAAATAATTTCCATCACTCATCACCTATCTCCATCATTCACTAACCACTTGTATATAGTATCAATTTCTTTAATTTGATGCATTAAGTGAGTGTTTGGAATTGAAGAGACGGACAAACCATTTGAATTTTTATTCATTTTAGCCCTATTAACCATTTTTAAGGGGTAAACTAATGAATATAAACGATAGGGGTATTCCCCAAAATTTGATTAATTTAGAGAAATTTTATGTCGATAAAATGCTAACGAATGGGGTATATTTAATTGATACTTCTAAAGACTTATATAGACTTCTTTAAGTGGATGATTTTTGTGGATTTCATGAACTTTTAAATGACTTCTATGGATTTGTTAAAATAAATAAAAGGCTTCCCTAGACTTCCATAAACTTTGATTAAAGATTTTTAAAAACTTTTCATCTTGCAAATTAATTATATACTTGAAAAATTACAATATTTCTTACTACCTAACTAACATTTTCAAGAACCATGATACCCACAAAAATTTCTTGGGTAAAGTCACTAGTCATGACTTAGTGTCAAGGACTGCAACTTTACTTAACCCTTTGATACTATCGCAGTCGCAGTTTGCCCAACTTCGGCCGCACATTGTAAATATTATTTCAAATTTGAGTTGTAATTTTATTTTCATTGTAATAGTTATTTTAGTTGTAAAATAGTTCTGATATTGGTAAACGTTTAGTATGATTCCTCGTCTTTTAAACGTCTACTCCTGTCACTTAGGTTTTTATTCAGAATGCTATTATAGGGGGTATTAGTCATTCAAAAATCTTTCAAATTCACTGATGTCCGCCCCCTGCACCAGTAATTATAATTTTCTGCTTTCATCAATTGTAATGTTCAGTTTTCATCAATCAATGTTCAATTTACTTTCAATGTATTCAAATTCTCTATTGTAAGCTTTCTACAAAATTGTAATCAAATTTTCTTTTGTCTCGACGCAACCGAGAAAAGGCGGAAGGTAATCTAGCGGAGCAGACTACTGCCACACAGTGTCCCTTTCTGTGACAAGAAGAAAGACACCTCGTGAAAGTTGGTATCAGAGCCACGGCTCACGACCCTCGATAAGAAAGCTATGGATCCAATTACATCCCACACCACTGAAGTGGTAGAGCCTCAAAAGAAGGGTACTACTAACAGCGCGTGGATGCGCTTGATGAGACAACTACTAGGTTATGCTATGCTTTGGAAGGTCTCGAGGAAAAAGTTGAGATGGCCGAATTCGGGATTCGTGGATTACACATCCAACTGGATGAAAGCCAAAGGGCTTGCGCAGTAATGACTGAAGCTGCTGCAATCATTCCTGATCTACGGGATGAAATGGAAGCGTTGAGAGCTCAATTGCTGGTACTCCAACGTGCGGTGGGCAATGGGCAAGCTCCCATACCTGAGTCTGCTCCTAAACTCAGAATTCTTGAATCGTGTACCTACGGAGGGGCACATGATGCAAAAGAAGTCGAAAACTTCTTATTTGATATGTAGCAGTACTTTCTAGCAGCTTCGATCGAAGACGAAGCTAGAAAGGTAACCACAGCTACAATGTATCTGGGTAGAGATGCAAAACTATGGTGGTGAACCAAATATGCTGACATTCAGGCCCACAGGGTTTGAATAGATTCTTGGGATCTCCTTAATGAAGCGATCAGATCACAGTTTTTCCCGAAAAATGTCGAGTATCAGGCTCGACGAGCACTTCGAGACCTGAAACACACGAGCTCTATCAAGGAGTATGTGAAATCCTTCTCAGAGCATATGCTTTATATTCGAGATATGTCAAAAAAGGATAAGCTCTTCACCTTTATGGAAGGGTTGAAAACGTGGACACGCACGAAACTTCAAAAACAGAAGGTTACTAATTTGAGCACGGCCATGGGAGTCGCTGAATGCTTGAGCGACTACCAAACAGAATCTAGAAAAGATCGAACTTCGGGGAGTAGTCAAGCAATTGGAAGTGGTAACAGATCTTACAGACCCAGCTCAAACCCAAATGGGGGAGAACGTTACTATCAGAATAGAGAAGGAGCCTATCAAAGCACCTGTGGCTTTCAGGGAAACTATCATAATAGCCGTCAAGAAAATTTTAATGGGAGCAACAGTAACAACTGGAACAAAGGAAAAGCAACGGACGGCCGAACTGATGTCATTCCCAAATTGAAGTGCTTTTTATGTGAAGGACCTCATCGGGTGTCGAAGTGTCCTAAAAAATGGATGGTGAATGCATATTGTCAGTTAGCAAGTGGCGGGTCAAATTCAAAGTAAGAGGCCCCGCAGGCTAATTGTCATAGTGAGACCGACTTTGAAGAGGATGAGAACGTAATTGGGGGCATTTTCAAATCGGTGCAACACATTGTCGCATCGGGTTGCTAAAAAGGATGATGTCCCATTGAAAGAGGCAAAGATGGAAGAAGCGAAGGCTCAAATTTGTAGGGCTAAAGGCTTAATGTACATTGATGTGAAAATTAATGGAAAGCCAATCAGGGCTATGGTGGATACTGCTGCTACCCACAACTACCTTGCATGTACCGAAGTAGAGCGGCTCGGACTTGTTCTAGAAAAGGGTAGTGGAAAAGTCAAAGCAATCAACTTCGCTGCACAACCAATAGCTGGAGTGGCGAAATCGGTATTGATCAAAGCAGGTCCTTTCGAGGGAAGGACAAATTTATCTGCAGTTCAGACGAATGATTTCAAACTTATTCTAGGATTGGAATTTCTTCGGGATACTAAGACAGCAGTGTTGCCATATTCCGATTCATTAATGATGATGGGTAATAAGCTGTGTGTCATCCCTACATAGGTTGGGAGGATGGACGAGGAGAGTATCTCAGCCATGCAATTTAGTAAGGGTTCCAAGAGAAATGAACCCTCTTTTTTGTGCACTCTTCGATTAGAGGAGGCAAATGGTCCTATTCCAAAACCCTTTAAAAGGCTTATTCAGGAATTTGAGGACATTATGCCGGAAGAATTATCAAAGAAATTACCACTAAAAAGGACGATTGATCATGAGATTGAACTTATTCTAGGCGCCAAACCTCCCGCCAGGGCAACATACCGTATGTCTCAGCCTGAGCTTGAAGAGCTTAGGAAGCAATTGGGAGAAATGTTGGAGAGCGGAATCATTGTGCCTGCGAAGTCGCCATACGGAGCTCCCATATTGTTTCAGAAAAAGGTCGATGGTTCTCTTAGAATGTGCTGCGACTATCGAGCCTTAAACAAGATTACTGTAAAGAATAACTATCCTATCCCATTGGTTGTGGATTCCTTCGATCGACTGAGTCGGGCGAAATATTACACAAAAATTGATCTTAGGTCCGAATACTGTCAAGTTCGGATCAAGGAGGGAGACGAAGCAAAGACTATGGTGGTAACCAGATATGGAGCTTTTGAATTTAAAGTGATGCCTTTTGGTTTAACAAACGCTCCATCAACATTTTGTACTATGATGAATCAGGTACTTCACGGGTTCTTAGATAATTTTGTCGTGGTGTACTTGGATGACATAGTAATCTACAGCGAGACATTGGAGGAACATGTCCAACATGTGAGGCAAGTTTTTAATCGGCTACAGGAGAATGAACTTTATGCTAAGCCGTCTAAATGCTCATTTGCTCAGACATCTATCAGTTTCTTGGGTCACATCATTGAACAAGGTAAAATTCGCATGAATTCGAAGAAGGTTACAGCCATCAAAGATTGGCAATCACCAAAAATCGTACATGATATACATTCATTTTTTAGGTTATGCAATTACTATCGAAGATTTGTGAAAGGCTACTCAGAAATTGCACTGTCACTTACTGAATTGACAAAGAAAGATAAGGATTGGTCATCCCAATACCAAGCTGCTTTTGAGAGGTTGAAGTAGTCCATGTGGACGAACCCAATTTTACCCTTACCGGATATGGCTAAACCATTTGAAGTTCATACAGATGCTTCAGATTTTGCACTTGGTGGAGTCCTCATGCAAGAAGGACATTCGGTAGCATATGAGAGCCGGAAGTTAAACTAGACAGAACGTCGTTACTCGGCACATGAAAAAGAATTGTTGGCAGTAGTCCATTGTCTCAGAGGATGGCGTCACTATTTGCTTGGGTCTCCATTTATTGTAAAGAAAGATAACACTACAGTTAGTCACTTCATGTCCCAACCAAAACTATCGAGCAAACAAGCTCGTTGGCAGGAATTTCTTTCAGAGTTCAATTTTATGTTAGAGTATCGTCCCGGCTCTAGTAATCATGTTGCTGATGCTCTTAGTTGACGGGCTGATTTAGCTGCCATCTGCTCCGTAGCAGTTCTTTCAGGGAGCGCAGTCTCCACAAACACTAGAGACCAAATTCGAGCACTTATGGAGAAGAACCCGACTACCCAATATTTGGTTGACCTCATCAAGCAGGGAAAACTCGACAGTTCTGACTCGATGGAGAACTAGTGAAGACAAAGGGAGACCGCCTATATGTTCCTAAGGGCGGAGATCTAAGGAAATCAATAATTACAGAATGCTATGACACAATTTGGGCAGGGCATCCCGGAAAAGAACGCACTTGTACACTACTGCAACGTGCATACTACTGGCCTCAAATGCGGGACGACATTGCAACATATGTAAAAACCCGTCTTATTTGTCAGCAAGATAAGGCAGATCATCAGAAAAAGGTGGGCTTGTTGGAGCCCCTTTCCGTCCCAACCCGGCCATTCAAAAGTGTATCGATGGACTACATTATTAGGTTGCCAAAAGTTGAGGATTTTGGCACTATCATTATTGTGGTGGACCGTCTATCAAAATATGCAACTTTCATTGCAGCGCCTAAGTATGTATCTGCAGAAGAGACAGCTAAACTCTTCTTCAAACATATTGTCAAATACTGGGGACTGCCTAAGGACATCGTCAGCGATCGAGATCCTCGTTTTACTGGCATATTTTGGACTGAGTTGTTCAAAGTTCTTGGTTTAACTTTGAGCATGAGTTCTAGTTTTCACCCACAATCTGACGGACAGGCGGAGTGCTTCAATTCTATGCTCTTTATCTCTATTTTGCAGAAAAACTGGGTAAAACTTTTGGATGCGGCCCAAATTTGCTTCAATGCCCAAAAGAACTTTTCTACCAATAAGAGTCCTTTTGAGATAGTTACTGGCCAGCAACTGCTACTCCCTCATACAGTGGATATCGAACGAAGTACCCAGTCCCCTCAAGCAAAGAACCTTTCTCAAGAGTGGAAACGAAATATTGAAATTGCTCGGAGTTATCTTGAGAAAGTTCAAAAACGGTATAAAAAGGCTGCAGATCTAAAGTACCGTTTCATTGAATTCAATGTTGGAGATTTGGTAATGGTTAAGCTTCCCGACAGAAATGTTTACAAACCAACAAGAGGGAAGGACTCAAGATTGTCGCCAAAATACATTGGATCATTACCCATCGTGAAGAGGATTGAAAGAGTTGCATATAGAGCTGAACTCCCTTCATGGTGTAAAATCCACAAGGTCCTTCATGTTAGTGAGTTGAAGCCATACTTTGCGGATAAGGAGGATGCATCTAGAAATGAGTCAAAGCGACCTGTGTTTGAACTGAAGAAAGCTGGAAAGAAGGTTGTTGAAACTATTCTTGACCATCGAATCACTCGAGCTTCTAGAAAAGATCATCAAGAGTATTTGGTCAAATGGATGGGATGCAGCAGCGAGGAGAATACTTGGGAAAGAGAAAAAGATCTTGGAGCCTTCAAACCATTAATTGAAGCATATCATGCATTGATGGCAGCGAGGACGTCGCCAAAACAAATGGGGGAGAATGTCAAGGACTGTAGCTTTACTTAGCCCCTTGATACTATCGCAGCCGCAATTTGCCCAACTTTGACCGCACATTGTAAATATTACTTCAAATTTGAGTTGTAATTTTATTTTCATTGTAATAGTTATTTCAGTTGTAAAATAGCTCTGATATTGGTAAACGTTTAGTATGATTCATCGTCTTTTAAACGTCTACTCCTGTCACTTAGGTTTTTGTTTAGAATGTTATTATAGGGGGTATTAGTCATTCAAAAATCTTTCAAACTCACTGATGTCCGCCCCCTGCACTAGCAATTGTAGTTTTCTATTTTCATCAATTGTAATGTTCAGTTTTCATCAATCAATGTTCAATTTATTTTCAATGTATTCAAATTTTCTATTGTAAACTTTCTGCAAAATTGTAATCAAATTTTCTTTCGTTCCGACACAACCGAGAAAAGGCAAAAGGTAGTCTAGCGGAGCAGACTACTACCTCAGGATGTCCCTTTTTGTGTCAAGAAGAAAGGCACCTTGTGAAACTTAGTCATTCAATTTTGGCACAAATAAAATAATAAAAAACTGTTACATCAATTTCTAAGAACCAAAATTCTTTTCACAAAATTAACATAATTTCTAAGAATGCGAATTGTTATTAACCATAAAAGGAAAGAAAAAGATAAGAGAATAAATCGATTACATGGAATTCTATATTTTGAAACAAGTGCATATAATTTCAACTTAAAAATAATTATGCACATATAGAATAATCATAAATTGATTACAACAAATGAATTGAAAAGATGTGAGAAAATAATAGAATTGAAAGAAAGAAACGTTCTTTTTTTGGGCTCGAAAATCTTCACAAGTCTCATAGCATATAAGAGATTTTCTTTGAGATTTTGCTATTTATATTTCCACCAAAAAGCTTTCAGAAGTACTTATGAAGACTTCTAAAAAGTTTCAATTGAAAACCACTCAAAACTCATGCGATAAATAAATAATCAAAAATATTTTATTAATTAAATATCTTAAGGTCACAATTATACAATCGATGATCACAGCTACATATTTGTAGGTTACATATTATCAAATTAATTGATCACGGATTATTTCACGGTCACAAATTAAAAAATTTACATGTCATAATTTATTCGTCGGTCAAGGATTTTCAAATTAGTTGGTTACAAATTATTTTTTCAATCGCAAATTATATAATTTTTAGGTCACAATTAAACGATTCGTCACAAATAACCAAATAGTTGATCATATACACCAAGCACCTCACTCCCACATCCGATCTCGATCCACCAACAATACTTTATTACAAATCAATCAAAAAGTGTCACAAACACTTAAATAGTTGGTCACATGCTCTCTTCTTCCCATCGCCGCACCACCACAATTACCACTAATATCAACTATAACATGCCCCGGGGGGCATGGCCCAGGGGTGCAAAGAACAGGAGTGAGATTATCTTACGCCTTGCTAGCAGCTGCAGTGTGAGGGTTCGATTCCTGAGACATGAAATTGGACTCCTTGTAGGCGCAGTGTATATGCAGCTCTTGTTCCCTAACCTGTTGGGGCATATCCTGTGAAGCTCTAGGGGCGGGGCGGTAGGGGCTCTCAAGGTTGAGGTTCAACTTTTTATTTATTTATTTATTTATATAACTGTACCATCACCACCACAGATCATGAACATCACTGTACAACCACCACTGTCACAACCATCATCGCATTGGTGCTACACGCTGCTACTCTGAACCCCTGTGCGAAGCTAGAGATAATTTGTCGAAGAAGAAAAGTCGTAGCACCTGATGTTATGTTGAAACTCTGTGAGCAGCACGAAAGATAAGTTGTAGGGGAAGAGAGTCGTCAGAGGGAGGAAAAGAGAGAGACAGGATAGAGAGGGAGGCGAAGAGAAGGAAATGATGTTAGGGTTCTTTTGAATGCAAAGGTGGAAAATACAAACCAATTCCATGTAAGTTAGAAAAAAACCCATCAATATAATAAGAATTCGATTTTTAGAATTGGCAAAAAACATGCTTTAAGTGTTTGTACTTTGAAATTCGAACTCAAATTTTACTTTCGCATCAAACAGTCAAAGTAAAAAAAGAATTTCTTGGATGTGACATTTTTCATAAAATTGGGTACTGTCAAACGAACCCTTAGGGTTTGAGAGTGTTGATTGAATGGGGTTAGGGTAGGTAAATTTATTTAATTTTATATTATTATTATTATTATTTAATGGTTGAGTTTTTATAACCTCACACCTGATTTTTGAATTGATGAACTTAAATATTTCTCGCGTTAAAATTTCAATTGAATACAGCTAAATTTTTAAATCTTCAGAAGTTTTAAAAGGTCCCAGCCGAAAATATTTTACAGAAGGGTATATGTGCAAATTACCTTTGTTTGCGGAAATAAATTTGACTGGACGTAACAACTATCAATAGAAAAACGCCCGCTGTAATAGCGTCTCACCCATCTTCATCTTCCCCATTCTCCGCCCAATCTCCACCGTCCATTGGTCCCCAATCCCTCGATCTCCTCCATTTTTCCGCCAGTCCTCAATTCTCCGACCAGCGGACTCTTCAAATTCTAGGTTATATTTTTAACTTCCAAATTTGATGGTATCTTTTCTTTGTCGTTTTTGCTAAATTACTCGGCTCATAATTCAATTTTATATTTTTTCGTAAGTTTAGCTTTGGTTCTATTAATTTTTGGTTTCATGAGTGTTGATTAATGAACCATAAATTTGAATATTGCTGCATTCTTATCCCTTTGCGAATGTGCCTTTTTTTAGGTTTTCTGAAATTGGTGTTAATTAATGTTCGATAATAATATGGAAATGGCTAACTAAACAATGGTTTTAAGAAGGTTAAGTGTATTAGTACAATATGTGACGCGTTCTCTCTCTCTCTCTCGTCGTCAATATTGTGTGAGTTGAATGCTATAGGTTTATAGACGTTGTTCTTTACTGTACTAATTTGAAGTGAAGATGGATGGTATGCATGCGAGCCAAGCACGAATGATCGGCCATTATATGCAAGAGCAAGATCACCAACACCATCATCATCCTGGTCTGCATCATCATATGAGCAATGGGAATGTGCTGGACCATGATGAGCATGGCCACGATAGTGGTGGTGGAGAAAGTGAAGGTATGGACGGGGAGGTCTCTGCTGATCCTGGGAATTTATCTGATAACCATGGTGCATTGGTGTCTCAAGGAGGGGGCACTGAGGATAATAACCAGCTAACACTCTCTTTTCAGGGCCAGGTTTATGTTTTCGACTCTGTATCTCCTGAAAAGGTACCTTCCTTATGCGAAGAGAATTTTAATACTTCATTTCATTTAATTTAAATGATCAGTATCTGATAAACCGAGGTAAATTTATAGGTTTGAATCATGTTATTTGCTAATAATGACTAAAGATTGTGAGCTTACTTGGTTGTTTGATGGCATGCTTTTTCCTAGCAGGATGGTTGTACTACAATTATAAGCTTTTACTCAGTATAGCATGCTCAGAGGGCTGCCCAATGCATTGACTACTAAATACAATTGTATAGGATGTGCAAAAAATGAAATAGTTGTAGGTGAAACAGAAGAATGAATAGGCGCTTGGTTGTTATTTGGATAAAAATGATGTTGCTATTGAGCATAAAATCAGGAGGGATTTGTTCTTTGTACTTCGAGCATGTAAACTAAATCAGTGGTATCTTTCACGCATGTAGTTATACTGTAATGACTATACATAGCTCAAAGTACGTGCAAAGTGCCAATTATTCTGCATATTTCTGTGTTATATGCTGATGGTGTATGTTGATTTTAAAAGAAATTCTTGTCTTCACTGGGAGTTTTTTTTTTTTTTTGTCCTTATCTTAATCTTGTCGAGATGATAAATTGAGGTTGTTTTAATTATGCCCTTCAGGTTCAAGCTGTGCTTCTTTTACTCGGGGGACGTGAAGTACCTCCTAACATTCCTACGGTTTCAGTATCCACGCATAATAGTGGAGTATGAATAATTTGAATTAACACGTTATATTTCGTATTTTGTCTTGTATAGAACCATCTAATGATCATTTAAAACAGGGTTTATCCAGTACCCCACAGAAGTTCAATGTCCCTCAGAGATTGGCTTCACTGATTAGATTCCGTGAGAAGCGGAAAGAACGAAATTTTGAAAAGAAAATCCGTTATACTGTTCGTAAGGAGGTTGCTCTAAGGCATGTAGAATTTTATTTTTATATTTTTTGCGCATTCCACATTATGTTTGAATTCACCATGGACTTGTCTATTTCTCTTACATGTTTTCTTTGTTCTTCACTCTATTCTTTTTCCTACTATCGTAGGATGCAGCGAAATAAAGGACAGTTTACATCCTCAAAGCCCAGTCAGGATGATTCTGCATCAGCAGTTTCGAGTTGGGAGTCAAACCAAAACTGGGGAGCAGATGGCACTTCATCCCAAATTCAAGAGATTTCGTGAGTTCGCGTCATGTGCTTATCTTCATCGACTTTCTTAGTTGGATCTCTTTTACTGACTGTTGCCATTTACCAACTGTTAATTATATAGTATTCTTGTTCTTGGTATCTCCACTCCTTCCTTCTCCTCTCTTTCTGTCACTTTGTGTTTGCTCAAGTTACTCTCGACTCTTGAGGTTGTTATACTTTGTAATTTGTATCATGATGCTAATGTAAGTTGGCAGGTTGCTATTATATGACCCTCAATTTTAGTGATGTTAATAAGGCTAAAAAGCTCAGCACAGAACTATGATACTATTTGACTACACAATGCTTTGAAAAAGTAAGAAGTAGGAACAAGCAATTTTATAAATATGATACTATGGCAAATGGATTTTGAAATGGTCTCGTAATGTGGATATGCAAATTGTTGGTTGCTTGGTGCTTCTTGTGTGCTGCCAGGAAATGTTAATTGTTCTAGTTCTGTATTTCTGTTAAGCTTTCTGGCCCATGACTTACTGGCATTATTATTTATCTTCTGTAGAAACAAGGATTCTAATTATATATAAGCAGGCATCAAGAAGCTCTTCTTTCCTGCTGTGTATCTAGCTTTAAATGAGAAAATGATATGTGACTCTTTCTTTGTTCAAAAAGTTCAGTAGCACAATTACCATATCACATAGGAGCAATGAAACATTTTTTTTTTTGAATATCCATGCCAGCTGTCGGCACTGTGGTATCAATGAGAAATCGACTCCTATGATGCGACGTGGACCACATGGGCCGAGGACCCTTTGTAATGCCTGTGGACTTATGTGGGCTAATAAGGTGAATATTTTCGATATTCAGCTTTAAAATGCACCATATTTTATGAACTTGTCTCTTTTTCATCTTATTTTATTTCTTTCATATTTAGTGGTTGTGTGACTTAAGTTTTAGTAGATTTTGATAAAAGTTGATGAAATGTGGGGTTAAAATTGAAGTTCGACTTAGATAAAATGTTAGCGAAGTTTCATCACACTAAGGATTTAATCGAGTTTGGGAAGCTGTCGTGAAATAGTCTTTAATTATGTCCATTACTGCCTATGATTTTAAGGAACTTCTGTGCAAATTTATAAACACAGCATGTGTTTTATGGTTATTTCATATTGAAGATGTTAGGCTTCGTTTTAGATAATCCTCCTGTATTCTTGTTCTTGCCTTCTGCAAGTTTTTGTGCTATAAATGAGGGATTTTATTTTTATTTTTTGGTTGAAGTAGATAATGTTTAACAAAGCAATTTGTGTTGCCAGGGGACAATTAAGTAATCAGTCCCTCCAATAAACCACATCCAGATTCAGCAAGGAATCCCATTTTTTCCTTTTCCTATGCAATGAGCTTTTCATTTTTCAGGTTAACAACACTAGTGGTGACTGACCTTCAGCAAAATTTCAAGTTTGTTATTGCTTGAGTTTTTTTCCAATTGGCTCACTTAACTAGAAACATTTATTACAAAATTGTCATTCTGCCTGTTTCTGTTAGTCGTTTCTGTTAGTAGACTAACAGAAACGCTGACGTGACAATCAAGTTGCAAATAACTAGACTGTCACTTCACCTTTTTCACTACTGTTAGTCAAATATGTACAGAGTGACCAAATAATATTGCAATGCCTTTGTAAAGTGACCAATTTAAATTTTAAAATAGAATGAATTTTGTGACGGACATAAAATTTCTCTAAAAGTTTAGGGACCGCTAAATTATTCAACCTGTTCATTTCTTGTGATGCTGTTCTCACATCAATGTATGGGATCAAGTCTTTCCTCAATACAAATATAGATGAGCTGCTCTTGACCACTTGAAGTTTATCTACCTCGTAATTGAACCAAGTTTCTGAAGTCAATAAGCTAACCACTCCAGTTATAAAATCTATTTCGGTTGGAACTGTGAAATAATGACCTCTTTTGCCTCGTGTCTTGTCCAAAAATTGCTTATTTTAGGGAACTTTGAGGGACCTCTCAAAGGCAGCAGCCGTGGGAACAAATACTCCCCGCAATAGGAGTGACGAGGTGCGTTATCCATTAGTGTTCTCTTTGCCATAAATATTATGTTTGGCTAAGCTTAAATTACTTATAGGCAAATAAGTAAGTTTCGTGTAAATATTCTTTAATATTTTTGTATTGGTCAAAGATGAAAATAAGTCGTGGGAGTTGTCTTTGAAAACTGGACGAGAAAATTAAGTTATCCAAATATGTTTGGTGACAAAAAAAACTACTTGGACGTAATTTCACTTTTATGAGCTCCGCCAAACATGCTCTAATGTGCCAACGTACGTTTAGGAATCTGTAACTCTTTGTGCCTATTGCATGGGGTTATTTATACTTATCTTCTTGCAGAATGGAAATTTAGAGGCGGAGCAAATGGTTCTCAGAGCTGCGGCAAATGGGGATGATTTGTGATGGCCATTGTCATATAGTATTGACAGAAACAACATATGTTAGATAGGCTGGTTTCCTATTCATATCGTAGTTGAAGTAACGTCTGAAAAAGTTTTGATTGAGGGATTGTTATTGTTCGTTTATTTGTCCATGTCCTAATGATAATCAACAGTTTCTGCTTTTTTTCTTTTTCCCTTCACTTCTGGTCCCCACGTGCCCCCATGTCGTGCCCGATCCATCTGAATTTGCATTGGTATTTTATGTTGGTTTTTGAAGGTGAATTTCTCACACAGCAGTCAATGATAAAAATTTTAGCATATTTTCTTTCTTTAGGGGGTGTTTATTTTCCATTTTTGTAAGAATGATAATGAAAAATATAGTCGTTATGGGTTTCACACAAGAGATAGAAATTTAAATTTGATGGTTTGATGTGATGGATAATGATCATATTTTTTATTTTAATGAGGAAAAAATTAAAAACAAACGGGGGTTTAATATTATTTAGTATTATGTAGTTTAAACAAAACATGCTTTTAAAGTTGTGTGATGTACCAAACAAAATCTCTCTCTCTCTCTCTCTCTCTCTCTCTCTCACATATTCACTTTAGTTCAAAAATTAGAAGGCGCTAAATGTAGTTTTTTGATAATTTTTGAAATGAGTAGAGGTCATGCTTTAAAACTTTTGGAAAGGGGGAAAAAACTTGTTCGAATAGTAAGCTGGTCGTTAATCTTTAAAACGTGCAAGTTAGTCACCCTCAATCAGATTTTTGTTAAATCAAGCCCTTATTTGACCCCATTTCTAAATGTCAATTTTTCTTATATTCATTTTTAACCTAACCTTTTCTGGACTTCAAATTTCACATTTAACTAATTTTTATCAAAATATTCCAAAATAATAATTGTTTGCTAAACCAAACATGGATTTAATTCTTACGTGGAAACAAAATTTAACTCAATAAAGTTAAACATGTGAAGCCAAGTACGAAATTACAACATTATTTATAAATTTTAAGGGTCTTAATTAAGGAAATGCAAAATATAAAAAATATATATATTCTTGTTAAAATGGGTTTTACTAAATTAACTAACTTGAATCATTGTCGTAAACCTATTCTATATTTTAATTTTTCTATTTTTATATAGTGTTTGTGTAAAAGCTATTATTTAAAATGTGTGTGTGTGTGTAATTATTTTATTTTATTTTTTTGAAGATGTGCAATCAAAATGCAAGAAAAAATTACGAGAACACATGAAAAATAATTTACTTTTGCAAATGGTTTGCTTGCTTTCTCCCAAATGAAAGACAATATCACCCAGTAAGGTTCAAAAAGTAGTAATGTTTCTAGTATTGCGCAAAGGATGAGTCGGTCTGCTGCAATTGCAAGAGCCAGGCAAGATGCCGCCTTGGATGGACAGAGAAAACAAACAACAAATCCATGGAAAGTTACCGTGGAGGCCTGATTCTTGTTGTACACAATCTAATGCTGCAGTTGATGAGCTACTCTATGGCCGTGATGGAATGATGTTCGAGCCATATCTTGTGAGAGTTAGTAATGAAAGGATAGTTCATCGGAATTCTCTACACTTCTTTATCGACACACTTGCTGATACCCTTCTGGCCAAAGGATGAAAAGAATGATACTGATGGGAACTCTTCTGACAGTTCTTCGTATCCAGTTAGTATGAAGCCAAGCAAGCTAATATAATAGAGGGAAATTCAAATGCAAGCAATCTGTTGGATGGGAAGGATATGGTACAGACTTAGGAGCAATGCCAAGGGCATTATATGACGAGAAGTAAAAGAAAAATCTACACAGATATTGCGGTTGCTCAGGCTAAGGAGAAGAAAGCTAGTGAAGAAATTGAAGCTCTCAAACATAAATTCCAAAAGACTGTCCTGAAGGAAGCTGAAATTGTAGCTACTACCCTGAGTAACTTTGGTGGAAATCTGATTAAGATTCTATATCAAGCCATAAGATCACTAGTCTTTCCGAGAACACACTCTTTGATGCTGTTCTGATTGATGAAACCGCTCAAATATTAATATCATTTTTCTTGCTTTTTTCTCTGTTTCGTTTTTTTTCGCCGGTTTCAATCTTCAATCATGGCATATCTTTCTTGTCTTGCTTTTTCCACTGTCATTCCTCTTCATTCTTCATCTTCCGAACTTGAAAGGAACAAAATGCATCATGGTACGTGTTTTGTTGAGTGTTTGATGAACAATGAGTGTAATTTATTTGGATATTTGTTGTTGATGCAAAGCAGCTTCCTGCTATGGTTCTCTCAAATGTTGCTAGCAATTATATGTTTCAATGTAGCATGTTTGAACTGCTGCAAAGGGCTAATCATCCTTTCATCGAGCCAACTCACTAGGTATTTCACATTCTTGATGCAAAAAGTTGAGTCCTTATTTCCATTTGTAAGTAGCAATGGTTGAACAAATTGGCAAAGTTGTCTATCAACTTTTCAGATATTCAATGAGTTCAATGCTCGAAAACCAGATGAAATAAATGTCTTTACAGGTGTGACCAAAAACTGCATCGTGATTGGAACCATAGGAACTACATTTATAATTCAGGTGATTTGTCAATTGAGATATTGTAGTTTCCCAGTTAATTTTACCGTTACAAATTTGCCTTAAAATTCTTCATATTTTTCTCTTTCCATTTGTCATGATGTCAGATGTCTTTCAGTTGGCCCCTTGCTGCGTTCGAGGAGTTCATTCCAGTCCCAGAGATGCCTCTGGCCGAGGTGTTCTAATAGGAATCTATGTAAAGATACAATCTAAAACGAGAATACCAGCACCAGTGACTAGTATTTTCCTCGTGCAATCATGGAAACACATCATAATGTTCGCATGAATTACAAGCCATACCAAGAATTCCGTTTGGATTATTTACATTCGTATTCCCAACCTCTTAAAGGATGGGAACCAATTACAATATCATGTGCTTATTCTACTGGTTTTTAGTCTCCGTGGCCAGAGTATTATCGACTTAAAGCACGACCAAACAGAACATGTCTTCTGCTGTCGGGAAGTTGATTCCAGCAATCTGTTGTGGCTTGTATTCTGGTAACATTATGGTTCGTTTTTCCCATTTTTGTAAGAATGATAATGAAAAATATAGTCGTTATGGGTCCCACACAAGAGATAGAAATTCAAATTTGATGGTTTGATGTGATGGATAATGATCATATTTTTCATTTTAATGAGGAAAAAATGGAAAACAAACGGGGGCTTAATATTATTTAGTATTATGTAGTTTAAACAAAACATGCTTTTAAAGTTGTGTGATGTACCAAACAAAATCTCTCTCTCTCACATATTCACTTTAGTTCAAAAATTAAAAGGCACTAAATGTAGTTTTTTGATAATTTTTGAAATGAATACAGGTCATACTTTAAAACTTTTAGAAAGGGGGAAAAAACTTGTTCGAATAGTAAGCTGGTCCTTAATCTTTAAAATGTGCAAGTTAGTCATCCACAATCAGATTTTTGTTAAATTAAGCCCTTATTAGACCCCATTTATAAATGTCAAATTTTCTTATATTCATTTTTAACCTAACCTTTCTTGGACTTACACAAATTTTATGAACTTTTCGAATTTCACATTTTACTAATTTTTATCAAAATATTCCAAAATAATGATTGTTAGCTAAACCTAACATGGACTTAATTCTTACGTGGAAACAAAATTAAACTCTATAAAGTTAAACATGTGAGGCCAAGTATGAAATTACAACATTATTTATAAATTTTACGGGTCTTACTCAAGGAAATGCAAAATATAAAAAATATATATATTCTTGTTAAAATGGGTTTTACTAAATTAACTAACTTGAATCATTGTCGTAAACGGTAAACCTATTCTATATTTTAATTTTTCTATTTTTACAGTGTTTGTGTAAAAGCTATTATTTAAAATGTGTGTGTGTGTGTTTATTTTATTTTATTTATTTATTTATTTATTTTATTTTGAAGATGTGCAATCAAAATGTAAGTTTATTTTATTTATTTATTTTGAAGATGTGCAATCAAAATGTAAGAAAAAATTACGAGAAAACGTGAAAAATAATTTACTTTTGCAAATGGTTTGCTTGCTTTCTCCCAAATGAAAGTGTTGGCACGCTAAAAGTGCAGCCCAAATCGAATAACCCAAAGAATGAAGTCCAACTGGGCAATTCAGGATAAAGGGCCGAATAGGGTTATCAATGAATGCAGTGAAAGTCCACGAACACAGTAATACCATCGCCCAAACTTGCAAGACGCCCAAAATCTGAGCGAATGAAGTGCCTTGCAGTCGTCCAGAGTTATGACTCTATTCTCGTCCAAACCTTCGAATCGCCCAAGATCTTAGCAAACATAAAATGATATGGTTATCAAAAAGTGCAGTTATTGAAGCAGTTATTAAGTAATCTTATCACGTTTCACGATTCAAGGATGTTCAGTTGAAAACGGTTGAACGACAAAGAGTAGTGGCAGCAGTTAGAGACGACAGTTCCACGATAAGTTGGCCACCATGAAAAAAGTGGACAGTTATAAAGCAATTAAGCGGTTAATCACGAAGAGATCATCAAAGGAATATAAAAGGAAGAAAAGACATAGAGCAGAAGGACCCCGAATCAAACACTCTCAAACAGAGAATATATAATTTCAATTTCTTAGTTTAGATTTAAACATTTCTTTCAGTACTCGTGTACTTGCACCTCTTTGAGGCATTCTGTTTAAATTCCAATTGTAAAGTCATCGTCAATAAAACACCCCTTTTTGGGACTTTGTCTCTAGAGGTTTGTTCCTTACACAATCGTCTGATCCCTTTTTAATTGTTAGCGAATACCCGCGCGAAACAATTTGGCATGCCCAGTGGGACATTGGTGTTTGGTGTTGAAGATACAAAAGGTGAAACAATATGCCTCAGAAATCCGATAAGGAAGCAGCAAGCCAGGGAGGAGTCCAGTCTGTAATTGAGCGATATGAGGAGCAGCATAGCTCTCCACGAACAGATGGACATGATCAAAGCAATCACAGTCGTTACGAACCAATGACAGAGTTGAGTTCTCGAACCATAAGTGCATTACTTGGAGAACTCACTCAAGATGTCTTCGAACAGGTAAATCTACGAAATATTCATAATATGGAAAGATTTACCCAGAATGGGAATGCACATTATGACAACATGGCCAAACAACTGAATACTTTGAACGAAATAATGAAGAAGTTAGTAGGCCAAATTTGTCAACCAGTTGTGCTTCTTGCAAACCACTTTCAAACTAGGACAATTGTAAGACATAATCCCCCAATCCTATGTTCAAATCAAGGGGTAGAATCACCTTTTGATCCCTCTACTTCAAACTAGGAGGGTGGTGTAATACCAAATCAGAATAGTGGCATTGGTACATCTAACTTGGGGGGGTAACCTAAATGCAAGAGATAATGTCCTAAATAATGGGCAGAATACCCCACGTGTTAATGATGGAATAAATGTTCAGGCTAATGGTAACAATGACCCAAATCATGGTAACTTTGTTGCCAATCAAGGACCAAACATCAGGCCTCAAGCAAATCAACCGGTCAACCAACCTGTAGGAATTCCATATGACCCCAACGTCATGTTGAGGAATCAGATTATGAAAATCGTACAGGACCAGATGGCTTTTGGAGTACGTCCTGTCATTAGGCCGACTTACACAAAATCATATCCTGATTGGGTAGACCAAGCATATCCATGGCCTAGAGGGTACAAAGTGCCAGAATTCTCATTATTTACCAGTTTAGGAGAGGTGTCTACTCTAGAACACATAGAGCGATTCACACTGCAAAGTGGTGACGTAACTGATTACCATAAAATGAGACTGTTCCCTAATTTATTAACAGGAGTAGCCTTCTCCTGGTTTATCAATTTGCCAGCAAACTCTGTTCAAATATGGCAACAATTGGAGCAATTGTTCTACGCTCAGTTTTATAAGACCGAGTCTAAAGTTACTTTGGCCAATTTGACGAATCTACGCCAAATGCCAAACGAATGGGCAGAACGTTTCCTTCAAAGGTTCAAGACAGCAAGAAGTAAATGTTTTGTACCTTTGCCCGAAAAAGAGTTTGTCAAAATCGCTCAAAGTTGTCTAAACTTTGATTTGAAGAAGAAGTTCCAAGACAAGGAATTTCTTGATCTTTTTCAATTGAGCGCGAACGCGATTAGGTATGAACGATTAATAAGAGAAGAAGAACAGATGAGAAATTCTAGCAAGGGGACTTATTATAAAGATCCAAATTTTGATATTCATACCATTAATGACGAATATTACGATCAAACCGAAATGTGTTTGGCCGAATTATTTAAAGAAGACACGTATACTTGTCCTATAATGGCTAAGCCTAGGCCGTCGGGCAAGGGTGAGCCTATAAAAGATGAAAACATAAATGCTGGAACGTTCTCGTTCGATGTAACCAAAGCTGACCTTATATTTGATAAATTATATAAGGATAAGCAGATAAAGCTGTGCGATAAGCATAAATTGCCAAGTCCTGAACAAATTAAGGGTAAAAAATATTGTAAGTGGCATAATACATGGTCACATTTGACTAACAACTGTTTGGTTTTTCGCCATGTGTTACATGATGCCATTGAAAAAGGACGAATTACGTTCGAGGATAAGAGGAAGATGGCAGTGGATGAAAATCCTTTCCCACAGTCACTTGGAGTGAATATGGTGACGTCTGGTTTCAAAAACAAGTTGCCAAAATTTAAGTTGGTTATAGATGATGGAGAAGAAGACCCTGGATCACATCACAGTGTCTTTGAACGTATCAAAGGGAAGGAGCCCAAAAAGGACGAAGACGTCCTATGTGCAAGATGCAAAAAAGAAGTGAGTGCAAATGCAGAGAAACCAGGGATATGGCAGCATCACCATCGCCCTAGTTTTTTCCCAAACGCTCAACTTGGTAGAGGGCGGGGTGCATCGTTCTATAAGGGATTGCCTTTTGAGAGGCAGTTCAGGCCGGTAAATAATGGGAGAACATTCAGACCGCAACCTCGCCAATCAAATGTATGGCATTCGTTCCAGTATAAGGCTGGAACCCAACAAAGGCGTTTTCAACGGAACTACGGGCGAATGATGAGGCAACAACAGGGAATGCTGCATCCTAAGGTACCTAGACTACTCGAGGTAGCCAATCAGAATGTTCTCAAAGACAGTGAAGAGGCTGGTACAGGCGAACCTATGGAAGAATTGCCAGAAACTTCTTCTGGGAGGTCGACGTTTGAGCGAGACAGAAGGGATGGAGAAGATCCAGATCAACCCCTGACTATTCAGTTTGGTACGTTACCTCCTATCATGGCTAATAACTATTTACTAACCAATGAGTTCAAGAATAAAGGGAAGGAAGAAGAAGAAAATGAGGATAACGAAGAGGAAGCATGCATGCTGGAATATGAAGAAGGCCAAACTTTTAGAGAGGCCTACAATGGTGAAGAAGATGATGATATGACAGACATCGAAGAAGAAATCGATCTGGAGGCAGAAAGAAGAAGAGGAGTATCGTACAATACTCTGTTGAAACAACTACATCGAGAGGGAGTTCGTGAAGTAGATTTATTGGGAGAACCATCTGGGCGTTCTTTCGATTATTACGTGCTGTACGGGACCCCCAAAAGGAAGAAGAGAGTGCCTCGCTTTGAAAAGTATGGATCACCTCCAAGAATAATGCCTCCTCCCACAGGTTGGGTAACTGAAGAAGAAGCATTAGAAAACAATAAAAAAAAAATTCAGGAGACAGAGGCTCGGTGTGATATGCTGCACGTTGACTTATCACAAAAAGGTAACTCGACAAAGGACAAGCAGGAAGTGGAAATAGATGTTGTTGAAAAGGTTATTTTTAAGTAGCCAGCCATGAAGTTAACTAAACACTTGAGGTCATTGTACGTTAAAGCTCTAGTTAACGGCATACCCGTGGCAAAAAAGTGCTTGTCGACAATGGAGCAGCTATAAACACCATTCCATATAGGATGATGAGGAAAATTGCAAAGATAGAAAACGATACGATCCCAACAGAAGTCGTCCTTACTAGTTTCAATGGAGGAACAACTTCAGCTAAAGGGGTTATGCCATTGGACATAACTATAGAGACAACTACTAGGACCACAGTCTTCTTTGTAATAGATGGTCCTACTAGTTACAATGTGTTATTAGGAAGTAATTGGATACATGGAAGTCGCTGTATACCCTCATCGCTCCATCAATACCTGTTTTTTTGGAATGACAAAGGCGAAACAGAAGTGGTGCAGGCCGATCATAGACCTTTTGTCGCCTAAGCAAACTCAGTAGAAAGGTTCATGTACGAAGGAAATTATGGACCTGTCAGAGTAGTCCAAGATGGAGAAGAAACTCAGATTGTTGCGCAGAGTGAAGAGCCGTTTTTGGTGGATGCACTCACCGAAATGTTCAATCAGATGAGGCCAAACATAGTGGCCCTAGAGGAGCCAGTAATTGGCAAATGAATAATCAAGGAGTTTTAAATGAGTTGTAAGCAACAAAGGCAAATGGCCGATAATCAGGTCTTCAAAGTCAAATTAATGGCTTTCAATAAAGAATGCAAAGACAAGACGAAAGAAGAAACAACCTTGAAAGCATTGAGAGACAAATTTGCAGTATTCGAGTTGGAACAAAGTATTGGCCGAGAAGTCAACAAGGTGGATTGTTTAGAAGAAGAAGTGCCTACAAGGGAACTGGACGACGAAGTGATAAAGATCGCCAAGCCTGGATACGCTCAAGCACAAGACCCCCTAATTAAAGTGAATATTGGCAATGAAGGAGAAGATTGCCCAACGTTCATCAACCAAATGCTCGATCAAGAGGTTAGTGATAAATTAATCGCTTTATTAAAGGTGTACAAAGATTGTTTTGCTTGAGAATATGAACATATGCCTGATTTAAATAGAGATTTGGTGGAACATAGATTACCAACCAAACCTAATTTTAAACCTTATAGGCAACCTCCTAGACGTTTCGCTCCTAATGTACTCCCTGAAATTAAGGAAGAGATAGAGCGATTATTAAAAGCAGGCTTTATTAGAACGGCCAGATGTGTTGAATGGTTGTCTAATATCGTGCCGATATTAAAAAAGAATGGTAAACTAAGGGTGTGCATAGACTTTAGGAATCTAAACATAGCCACACCTAAAGATGAATATCCAATGCCCACGGTAGATTTTTTAGTAGACTCAACTGCCGGACATGTAATGTATTCCTTCATGAATGGGTATTCAGGATACAATCAAATTTATATAGTTGAGGAAGATATACACAAAACTGCCTTTAGATACCTTGGGTCTTTAGGATGTTTTGAATGGGTAGTTATGCCTTTCGGCCTGAAAAATGCAGGAGCAACTTATCAAAGGACAATGAATTTGATTTGTCATGATATGATAGGCAAGTTTGTTGAAGTGTATGTAGATGATATAGTGGTCAAATCCATTAAAGAAGAGAATCATTTTGAACAATTAAGATGTTTATTTGAGTGAATGAAGCAATATAAACTAAAGTTGAATCCCTTGAAATGTGCATTTGGTGTTAATGCAGGAAATTTTCTTGGTTTCTTAGTACACAAAAGGAGGATTGAACTTGATAAAAATAAAGTGAAGGCCATTCTAGAGACCAAACTACCTAGCAACAAAAAAGAATTGCAAAGGTTTCTAGGTCAAGTAAACTTTTTACGACGCTTTATTTCTAACTATGTAGGACGAACTAAAACTTTTTCACCGCTTTTAAAATTGAAAAATCAGGACGAATTTGTCTGGAAAGAAGAGCATCAAAAGGCTTTTGAAAGCCTAAAAACATATTTACCAAGTCTACCAGTGTTGGTGTCACCAATCCAGGACGGTCAATAAAAGTGCATGTACCGGCTGAAAACGAATCAATAGCTGGAATGGTCGCAGGAAGACCAATTTGGTGAAGAAAGGGCGATTTACTACTTAAGTAGACGGTTAACAAAATGTGAATGTAATTATTCTGCCATTGAAAAATTATGTCTTGCATTGTATTTCACATGTACAAAATAAAGGGCTTATTTACGGTCCGTAATCGTTTATTTAATTTCTAAAGTAAATTTGGTTAAGTATATGTCCCTATTTTGCATCAAAGGGTAGGCCTTTGGACATTAGCTTTATTAGAATTTGAAGTACAATACATACTCTAAAAAGCAGTAAAAAATCAGGCTTTGGCCAACTTTCTGGCCGATCATCCATGCCTTGATATGCCTGAAGAAATTGAGTTAGAGATCAATTCATTCGAATTAAAACCTTGGGTTTATATTTCAATGGATTGAAAACCTCTAAAGGTGCAGGAGTAGGAGCAGCATTGATAAATCCTTTAGAGATTTGTTACAAGTTCGCATTCGCTTTGGACAGGATGTGCACCAACAATCAGGCCGAATACGAGGCCTTAATCATGGGCCTAGAATTAATGATAGATATGGGGGTAAAGAATGTGATCGTTAGAGGCGATTCTCAATTGGTAATTCACCAATTGATTGGTGATTTTAAATGCTAAAGTGATTCTATTATAAGTCAGTATGAAATCGCCCAAGAGTTGTTGGAAGAATTCAACCAAATAGAGTTTCAATGTGTTAATAGGATATATAATGACGTAGCAAACGAATTGGCCCAGAAGACCTCAGGGTACTCAAAGGTTTTAAATTGGAAGTCTACTTATGAGTATGGAACAATATTGCCCGTGGTCCAAAGAAGGGCGAGAACGATTAAAATTTATTGCATACAAGATGGAGATGCAATAGATTGGAGGGTAGAGATTAAAAGGTTCCTTAAAGAACTTAATATATGAAATAGTAAAAAAATGAAGTTGCGTTTGCTAAACTATACACTGATAGATGAATAGTTGTTTAAGAAACGCTCTGATGGTATATTGCTAAAATGTGTAAGTTTGCAAGAAGCCAAAACGATCATGGCTGAAGTGCACGAATGGATATGTGGAGCTCATCAAGCTGGACAAAGGATGAGATGGTTAATTATTAGGAATGGATATTTTTGGTCAAAGATGGGAGAATCATGCGTTTAGTAAGCAAAGAGTTATCTAGCATGCCAAAAGTATGGTCCAATACAAAGGGCGCCAGCACGAGAGATGACACATATTATCAAACATTGGCCGTTGAAGGGTTGGGTGATAGACCTGATAGGGAAGATTTATCTCCCATCATCCAAGCAATATACCTTTGTTATAATTGCAATTGATTATTTCACTAAGTGGGTAGAAGCGATACCTTTAAAGGAGATCACCCAAAAGAATGTCATAGAATTTATCCGTGATCACATTATTTATAAATTTGGAATTCCACAGACCAGCCTTTGTTTGGCAAGCTGCTGTAAGTTTTCGATGAGATCCTTAATAATATCCTTTATGATAGATGGAAATGCCAGAAATTGACACGAATGTCTAAACAAGGCCTTATGGGCTTATGGGACGTTGCCTCGGTCAAATACAAAAATTACTCATTTCCAACTTACTTATGGATAGGAGGCCGTTTTGTCTATGGAAACCAACGTGCAATCAATCAGAGTGTGTTTGCAACATAAGTTAAGTGGTGATGAGTTTACTGAATCACTAGTTCAAAACTTATTGGAGTTGGACGAATTAAAGTTGGACGTCCTAGATAGATTGCAAATTCAAAAACGAAGAATGGCTAAATTTTATAATAAAAAATTATAGCCAAGTCGTTCGGCCTGGGCGAATTGGTTTGGAAAACAATACTCCCTTTGTATAACAAAGATCCAAAGTATGGTAAGTGATCACCCAATTGGGAAGGACCATACAAAGTAAATAATGTGTTGCCTAATGGAGCCTATCATTTGGAAGATTTAGACGGCACCAAGCACATGAGATTCATTAATGGCAAATATTTAAAAAAATATGTTCCTTTCTTATAGGAAAGTGAACAAATAAAAGCGTAATCAAATCGCGTTGAACGATCGTAGATTAAAAAGGGCCAGAGCGAAATACGCTCAAATAAATTCCTTTATTATCAAACATTCATTACAAAGTTGCAAAATACAAAATACTCTATAAGCTACAATTAAGAGCAAACTAATCTCTCGATCGATCGCCGAGTAAGAGGGTGAACTGGCCTTGATTGCCATCCTGATTGCACTGCTGCAAAGGCAAGCAGAGAGGTCGAAAAGCACTCTCAGCAAGCAGAAAGGAAGAAGAAGCACTCTCACATCGCCTTCCTAAATGCATTGCTGCAATAACGGGCAAGGAGGCTGAGAAGCACTCTCAGCAAGCAAAGGTGGCTTGCAGACGTTCTCAAAAATTATCTTCCATCATCGAACTCCTTGTAAGGAACATGGAGACGATGGGAAGAACTTTACTGGCCAAAGAATATTTCCTATATCTCCCATACCAAAGGTGACATCAAGAAAGATGACAAAATGTGCGGATCAAATAATCCATTTCTATGGAAGACGAAGGTTTTGGATCGATTGTCAAAATGCCAAACAATGCCAGCAATTTGGTTTTGAAGAAGAGAATGGAAATGAAAATGACAAGTGTGGAATATAAGTGCATTTATAGAGGCGTGAAGGTGAAGAGACAGAATATGAACAGCCACATTCGTACCTAGTAACTAGAATCAAATGGCCCAAAGTCTTGCGAAAAGAGACAGAAATACCAAGAGAAGATGTGCGTGAATCTTAGCATAAAGCAGTTAAATGTTTGGGGGGTTGACGATTAAAGACAACGTCAGTAAATACACAAGAAGACAAATTAATCTTTCATTAATGATAATGGCTGCTGGTATGTTTAGAATTACCAATGGACATCAGTACGAGGTTACAAAGGGAAAGTTAATACGAAGTTACAAAAAGAAAAGTTAAGGCATTAAATGTCTTAATTACAATTCGCCCCAGACTGAACGAATTCTTTTCCTAAGTCTCCCCCAATCCTCGCTCTGCTAAGAAGAAGTGACATTCAATTCAGCCACAAAATTATCATCAACCTCCAGCTTCTTGTACTGCTCGACCAAAGACTTGGTTCGCTCAAGGGAGGCATTACGTTTTTTAGCAGCCATTCTCGCCTTGCAGTCGTCCATCCTTGCTTGAAGCTCCTTCATCTGCGCAGCCAAACTGGTCATCAAAGAGTTTTCGATCATAATTTTGGAAGAGATTTCTTTCAATTCTTCCTCAGCTTTGTTGATCTCCAAAAGCAAAGACTCTCTTTCAGATACAACGTGAAGATATTGAATACTTTTGGCCTTCAGTTCAACATTTTTGGCCAGCAAGGAGAGAATCTCGGGATGGACAACTTTCAACGTCGCTTTAAAATCAGCAGAAAGATTGAGCGACGGAAGTGTCAGTGCTTGCGCCAACTTCGCACTCAAATGCTCAAGCTTATCCTTATGTTTGGTAGCACTAGCCTGACCGATGTCCATATCCATAAATGACACATACTCAAATATCGATTGTTTGAGGAACTTCATATCTTTCTCTGAAGAAGCAGTAGGACGACTGGTTGAAGCAGGGCGAGACGTCTTGACTTGCCCCCAGGAAGTGAACAAGTCCTGGATGGACTGCACAATTTTATTAGCATCCTGCAAAGAAAATTGCCAACATTGAAGGTTTTCACTATAATAAACAAAGTAGAAGTAAAAGTGAAGCAAGGATTACCTCATCAGCAATCTTGGGAGGTGGTATATTCCCAACCAAGTCTACCACCTATGGCTCCACCACTTGTGAGGACTTCCCCTTGTCTGGGCGAGAAGACTTTGCCACAACGGGCAAACCCATGGGAGCATCTGCAGAACTCAAAAAGCAACAAATCAAAAACCAATAGCACAAGCAAAGGTAAAACATCAAAAAATGTATTACCTTCTGGTTCGACGTTTTGGGGGTTGATGCATTAGGAAAAAGGTGGCTCATCCATTGGTTGTGATGAGGATTCTGGGACTGAAGGTTTCTCTTTCAGCGTAGTCCCTTCATCAGCTGGTTTGGATGAAGCAGCCTCAGCAGAGGGTGATGGAGCTGGAGTTGCCAACACCAAAGCCTTCAATGGAGAGGCTGAACTTTTCTGAGAAATCCGAATAAACCATCACCACATAGAAAAGTTTCAAGTATAGAAAGGTATGCTTATGAGTAAACTAATTTAATTACCTTTCTCTTGGCAATGAGAGGAGTGTCATCATCATCGTCATCATCATCCTCCAAAATGGGAGATGCTGAGGCTGGCCGTTTGCGGCTTGAGGCACTCTTAGCTGCAGTGGGCTTGGTAGGAAGAGAAGTAGATGGACGAACATACTGTTTAGCACGAGCAGAAGAGGAAGGACTCCTAATGGACACAAGGGTGACCAAAACAGGAGAAGTGGCAGAAATGTCTGGCTGATCCAGTGAATGGAAAGCGCGATTGGCATCGGTTGCAAACAATCTGCGCTGCACTGATGGCCAGAGTTGTTCAAAAAGGGGATGGATGGCATGATGATTGAAAGGGGCTAATGAAAAGTTACTCGTCAAAAGAATATTGCGAGCATCTATAGCTTTTGCCTCTGCCTTATTAATAGTGTAGAAGCGATCTATCAAATTTCTTGAATAACAAAGGGGAACAGGCCAAATTTAGCCAAAACCAAGTTGACGAACAAAAAATTGGGGAGCATATATTTCAACCCCTGTTTTGGCATTGGTTCCAGTCAAAATATCATGGAACAACTCCCTCCCGATCAAAAACTGAACCCAAACAAGCAGAGAGGTGCTCGCACTGTCCAAGGTGGATGGGGGTTGCACATAATCTGGAGTTAAAAAGGGAGGAAAAGGAAAGAAAGAAGGAATTGAATTCAAAGTATAAAAGAATGAAAAGATGTCCATTCTGGACATATTTACAGGGCTCAGTGGGTCAATAACTAGCCCATAGCAGCTAGCAGAATGAAAGGAAAAGGATAGAGCACCAAGTGATGGAAAATAGGCTCTCAACCACATTTGAGTGAACCAAAGAAGCCCACTGCTAGTGGGAGATGCACCATTCTTCAATTGGAATTGGAGAGAAGCCATGCCTCTATAGAGGGCGGCCAAAAAGAAAGAACACAAATTCAGAGGCCTGCCACGAGCCAATTCGTGCGCTATGGGTAAATAGCTCATAGAAGGCTTCATGCTTGGCACACACAGAACATATTTACAAAGCCAAATCTTAAGAAATACCACACGCTCAGCATGGGAAAGCTCAGCGCTCAAGTGATTATAATAGCTTTGTAGGCTTGAATAGGACTCGGTGAGTTTTCTGTCAAATTTTGGGGCGACACCAGAAATCAAAATACCAGAAAAAATGGTTTCGCCCAAAGGTGGTAGATTTACTAAGGCCCCAACATCCCTTAAAGTAATGGACATGGGACAAAGAGGGAAAACAAAAATATTATATTCAGAGGAACAAAAACTTAAAGCAGTAGGGAAAAGCGCTGGATCAAAAGTAGGGGGCTGAAGAAAGATTTCTAACAAATTAGAAATCCTAGCACTATCAAAAATTGTCTTGGTAGGACCATGGTCCACAAGGCGAGCATGCCATCTACGGAAAACAACATCAGATTTAAGTCAAGTACGGATACCTCTTTCGCGAAGCGGCCTCAGCGGCAAAGAGTTTAGATATGGAGGGCCTTGAGTACAAGGGAACAACTAGCCCACCGCCACTTGTTCGACGGCCTCGGCGTTGTTGAATGAAGGACCTAGATAGAACTCATTGAGTTCGGCATTGGCTGGTGCAAGGAAGTTCGAAGTTATATATGGCCGAATGAGGAGTTTTTGGAAGTCTTCGAAACTGAAAGAGTCACCAGATTGGGATTGTGAAGCAGCCATTAGGGACGAAATAAAGTTTTGTTGAAGTTTGCTTGAGAAACGTAACAGAGAAGCAAGAAGATGAACAGTAATATTGCGAGAGAGAAGCACGAAACAATGAGGCGTGATTTAGTAGTGCGATGAAATGGCGTGTATTTGGGGGTTATAAGGGTTTGCAACGTCGCGCCTTTTCAGGCTATGGAAGAAAATAATGATTGAAATTCTTGAAAATTTCAAATGTTGTTGGAAACACAAAGTAAATATGGCAAAAATTAATAATTGGTATTAATTCTGCCATATTGGGGGGTAATTGTTGACATGCTAAAAGTGCAGCCCAAATCGAATAGCCCAATGAATGAAGCCCAACTGGGCAATTCAGGATAAAGGGCCGAATAGGATTATCAATGAATGCAGTGGAAGCCCACGAAAGCTGTAACATCATCGCCCAAACTTGCAAGACGCCCAAGATCTGAGGGAATGAAGTGCCTTGCAGTCGCCCAGAGTTATGACCCTGCTCTCGCCCAAACCTTCGAATCGCTCAGGATCTTAACAAACATAAGATGTTATGGTTATCCAAAAGTGCAGTTATCGAAACAGTTATTAAGTAATCTTATCACGTTCCACGATTTAAGAGTGTTCAGTTGAAGACGGTTGAACGACAAAGAGTAGTGGTAGCAGTTAGAGATGGCAGTTCCACGATAAGTTGGCCACCATAAAGAAAGTGGGCGGTTATAAAGCAATTAAGTGGTTTCTAAGCGGTTAATCACGAAAAGATTATCAAGGGAATATAAAAGGAAGAAAAAACATAGAGCAGAAAGACCCCGAATCAAACACTCTCAAACAGAGAATATGTAATTTCAATTTCTTAGTTTAGACTTAAACATTTTTTTTAGTACTCGTGTGCTTGCGCTCCTTGGAGGCATTCTGTTTAAGTTCCAATTGTAAAGTCATCGCCAATAAAACACCTCTTTTTGGGACTTTGTCTCAAGAGGTTTGTTCCTTACACAATCGTCTGATCCCTTTTTAATTGTTAGCGACTACCCGCGCGAAACAGAAAGACAATAAGATATCACCCAGTAACGGTTCAAAAAGTAGTAATGTTTCTAGTATTGCGCAAAGGATGAGTCGATCTGCTGCAATTGCAAGAGCCAGGCAAGATGCCGCCTTGGCCGGACATTGAAAAGAAACAACAAATCCATGGAAAGTTACAGTGGAGGCCTGATTCTTCTTGTACTCAATCTAATGCTGCAGTTGATGAGCTACTCTATGGCCGTGATGGAATGATGTTCGAGCCATATCTTGTGAGAGTTAGTAATGAAAAGACAGTTCATCGGAATTCTCTACACTTCTTTATCGACACACTTGCTAATAACCTCATGGCCAAAGGATGAAAAGAATGATACTGATGGGAACTCTTTGACAGTTCTTCGTATCCAGTTAGCATGAAGCCAAGCTAGCTAATATAATAGAGGGAAATTCAAATGCAAGCAATCTGTTGGAAGGGAAGGATATGATACAGAATTAGGAGCAATGCCTAGAGCATTATATGACGAGAAGTCAAAAAAAATCTACACAGATATTGCAGTTGCTCAGGCTAAGGAGAAGAGAGCTAGTGAAGAAATCGAAGCTCTCAAACATAAATTCCAAAAGACTGTCTTGAAGGAAGCTGAAATTGTAGCTACTACCCTGAGTGGCTTTGGTGGAAATCTGGTTAAGATTCTATATCAAGCCATATGATCGCTAGTCTTTCCGAGAACACACTCTTTGATGCTGTTCTGATTGATGAAACTGCTCAAATATTAATATAATTTTTCTTGCTTTTTTCTCTGTTTCGTCTTTTTTTTTTCACCGGATTTCAATCTTCAATCATGGCTTATGTTTCTTGTCTTCCTTTTTCCACTCTCATTCCTCTTCACTCTTCAGCTTCCAAACTTGAAAGGAACAAAATGCATCACGGTACGTGTTTTGTTGAATGTTTGATGAACAATGAGTGTAATTTATTTGGATATTTGTTGTTGATCCAAAGCAGTTTCCTGCTATGGTTCTCTCAAATGTTGCTAGCAATTATATGTTTCAATGTAGCATGTTTGAACTGCTGCAAAGGGCTAATCATCCTTTCGTCGTGCCAACTCACAAGGTATTTCACATTCTTGATGCAAAAAGTTGAGTCCTTATTTCCACTTGTAAGTAGCAATGGTTGAACAAATTGGCAAAGTTGTCTATCAAATTTGCAGATATTCAATGAGTTCAATGCTCGAAAACCAGATGAAATAAATGTCTTTACAGGTGTGACCAAAAACTACATCGTGATTGGAACCATAGGAACTACATTTATATTTCAGGTGATTTGTCAATTGAGATATGGTAGTTTGCCAGTTAATTTTACCGTTACAAATTTGCCTTAAAATTCTTCATGTTTTTCTCTTTCCATTTGTCATGATGTCAGATGTCTTTCAGTTGGCCCCTTGCTGCTGTCGAGGAGTTCATTCCAGTCCCAGAGATGCCTCTGGCCGAGGTGTTCTAATAGGAATCTATGTAAAGATACAATCTAAAACGAGAATACCAGTACCAGTGACTAGTATTTTCCTCGTGCAATCATGGAAACGCATCATAATGTTCGCACGAATTACAAGCCATACCAAGAATTCCGTTTGGATTATTTACATTCGTATTCCCAACCTCTTAAAGGATGGGAACCAATTACAATATCATGTGCTTATTCTACTGGTTTTTAGTCTCCATGGCCAGAGTATTATCGACTTAAAGCACGACCAAACAGAACATGTCTTCTGCTGTCGGGAAGTTGATTCCAGCAATCTGTTGTGGCTTGTATTCTGGTAACATTATGGTTCGTTTCCTTGCTTACACGAGGAAAATACTAGTCACTGCCAATTTGGCCGTTTAGGGTATACGTATTCCTGGTGTATAAACTCCAGGGTTAGCTCCCATAGTAGCATGTAGTAACCAGAGCACACGGAGCATGATGGCTTACCATCCCAACCTTTCACAAGGAAATGACCAGAAATCCCATTAGTAGTTGGACATTGTCCACAAAACAGTAACTAGGACCGGGAAGTGTATGTTCAATGTGTGAATATTGTATATATTAAATGAAAAAGAGTCAATATCAGCTTCGTGCAACATCTAGTTTAATCTCTCTCTAGATGAATACAACATTGAGATCACTCTTGCAAGGGAGAAAAAGAAAAGTCTCGTTGACGAGAGGCACCCATCTTATCGACCATGCTATTAACATTGACATTGCTAACGGCAAATTGTTACAGGAATACAAGCACATGTTCTATAATAAGGGAAACATTGTCAGGATAACCCCTTTTTCCGTGAGTTCTTAAATGGAAAAATGAACCAGCTAACTGCACGTATTCTTACAAAGAAAAGTTGGATCGATCTGAAAATCAAGCTACACACATATTTCTGGAGTTCTGTTCGGTCATTCATTCCGAAATGGACTAGCAGAAACATGAATAGGCAAAATGGTTCTTTTTCGACACATAATGAGAAATGAAATCTGCTGATGTAGCAGAAGAACCCGGAATGTTGGCTGGAACAAGTATCTGATTCCTGCCAGAAGCAATTCTCTTTCCAGCAACATTGGCATAAAAAAGGCCGGAGATTGCTGGTACAAAAATGTCGCTCTCAGAAGAAATATAGAAATCGATGACCTTTTCAAATTCTGAAGTGCCAGAATTGAGGAATTTATCCTTTTTATCCATGGGCATTATAGCCTCCTGCAACAGTGCAAAGGCAAAGAAAATAGCATAAAAATTTCAATTCTTGGGATATATGACGAGAACCTGAACACAAAGTGAAAAATATATACAATAGTTGTCCATATATCTGTGATCATGAGCCTATTTCCATATAATTATCGGACTCTGTGGAGTCTATATTAATACTATACACTGATTCCTTGAAATATTCCTAGGATGGCGAGGATGAACCACTATATTGACTTAGTCCATAACAATGACAGAATATAAATTAAAAATGAAGTTTACCTTGGTATATGTTCTTGGGAAGAATTCCTTTAGGGCATCAAGGCTGCTATCCCACTTTGATTGAGTCACATACACTGTTGTGTCCTTTTTAAAGCCAATCTTCCTTAAAAAGAGACCTACCTCTTGCGGATTGTAGCAGCTTTTTGACACCAGGGCACCACCATTTTTATGACAACTATTTTTCTCCAGTACATCGACTCTTAGATCAACTGCCACAAACTGTCCATTTGATTTCTGACTTAAGGTTCTCAGGCGATCAATCATGGAGTTGACAACTTCGAGAACTTCTTTTTGTGGCTCAAGAGTACTGAACATTGCCAAGCATGCAGTAGAATCAGTTTTAGTCCTTTCTCCTTTCTTTTTCATATTTACTGGAGGAAAGTAAGTCACTAGCCTTAGGTTTCCCTTAGTTCTGAAAATCGGTTCAATGTTTTCAGCAATGAGATTTTCAGTAACCCTATTGGGGACTCTCACAACTGCAAGATTATGTGATAATACATCAGAAGGCTGAGTCTTAACAACTTTCACCACACCATCAAGACTTGTAATGAACTTTCCAACATCATAGATATCCTCAAAGTTCCTGAAAGTAACAAAGAATGCAACATTAATAGTGCACTTTTCTCATTATGATCATCACCATGTACATATCATTCGTGCACATTAATCAGACCATTTAATCAGATTATGAAAAAAATTCAAATTTAATATAGCCAGCCTGTGAAACTTAAAAAATCCCGGTCACAAAATATATAAATATTGATGTCCCAAAAAATGTAAATTACGCACTCTATTGTCTATACTATTGATCTGCAATTTCTACATTTGTGTTTTCTGTTAAATCAAAAATAAAATCTTAATCCATTGAAAGAAAGGCACTTTTTATATACTATTCAAACAGAATAAGAACACAAAAAAGTGATATCCACTGGTACAGAATTGAATGCAATGGCAGTATACTCGTGCTTAAAATTTTTTCTGTTTTTCCATTAAATAAACATATATTAGATCTTCTCATATGTTTCATCATGTTGTCTGTTCCATGTTATACTGTAGCTTCATTAGATTAAGCGATGAGTACACACAAATGCTGTGATATTGTTAACCTCTTATCACCAGGTTTGCTTCCCCTGATATCTGGAAGTACTAGAGTTGCCCGCAGATGTCTTGCTACTACCACTGCATCAGTAATCTGAATAATAAAATCATGGTGATGAAATTTTAGAGACTACTAGAATCAAGCAAAAGGAAAGGTGAGAATAATTTAAACGACATGTCTCATTTGTCATGCATGTGAATAAATGTTTACAAAAAGTTTAGAAATATATGAAGGCGAGGCGGGGATATGCAAGAGTCAGCTTTCAGATTTTACAGTGATATCTCAAGAATATAAAAGTGAGTGGAGCACAAGTTGCGAGTTTTAGTATATGATCTCTCTTATTAATTTCTTTTTACTTTACAGAACAAAATGACATAAGGACATTGATGCTATTATCTTAATGCCATTATTCTAATATGTCAAACCAGATTAAAGAGGCTCATAACAACCTTAAAATAAGGGAGAATAAATACAAAGAACATGGAAAATTAAGATACCTGGGAGACATGATATTCAGGGCCGTTTGTTAATGAGAAGGTAACGTAACCCTGCACTTCGCCTACATCTTCTGTTACCATAAACGCATAACAATAAAATAAGAGAAGGTGCATCACAAAATAAAAGGTAAAAAACAAGCAGATGTTAAATAAAAGAGAAGATGATTTTTTGTCAAGAACTCCATTCTACTCACCCAACATTTGCTTATTCCAACATGGTTTTAGGGTTAAGCCATCCTTCTTCCAAGTCCTGTCACTCCCTTTTGTAACACTAACAAGACCATGCTCTGAAGCCCTTCTCGTCTCGTGAATTGGCTTTGTGAAGGATAAAAAAAAAAAAAAAAAAAAGAAAGAGAAATTAGGGAAAAAGAAAACATTTGAGCCGGACAATTAATTTTACATCAATGATAAGTCCGAAATTCCATTTTAAGATTAAAAATAATAAAAGCAGATAGATAAAAGAATTAATTGAAAAGCTAATAGAACTATTTCTCCTTCGTCCTCATTTTATACATTCACATACTAAAGTCTATGCAGCTATATATACATAATTACAACACTCCTTGTAATTGATGAACTACGGGATTTAAGTGCAGTATCTACAAAATTGAACAATCTAAGAGGAATGCACAAATGAAAAGTTGTAGCTACAAGCTTCCAGAATTAATCGCCAATCAAACCCCTATCATAAAGGTAAAATCAATATCAAATCTCTTTGCAATCGCACATTACCATGTCTAAAATATCTATTCAGATTAAAACAAATCAAACACTAATAATTATCCATAAAAAACTTGAACATAATAACAGTAGCACATAATTAAAGTGTATATATGTGTCTACTTGAACAGAATCGAAGTGTTCGCGCTTGATCATATGGCCAAGCATTACGAACATTGTCACAGTCAACACTCCTGCTAACACCTGTCTCGGATCAATCGCCATTCTTCAGATTCACCACTTCAATCCTTTCCTTGCAAAATGAATTCAGTTTTTTCTCTCTAAATAACGAAATGGAAATGGTGTCCACAGAATGAACACAGCAGAGAAGAATATAGATAGAGAGGGAAAAAGATAGTCCAGGGGCTCTTGCTTTATCCTTTGGCGCTAATTGTCATAACTTATAACTATAATTCAACCAATGTTAGTATATACGCGCGGGCGCGTGATTTGGTAGCGCCGATACTTTTCCAATGACAATTGACATTGGAGAAAATTGCGACTCCTCGTGTTCCGTATTTTTCTGATTGGAAAAAAAAATAAATATGAATTATTTAATAAATTATTTTCACTGTTTAAGCACGACTTTATTGTAATTAAGAAGTAAATGCGTCGTGAAAATTGGCGTAAATTAAGGACGCAGAAAAAATTAGTCAACTCGTTTGCTGACTATTATTTTTAAGTAAATATATTTATTTAATTTCGTGTGAATTCTGTTTTAACATTTTGTACAATTTAGACCTTGTTTGGTATCCATTTTTTTAAAATGTATTTTTCTCTCTCTTCTTTTCAATCACACATTCTTTATTAAAATAATATTATACGTAAATCAAAAACTTTTTTGCTTTTTTCAATCATACATTTCCCATGAATTTACTATTCTAAAATGTATTTTTACATGAAAATGAGTCTCAAACACCCTCTTAGACTTTGTTTGATTTTCATTTTTTTCAAAATATACTCCTTCTCTCTCTTATTTTCAGTCATACATTTCTGATTAAAATAATAGTACACGTAAATAAATTTTTTTCTTATTTTTAAACCGCATATTTTCCATCAATCTACCATTCTAAAATATATTTTTTCATAAAAATGAGACTCAAACATCCTCTAAATGTGAGGTCTCATATTTTAGAATGATGTTATTCATAGTTAGCAATTATAGTATTTATTCCATATATCAATTTGTTATTTGAGACATTTAAAATTAGTCACATAGAACAACTAATTGTACAAATAGCATTATTCCATATCTTAAGTTTCAATAAAAGTTTATTTACGACAGTATGAACTATAGCAACATCAGAGTTAGCAGTTTCAACTCCTTTGCTTAGTTTGGTAAGCATAGGAAAACAACTAGCCAAGCTCAATGTACAAAACTACTTCGAAGAAACGTGAATTGTCCATATATTAGACTTGTACAGAATCGACTAATGATACTTGTTAATATTTAATTTCATTCAAGTTAAGAATCAAGAATCATCAGTTAATGAATTAATAAAATGAATTCATACTTACAGAAGCCATTGTTGATATGAATAATAGTTGTAATTGTAATAGCAGCCAGATCTTTCTTTTCTTCCTCCTCACAAAGTATTAGCTATTAATGGGGTAAGCTAATAAAAATAATAATAATGGAGAGGAGAGGGGACCTAGCCTTTATATAGGAAATAATTGAACCGTCTCATTACGACTATAATTTTAATTAGGGTTTATTTCCAGCCCACATACTTAAAATTACCACATTATATCAAATAAAGCCCGTGAGGTGTAAAACAGACCAAATTAATCACTTAACATGATTGGCCCAATCATAATGTCATTATGAGCCATACATCTAACCCGTAAAATTTTACAATCGAATGTGAATCCCATATTTGAAATTATTCTAACATTCTTCTACTTGGGCAAACATTTTTATTGTTAAAACAAAACTTTTAACACTCGGGTTAGACTACATAGGTGGCCACAAAAGTATAGCTCCAATGACGACACCTTACGTAACATGATCCGATCCAACAAGAATATTAACGTCAAACATGGAAGTCATTACACCAATTAAGCGATGTAAGACTAATCCACAGCTACAAATGCCAATATTCTTGTCGACATGGATCCCCATCCTCCAACCAATGTTGTATAAACTTAGCGCCAAATGTGATCAAAATTGTGCTAATTCATATCGGTCCTCATAATGCTTCGGATCAAAATGAAGCCACTTGTCTCTAAAAGAGATTCATCTTATGTCTTTATATATCATCTCTCGAGATCACAATAATATTATAATAAAAAGATATAAGTCAAATGCATGCTCGAAATAGTTCATAGATAGGGGAAAAATATTTTATTATCAAAAGGGGTTGTACTTGAAAATATATGGGTTGTCTACGTATCCCGCAAAGGGATTAAGCCCAAAACGTAGTTCTTTACATAAATAATTCCCACTAACCAAAAAAATATTAAATGTTTCCACAATACCCATATTAGTAACATGTGTCTTAAAGACTATTGGAGCGAGTCCCTTAGTCAAAAGGTTTGCAATCATTGCTTCTGTAATGATATGTTCTATTTTCGTCTGCCATTCCTTGACTTTGTCTCTAACCACCAAATATTTGATTTCAATATGTTTTGACCCACTAGAACTTTTATTATTCCTTGAAAATAATACTCATGCACTGTTATCATAGTAGATGGTGATCGGTATTGAGATGGAATTAACAACTTTCAAGCCAAAGATGAAATTTCTTAACCAAACAGCTTAGACTGCAGCCCCATAACATGCCACAAATTCAGCTTGCATAGTAAAAGATGACACTAGAATCTGTCAAGCACTTTTTCAAGAAATAGCACCACTAGCTAATGTAAAAATATAACCTGAGGTTGATTTCAAATCATCTTGACACCCAGCCAAGTCAAAATCTGAGTATCATACCACCTCAAGATGATTTGAACGCTGGAATGTAAGCATATAATTTTCAGTTTTCTTCAAACAACTCATAACTTTCTTAGCTGCTTTCCAATGCTCTTGTCCTGAATGAGACTGAAATCTACTAAAGACACTGACTGCATAGGCTATATCCGACCTAGTGCAAATTTGAGCATACATCAAGCTCCCCACAGCACTAGCATATGGAATTCTCTTCATAGATTCCCTTTTTAGCTCATTTCTTGGATATTGAGTTTTGTTAAATTTATCTCCTTTTATAATAGGTACATCACCATGTGCACTGTTCTGCATATTAAGCATTTCTAGAACACGTCGGATATAAGATTTCTGAGAAAGTCCCAATAAGCCATGATTTCTATCACGATGTATTTCAATGCCAAGTATATAGGAAGCCTCTCCAAGATCTTTCATCTCAAAATTAGCGGATGACATTTTTTTTGTCTTATGAAATAACCCTAAGTTACTGCTAACAAGTAGAATGTCATCAACATACAGTACAAGAAAAATAAAACTTCTCCCACTGATTTTGAGATAAATGCATTGATCAATAGTATTTTCAAAAAAATCAAGAGAGGTCACAACCTCATTAAATTTCAAATACCACTGTCGAGATGCTTGTTTAAATCCATATAATGATTTGTTTAACTTAAATACCAAGTTTTCTTTTCCTTTCATAACAAAACCTTCAGGTTGTTTCATATAAACCATTTCAGAAAGACCTCTTTTCAAAAATACTGTCTTAATATCCATTTGACGAAACTCCAAATCGTAGTGTGCTACAAGAGCCATGATAATTTGAAAAGAATCTTTCAACGAAATAGGGGAGAAAGTTTCAACATAATTAATGCCCTCTCGTTGAGTGAACCTTTTACAACCAATCTTGCTTTCTTTTTGTTCAACATTTCCTTTTGAATCTAATTTACTTTTGAAAATTCACTTGTTATCTATAGCCTTAGCATCTGGAGGAAGTTCAACAAGATCCCAAACTTTATTCCTTTCCATAGAATTCATTTCATCTTCCATGCAAGCTATCCATTTATCTGCCTCAAGACTTGTCAATGCTTGGTTATAAGCTACACGATCAACAATATGCCCAATATTAAAATTGCTCTCCAATAGATATGTAATATAATCACTGGGCCATGCGGATCTCCTTTCCCTTCTTGATCTCCTAACTTGTGGCTCAGAAACTGACTCAATCATTGTTAGAGGAATTTGAGGTTCCTCGGTTTTTCATTAACAATTTCAATTGATTGAGAACCAACTTTTTCCTGTATAATAGGAACTGGAACAATAACTTGATTAGGTTGAACAAGAATCTCTCTCAATGCAGAATTCCCACCATCTCTAAAATCATTCTCCAGAAACTTAGCAGTAATGGAATCCACAATTCTAGTGCCACGATTTGGACAGTAAAACTTATATCCCTTTGATCTATTCGGATACCCAATGAAGTAACCAAGAGTTGATTTATGGTCTAACTTCTTTTCAAATGGAGTATAAATCCTTACCTCAACTGGACATCCCCAAACTTTAAAGTGAGCCAAACTTGGCTTACGTCATGTCCATAATTCAAAAGGTATCTTTGCAATAACTTTACTTGGAATTCTGTTCAAAATATACACAGCTGTTTTCAAAGCTTCACCCCATAAATATTCAGATAAGTTTGTTCTACTCATCATGCTCTTGACCATATCCTTTAGAGTTCGATTATGTCTCTCAGAAACACCATTTTGTTCAGGTGTCCCTGACATGGTGTATTGGGGCACTATTCCACACTCTTGTAAAAACTTTGCAAAATCACCTATATTTTGACCAGACTCGTCATATTTCCCATATTACTCACCACCACGGTCAGATCTTACAACTTTGATACTTTTTCCACATTGTTTCTCTACTTTTTGTTTGAAAATTTTGAATTTCTCAAGTGTATGTGATTTGTCGTTAATCAAATAAACATATCCATATTGTGAGAAATCATCAATAAAAGTTATTGAGTATTTATTCCCACATATAGTGGAAGGCAAAGGTCCACTGATATCAGTGTGTATCAAGTCCAAAATTTCATTACTCCAAGTTGAACCCTTCCTTGTAGATTTAGTTAGCTTTCCTCTTATACAATCCACAAAGGCTTCAAAATCAGAGAAGTCTAAAGAGAAAAGTATCTCATCTTTTACTAATCTTTCCATTTTATCCTTAGAAATATGACCCACACGCTTATGTCACAACATAAAGGATGATTCCCGAATTAAAGTTCTTTCGTTTGATACATTGGTAACATGTGTGACTTCACCAAAATAAGCCAAAGACAATTTGAATAAACCATCACATAAAAGTCCATTCCCAATCAAAAAAGAATTATTAATAACTCAACCATTCGATTATCAAAATTAAATGTAAAATCACAAGCATCAAGTTTCGATATAGAAATTAAATTCCGTCTCACTTGCAGTACATAGACTGTATTTTCTAAAACAAGAGAAAATTGGATTCCAAAGATAACTTCACTACTCCTATGAATTCAATGTTCACTTGAACTCAATTTCCAATGCACAGCTCACTTCATTCTCACTTGGCCTTCGTTTGCTTGTAACCCTTGCAAGGTATTTGCAATATAAATACTAACTTCCGAGTCTAACCACCAAGAATTCAAAAGCACATCTACTAAATAAGATTCAAAACAAACTAAGGCCAAGGGAATACCTGGAGAACTCTTCTTTTTTTCCAACCAAGTCTTGAACTTAAAACAGTCTTTCTGAAAGTGACCCTTCTTTTTATAGAACTTGCATTGATACTTTTTTTTATAACTCATTTGGGACCAGTAAAAAATTTTATTCTACTGACTTCTGTGGGACTTATTACCCTTATGAAACTTAGGTTTATGATTATGAAAAAGCCCCTTATTCTGTGATTACTGAAAAGCTAATTGCACAGTTTCAACAGTTTCACGGCGCATCCTATACTCTTCTTGGGCACATACTGTTATGAGGTCATTCAAATTTCATTTATCCCGCTGAGCATTGTAAGCAAGCTTAAGCTGATTAAATCGGCTAGGAAGACTATTCAAAACATGATAAACCAGGAAAGGCTCCATAATGGTAATGTCAAAGCCTTTAGCTTAGATGATATATTTATCATTTTCATGACATTCTTCCTAACACCACTTGTACCATCATATTTCATGCTCATCAATTTATCCATCAGATCCCCAGTTTCGACTTTATCAGACTCAATAAATTTTTCTCCTATGGTATCTATAAAATTTTTGGCATTTTCATTATCGGGGATGGCACCTAGAATGGAATCAAATATCGATCGCTTAATGATTTTCAAACAGAGTTTGTAGCCCTTTCCCACTTTTCATACTCGGCTACATATTCAACAGTACTCTTATCTGTGGGTTCCTGAAACTTTTTCTCCATTGCAAAATCCAAGCCCAAAAGACCAAGTAATATTTCTACGTCACGTTTCCATCTCACATAGTTATTCCAGCCAAAGTTTCAATAGCAGACAATTGATTCGAAAGAGATGAGGCATTATAAACCGTGGAAACGTAAAATATCACTCTTAATATCATCCAAACATAATGCATGCAATCAAATAGATGATGAAATATCCAACTAATTAACATGGTCTATTAATTAGATAATCCGTAATCAAATCAAAAGCATATGGATCTCATTACGGTTAGAGCCTAGATGCATTATCGTAAAGTCACCTTTGGGCGGACAATACAACATGCTATAAGGTACTCTTAAAACACATCATGTAGTTAGTTAACAAAATTACATCGATTTTTGAAACACCAATATCTTTGGGCAGAAGGAAATTTCTAGACCAAAATAAGCTTGTTAACCACCTTATGTCATTTTCCAAAAAAATCACATATAATAACACCTTTGGATAAGATATTATATGCAATAAATAAAAATTGTTGCGCAAAAAATATATATATATTTTGTAGAGAAAATCGAATAAATAACAATGAGTGTACCACTTTGGTAGCTACCATCCATTTTTATTTTAAAATATCTCTCTTTGTGGGAGAATAAGGATCGTCTCAAAATCCATGGAAAATTTAATCACAAAACAATAATTACATAACAAATCATAATTATTAATTGATAAACGGCAAAATTTATATATGATTTGGAGACAAAATGGGCAACAAATTTCAATATTTCAATATATATAAAAATTGAAATTTAGGCGCGCAAATAATAGCAACATTTAAATACATAAACATTTTAATGAAATAATACAAAAGTCGTCAATTAAATTATTATTATTATTATTATTTAATATATTTCAATCGAGTCAATTATTAAATAAAATTTTAATTGGATCGAAATTGAAATCTTAGGGTTAAACTTTTTAAAAATTCAAATTTAATACCCTTTGAAAATTACATATTAACCCTAGACTTAAATTAAAATAGGTCCCTCAATATTTAAAATTGCGTGGTAGGTCCTTATTTAAGTAATTACAATATGACCCCCAATTGTTAATGGTAAACAGGGGTTTGAAGATTAGTTTTACAATAGGAGCCCCCATCATCAGAATACCCATATGTTTACTGAAACACTAGGACCCTGAAAGAATTTTAGGGCGGCGGTGGTAAGGATGGAGAAACAAAAGATGAACGTTGATGGGTCAATTTTTATGGAAAAATAGAGTAAAATCCTTTTGAAAAGCTATCAACTATCATTTAGAATTGCTTCAATTAGTTTACACTACTGGAGAAAAACTCATTATGCTTGGCAAAATTTGCATGTTTAAACCAAAAAAATTTCACAGCAATAAGAAAATACGCATCCATGGAACAATTATATATACCAGCAATACATGTGGGCGGTTTTAGATCTTGCCACAGTCAAAATCAAATCTAAAATCCATTATAGTAGGAAGTCAATTTTGGCTGCAACAGGGTGTTTTCACAACTTGGGTTTTGGATTTATTTTCATAGTTTATACAATGAATGTATAATATACATGTATGCACGCGTGAAAACATTAATGCCCCCAATTTCTTTTTTTTTTATGGGGAAAAGGAGACGGGCAGCATTCTGGGTTTGTTTTATTATGCATATACATAATATATGCACACATGAAATTATATGTACAGAAATTTTTACACGAAAATTTAATGCAAAGACAAAAAAAATTTGAAACAATAATTAGTTTTAATAATGGATTCTAGTCTTAACATGAGGGCTCTGATCTCAATTGTTAATATTTAATTTCATTCATGTTAAGAATCAAGAATCACCAATTAATGAATTAATAAAACGAATTCATACCTGCGGAAGCCATTGTTGATATGAATAATAATTGTAATTGTAATTATAATAGTAGTCAGATCTTTTCCTCCTTACTCCTCACAAAGTATTAGCTATCAATGAGGCAAGCTAATAAAAATTATAATAATGGAGAGGAGAGGGACATAACCTTTATATAGGAAATAATTGAACCGTCTCATTACGACTAGAATTCTACTTAGGGTTTATTTTCAGTTCACATACTTAAAATTACCACATTATATCAAATAAAGCCTGTAAGGTGTAAAACGGTCCAAATTGATCACTTAACATAATTGGCCCAATCATAATGTCATTGTGAGCCATACATCTAACCTGTAAAATTTTACAATTGAATGTGAAACCCATATTTGGAATTATTCTAACAATACCACCCTTTGCTCTTCTTACCAAAAAGATATAAAAAGAAGACAAGAATGAAGTTCAATTCATGTTGAGAAGTCTTGACAAAATAATTGTAGTCTCCCACCTATGATCTAATCTTCTTCACTTGTTTTACCTTTACTTGGACATTCTTTTCCACTTCCCAAGCAAGTTGAGACATACCATTGAATGCTGATTTTGCTACCTTCTCGTCCATGGCCTGTCTAGGGAAAGGAATTCGGACCTCAACTAAATCATTTTGGGTAGATCTGAGGCGCATATCAAAACCTAGCTAGTCGACCCAAACCATCTTGGCATCTAACACCTATTTTTTAGGGGAAAAAAGAATTCAATGAAATATAATACCAAGAGAGATTCTCCACTTGTTTTTTTGTGTAACAACAACATCCGCCATCCTTATGGAAACAAAAGAAATAAAGGAAAGGAAATGTATAAGTAAATATTAATGACAATTTTGGTTTCAAAATCTGACATGATCCGTCCCGAATCATCCTAATAGACCGAACACATTTCGTGCACCGATGGTAGATACCAATTAAGTGTTGGACCCACCACCAAGGCAACTTTGACTTGTTTGACTGTGACGAAATTTTAAAAGAATTTTGACAGAATTTCACTTGAAATATAAACTAAAACTGCCTAAACAATAACCAATTTCCTCAAATCAATACCTATAATATAAATCAGGGTACGCAAGTCCCTAAAAATACAAACTATTCAAATAAAATCCTAGCAAATCAATATTTACTTGCTTTACAACCAACAATCTTCAAATGTAATAAAGATACCAAATATCTAATGAGCCCATAATGATTTTTTATTTATTATTATTTAAACTACATGTATCCCAAAAGAGCGCATACTATATAAACTAATAGTGGATGTCATACAACCTAGCGTGGCTCAATTTGATGGTTCGACAGGCTCCAAAGATGCTCAATTCGGTCGCTATCTATCTGATAAAGAAAAAGGTGAAAAAATATATGAACTTAAAGCTCAGTGAGTGGATAATTTTCAAATAAGTAAACTTTTCCCATTTATACATATTTTTTGAAAATTCTTGCATTACTAAAACTTCTAGAAATTCTGATATCTGATAACACTTTTAAAATCAAACATGAATACCTCATAAAATTCTTTGTTCTTCATTTTAGATAAGTAACTGTAAAATATAATGAATATAAATAATATGACATCTGTGAAATATTACTGTTGCTCAATACTATAAGCTGAAAGCTTTAATCTGAGAACTGAATATAATGAATTCTATAATCTGAAATCTAATAAGTTGTAGAAACGTTGAAAAATCACACCAAAGAGGTACCCAATGAACAGCCTTACTCATGTACAGAGTAATCTCGATGTACAAGGTAGAGCCATTCAAATTTGATAATCTGGTCATACGTACGCAGAATTGTCCCAAAGGCTAATCACCCTAGTACACGGCCCAAAGCCTATGTGTGTACGAGAATGGGTCCCAAAGACCTCTGATAATCTAGTCATACACTATGAAAATACATTCACAATAGTGCAGAGTGGGTAAAATCACCATAACCAGTCATACACTGTGAAAACACATTCACACCAGTGCAGATTGGGTAAAATCACTTGGGTACTTTCTGGTGGTTTTAAAAATAACTTTAGCTATACTGAAACAATTATATTCAACTAACATGCTAATCAAATGATTTAATTGAATTAAATTTAACTTCAAAAATATATGATTATAAAAATCCACTTTATTCTAAAAATCATGCTGTCAAAATCAATTGTATGAAATAATAAATTTTCTAATCTAGCATAAATTTAATAAATATTAATTTCTGAAAAACAAGTTTTATATCCACTCACTCAATACGAGCTACAGACTAGGCCGGTCGGTAAGCTTTTCTAATTTCATTGTCACCACCTGAAATACGTTACAAAATAACCAATTTAACAACTATCATACTATGTAGCTCTCAATATTTAATAACCGAATTCCAAAACTTGATTCCTCGATACTTGAATGATTTTCCCAAATTTTCCTTTAATAAATGGAGCTAATTCTACTTTCTAATACTTCACAAATATATACTACATCCAAATTTGCCTTCATCCCATACCTTCCCATCTAATGAAAACTAGTAACCATAATTCCACATATTTTAATTTTCATCTCGTTTCTCAAATTCATGGTTTCCTGTGAGTTTTCCATCAATATGATCATTCCCACTAACAATACATAATCAAGAATCCCAAATAAAAATCTAGGGTTTGCCAATAATGGTATTACTTACCTTGATGAAATTTGAGATTAAATAATCAACAAACTTGACCTCCAATTTGTAACCTTGTCCTCTTAAATCTGAGATTTATACCACAAGTTAAAACCCAAAAAATTTAACATAAAATCATTGCTTTACCTCTTGAAGAAAATATAGAGAAATAAAAAATGGAAATAGACCTTGAACTACCTCTTTCCTTTCTTCTTCTTCTTCATTTTTCTTTTTTCTCCTTTTTCTTCCCTCTTTTCTTTCCCTTTTTCTTTCTGTCGATTTCTGCTTCTTTTTTGCCGATTATTTTTCTTGCTTCCTGTGTGTGTGTGTGTGTGTGTGTGTGATTTAGAGAAAAAAGAAATGGGTCAAAGGCATTTAAGTCCCACTAACTCCAATTTGCAAGAAAAGTCCCTCTTCTCTAATATGAAATAACATTTAAATTACAAACTTCCCAAAAATATATAAGTAAATTTTCAACTTCAAATTGTATCAAATTTTACCCTCATATATTGCCAATTGTAAAATAAACCCCAATAAAAGATTTTAGTCAATCAAGTCCCAATAAAATCATTTATTTCATTTAAGTCCTTAATTGGACTTTGACCTTGACTAGTCAATATTTGAATTTTTTACTATGAAATTTGAGTTGTAACAATGTTACCTCCTTAAAAGAATTTCGTCATCGAAATTCAACTGGCATCTGATTAGGTAACGAATAGACGAGGATATTGAACACGCATCTGATCCTCATGCTCCTATGTAGCCTCTTCTACTATCTGATTCTACCAAAGTACCTTAACAAGTTAAACTATCTTGTTCCGCTGAATTTGCACCTTTCTGTCTAGAATTCTCACTGGCTCCTCTGTATAAGTCAAATTTTCCTTCAAGTGAACTGGATGAGACTCTAGAACATAAGAAGAATATGCGGTGTACTTGCGAAGCATGGAAACATGAAAAACATCATGGATCCGAGATATTTTAGTTGGCAAATCTAATCGATATGCAACTGGACCAATCCGCTCGGTAATCTCATATGATCCAATGTATCGTGGACTCAACTTTCCTCGCTTACCAAATCTCAACACTCCTTTCCAAAGAGACAATTTAAGAAAAAACTTTATCTCCTACTGCAAATTCAAGATCTTTTTTACATCTTCTGCGTAACTTTTCTGTCTATCCTGAACTGCTTTCAATCTTTCTTTTATCAATTTCACATTTTCAGACGTCATTTGAACCAATTCAGCGCCTACTAACTTCCTCTTACCAGCTTCATCCCAACAAATTGGTGTCCTACACTTCCGACCATATAAAGTTTCAAAACGAGCCATTTCTGCACTAGAATGGTAGCTGACTAGTCAATATTTGAATTTTTGACTATGAAATTTGAGTTGTAACAATGTTACCTCCTTAAAAGAATTTTGTCCTCGAAATTCAACTGGCATCTGATTAGGTAACAAATAGATGAGGATATTGAACACACATTTGATCCTCATGCTCATATGTAGCCTCTTCTACTATCTGATTCTGCCAAAGTACCTTAACAAGTTAAACTATCTTATTCTGCTGAATTTGCACCTTTCTGTCTAGAATTATCACTGGCTCCTCTGTATAAATCAAATTCTCCTTCAAGTGAACTGGATGAGACTTTAGAACATAAGAAGAATATGCAGTGTACTTGTGAAGCATGGAGACATGAAAAACATCATGGATCCGAGATATTTTAGTTGGCAAATCTAATCGATATGCAACTGGACCAATCCGCTCAGTAATCTCATATGGTCCAATGTATCATGGACTCAACTTTCCTCGCTTACCAAATCTCAATACCCCTTTTTAAAGAGACAATTTAAGAAAAAACTTTATCTTCTACTGCAAATTCAAGATCTTTTTTACATCTGTTTGCGTAACTTTTCTGTCTATCCTGAGCTGTTTTCAATCCTTCTTTTATCAATTTCACATTTTTAGACGTCATTTGAACCAATTCAGTGCCTAATAACTTCCTCTTACCAGCTTCTTTCCAACAAATTGGTGTCCTACACTTCCGACCATATAAAGTTTCAAAAGGAGCCATTTTTGTACTGGAATGGTAGCTGGCTAGTCAATATTTGAATTTTTGACTATGAAATTTGAGTTGTAACAATGTTATCTCCTTAAAAGAATTTCGTCCTCGAAATTCAACTGGCATCTGATTAGGTAACGAATAGACGAGGATATTGAACATGCATTTGATCCTCATGCTCCTATGTAGCCTCTTCTACTATCTGATTCTGCCAAAGTACCTTAACAAGTTAAACTATCTTGTTTCGCTAAATTTGCACCTTTCTGTCTAGAATTCTCACTGGCCCCTCTGTATAAGTCAAATTCTCCTTCAAGTGAACTGGATGAGACTCTAGAACATAAGAAGAATATGCAGTGTACTTGCGAAGCATGGAGACATGAAAAACATCATGGATCCGAGATATTTTAGTTGGCAAATCTAATCGATATGCAACTGGACCAATCCACTCAGTAATCTCATATGGTCCAATGTATCGTGGACTCAACTTTCCTCGCTTACCAAATCTCAACACTCCTTTCCAAAGAGACAATTTAAGAAAAAACTTTATCTCCTACTGCAAATTCAAGATCTTTTTTACATCTGTCTACGTAACTTTTCTGTCTATCCTGAGCTGCTTTCAATCTTTCTTTTATCAATTTCACATTTTCAGACGTCATTTGAACCAATTCAGCGCCTACTAACTTCCTCTTACTAGCTTCATCCCAACAAATTTGTGTCCTACACTTCCGACCATATAAAGTTTCAAAAGGAGCCATTTCTGTACTGGAATGGTAGCTGTCATTGTAAGCAAACTCCATCATGAAACAATTGACCCAAATTTTAAATGTCTCAAAGACCAATATATGATATTCTCAGCTTTCATTTTACCAAATCTTTGAAAAAATTATCTAATTTCCAATTTGAAGTTCAAGATGCTAGTTTCATATTCTTCAAAACTTCATCTTATGTCCTGATTTGAACTATTCTCTTATCAAAGTCTTTCTTTGAAGTAATTTGCTTATAACTTTCTTTTGCATCTTCATCCCAATAAACAAGTATCGGAAATATGCCAATATCATATATAACATCGATTATCGTCACATGTATCTATTTCTTATATATCACCTCCATGAAAAATAAAAGATTGTCCAAGTTCCCTTAAATTAACAAACCATAGATGATAGCCTATCTTCTGAACTTGTCTTCCTAGTGGTCTGACATTATAAGAAGCTACACAATTTAATTTAGATATGTAACTCCCTATATTAGCCAAAAATAGATACTCAACTCGACCATATAAATCACTGTCTTATCCATATATGTTTATTAATATATCTCATGAGCTTACTATATTATCTAAAAATAATTCTGTAACTTTTATTGATTTATCATCAATGATTCAAATACCATTTTGTCTCCATTCTATATACTTAAAACCTCAAATGAAAATATTAGAGGGTAACTACTTCCATTCTTAACTGACAATATCTGCAAAAATTCAATTGTTCAACATTTTCTAAAATCCTGGTATACTCAACGACAATTGAAATAGCTCATTATGATATACTTTTCCTTTAATTCAATAGCACTTAATAATAACATCTACATAACTTCGAGTTCGGCTCTTTTTAATAAAAATATACCTTGAACTCCTATGATCGATAAATATTGTTCTCTTTCACAATGTGATAACACCACAATTTATAAATTCAACCACAATATAATCAACTATAAATCATGTTTTAATCATGCCTCTTCAACGATCTATCGTATAATCCATAATTAATCATTTTACTTCATAACCCATTCTAAACCTTAACATGATCCATTATCATAAATCAAACCCTCATCAATTTTTAATACAAGAGTAGATATTTCCTCAGAATTTAATCTAATTGCAAAACTTTTACATTTCTAAATCCACACAATTTTGGTGCTCTTTCTTTCTATGAAGATACAATAATCACATTTAATCCATGGTAATTCTATACTCTTATTCTATAAAGAGGTCATTGACCTATTTCCAATGCATAAGCTTTCTTGCATATAACATAAAGACCTTTAATTAAGATAATATAACCAAAAGATACAATTTCACAATTGAGTAAGGTTTGCATTTGATAATCACCTTAGACTTAAACTATCCAACATCTAATCTGTATATTCCATAGAGAATAAACCTTTATAAGAATAGCATATTTTAATCATGAGATACAAAATTACAATTGAAAATAACTCAAAAATTACATCACTAAAAATTCATCAACTTCACCTTAACTTCCAAAAATTAGATCGAAGCCTCCAAATGGTATATAATATAACATAATAATACAACCAATAACCGAGACAAAATTAATTAGCTTAATAGCCCAAATATCTCATCGCATTATATTGCTATAGGACAAACATAAATTTCATTCACTTACTATTCACCCGATCATGTTATAATCATGTAATCTGGTCATTAATCGTTATATTTTAGGACTTAAAACATCTAATTATATCAATATTTCTTGACATCACAAAATAATCATCTTAATATTTATCATGTGAACCTTTCACACATCAATCTAACACTAAGATTTAATATTCTAATTCTCAATCTCCCTGAATTTCAACTCTACCATTCCTCTTTTCTTATTTTCTTAGTAATTTACATATTTCTTAGTAATTTACATAGCATCATTTCATTCTTCGAACCATACATACTTATATTTCAAAGATGATATATTAATCTCATTTTTTTTCAATGCATTATTCTTTTTCTATAATTTAAAAAATGAAGACCAACATGCGTTTCAGACACTTCAATCATATCATTTTCATTAATTTACATAAACATACCTATCCAATAATTCTCTTCCTCCAACAACAATTTATCCCACAATAAGTAGTCTTTGTGAAGTCTATCCATACCTTTCTTTCATTTCTTATAATCAAATAACCCATAAATAATCCAAAATGATTGGAGTTGCATGAATGTCAATTCCCTCGATGCATAACATATACAGTAACACACTATTCTCTACCGATCGATATTCAATATAATATCATCATTTATCATTACTTATTTTCATATACCCAATCTACATAATTAAATTCTTAATATTTCCTTCAATAGTAGTTGAAGCTGTACAGACCTAGATACTTAATTGTTCGTGAGTCAATAAAGGGGAAAACCATAGTCACATTAATTTACTCATAATCGCCAAGTAAAACATATTTAATAACACCATTTCCGTCATGAATCGACATTCCATATGGTTTCGTTATTTCTGTCATAAATAAGATTTCTTACTATATCTCTACATCTTGATTTTCTAATACATGCATTTTCTTCCATATACTAAATATGATTACAAATTCCCACAACAATTCTCATAATACCACAATCCTTTAGATTTATAAAAGAATCATAATTTCATCTTGTAATGTCTCCAACTATACATATATCAACATTAGACAATACTTATCATCCAAGGCATCTACAGGACATTCCCTCTAATAATCATAAAAGAAAATCATAACCTAATAAATCTCTTACTAAGAAAAGTTATGCTCTTCGTTTAACTACCTGTTGGATATATAGCGCAATTATTAATATATTAGAGAAGATATAATATGGTGCCAACATGACAACTCTAACAACTCTCATTACCTTCGGATAATTCTCAATAACATCATCATAATCATTATGCCCAAATCAATAAAGATCCATCTAGTTTCTTAGCTGCCATATATTCGTTATCAAGGGCAATATGAGTTCAAATACCATATTGGAGCCTGTGAGTTCGGCCACCATGCCACTGCTAACAATCTCAATGACATACTATTCTTAAAAAGAACCTCATAAATCACTCGAGCTTAACAATCACTGAACTATGCTCTGATACCAATTGACACGATCCATCCCGAATCATTCTAATAGATTGGACACGTGTTGTGCATCGATGGTAGATACAAATTAAGTGTCGGACCTACCACCAAAGCAACTTTGACTTGTTTGACTGTGACGAGATTTTAAAAGAATTTTGAATGAATTTCCCTTGAAATATAAACTAAAACTGCCTGGATAATAACCAATTTCCTCAAATCAATACCTATAATATAAATCAGGGTACGCCAGTCCCTAAAAATACAAACTATTCAAATAAAATCCTATCAAATCAATATTTACTTGCTTTACAACCAACAGTCTTCAAATGTAATAAAGATACCAAATATCTAATGAGCCCATAATGAATTTTTTTATATTTAAACTACATGTATCCCAAAAGAGCAGATACTATATAAACTAATAGTGGATGTCATACAACCTATGATGCGTGGCTCAATTTGGTAGTTCGACAGACTCCAAAGCTGCTCAATTCGACTGCTATCTGTCTGATAAAGAAAAAGGTGAAAAAGTATATGAACTTAAAGCTCAGTGAGTGGATAATTTTCAAATAAGTAAACTTTTCTCATTTATGCATATTTTTAGAAAATTCTTGCACTACTAAAACTTCTAGAAATTCTGAAATCTGGTAACACTTTTAAAATCAAACTTGAATACCTCATAAAATTCTTTGTTCTTATTTCTAGATAAGTAACTGTAAAATGTAATGAATATAAATAATATGACATCTGTGAAAATCTGTGAAATATTACTGCTGCTCAATACTATAAGCTGAAAGCTTTAATCTGAGAATTAAATAGACTGAATTCTATAATCTGAAATCTGATAAGTTGTAGAAACATTGAAAAATCACACCAAAGAGGTACCCAATGAATAGCCTTACTCATGTACAGAGTAATCTCGATGTACAAGGTAGAGCCATTCAAATATGATATTCCGATAATCTGATAATCTGGTCATACGTACGTAGAACTGCCCCAAAGGCTAATCACCCTAGTACACGGCCCAAAGCCTATGTGTGTACGAAAATGGATCTCAAAGACCTCCGATAATCTGGTCATACACTATGGAAATACATTCACAATAGTGCAGAGCGGGTAAAATCACCATAACCAGTCATACACTGTGGAAACACATTCACACCAGTGCAGATTGGGGTAAAATCACCTGGGTACTTTCTGGTGGTTTTAAAAATAACTTTAGCTATACTGAAACAGTTATATTCAAATAACATGCTAATCAAATGATTTAATTGAATTAAATTTAACTTTAAAAATATATGATTATAAAAATCAACTTTATTCTAAACATCATGCTGTCAAAATCAATTGTATGAAATAATAAATTTTCTAATCTAACATAAATTTAATAAATATTAATTTCTGAAAAACAAGTTTTATATCCACTCACTCAATACGAGCTACAGACTAGGCCGGTCGGTAAGCTTTTCCAATTTCATTGTCACCACCTGAAATATGTTACAAAATAACCAATTTAACAACTATCATACTATGTAGCTCTCAATATTTAATAACCGAATTCCAAAACTTGATTCCTCGATACTTGAATGATTTTCCCAAATTTTCCTTTAATAAATGGAGCTAATTCTACTTTCTAATACTTCACAAATATATACTACATCCAAATTTGCCTTCATCCCATACCTTCCCATCTAATGAAAACTAGTAACCATAATTCCACATATTTTAATTTTCATCTCGTTTCTCAAATTCATGGTTTCCTGTGAGTTTTCCATCAATATGATCATTCCCACTAACAATACATAATCAAGAATCCCAAATAAAAATCTAGGGTTTGCCAATAATGGTATTACTTACCTTGATGAAATTTGAGATTAAATAATCAACAAACTTGACCTCCAATCTGTAACCTTGTCCTCTTAAATTTGAAATTTATACCACAAGTTAAAACCCTAGAAATTTAACATAAAATCATTGCTTTACCTCTTGAAGAAAATATAGAGAGAGAAAAAATGGAAATAGACCTTGAACTACCTCTTTCATTTCTTCTTCTTCTTCCTTCTTCCTTTTTCTTCCCTATTTTCTTTCCCTTTTTCTTTATGCCGATTTCTACTTCTTCTCTGCCAGTTATTTTTCTTGCTTCTTGTGTGTGTGTGTGTGATTTTAGAGAAAAAATAAATGGGTCAAAGGCATTTAAGTCCCACTAACTCCAATTTGCAAGAAAAGTCCCTCTTCTCTAATATGAGCTAACATTTAAATTATAAACTTCCCAAAAATATATAAGTAAATTTTCAACTTCAAATTGTATCAAATTTTACCCTCATATATTGCCAATTGTAAAATAAACCCCAATAAAAGATTTTAGTCAATTCAAGTCCCAATAAAATCATTTATTTCATTTAAGTCCTTAATTGGACTTTGACCTTAACTAGTCAACATTTGAATTTTTGACTATGAAATTTGAGTTGTAACAGAATCAGTTGTAAATTAGCACATAAAAACAAATGAAGTTGATGCAGATCACAATAAGCAATACTAAAAGAAAATATTCATTTCGGGTGTTGTCGCATTGTTCACTGTAAATATGTACGTGACTTGTTATACCTTACCTCGAGTGCATGTTTGGTGGAGAGGATTTAATAGAAAAAGAAAAGGCCGTTAAAATCTTGTTCGAGTCCTGACCCAGCATACCAAACATTAACTGAGTTGGGGTATTACTGCATTGTTCAAGCCTACCCCAAATTTCAATATCTGGCTATTTTCCTGTAGATCTAAAGCTACTTCATCTTTGCACCGAGCCTTTACCTCCACTGATACCAATCAGAGAATAATATTATTTGGAAGGACAAAAGTCACCTTTCTTAGGTATTCTAATTATAGGGCTTCCTATCAATTCAGGAATTAAAGGGCCTCCACTCCACGTATGAAGGAAAATGATTCCATGCAGAATGACAAATATAAGTGAAACTGGCCATAGGCAATGAAAAGATATCAATGTCTAAATAGTGCAGAGAGAGCAAAGAGAAAAAAATGGGGACAAGAACAATTTCAAGCAAACATTTTAACAAGAAAAGCCTACTAAGTACTAATTCAACCCAAAACAACGTAAAATAGAGAATGTGGATGAAAAAGTATTGATGAAGCTGGCACAAACTACTGAGAATAAAAATTAGGTACTTACTGCTTTTATAGATAAAGTCTCTCACGCCGTAACTGTGCATGGCCCAAATGTTAAGAATATCTTTTTCTTCCATATTAATATATTAAAATTAGTGGATACTGCCTTGTCCCTGTTATGCTAATATGAGGAGCTATATTACCAAAAAGCTAACACTATTCTTTGTATAGAATATTGGACTGACTAGACACCACTGTAGACATGATTTTAGCCGCTGAGCCCAAATAAATAAGCCTCACATTCTTGGCCAGTTGAAATTAATGGGCCGTGTTTATTGTAATGATTCTTGGTCCATTTTATTAAGAGAAAACGTGTTCCCTTGAAGTGCAATTTTTGCCTTTTCTTGTAGATGTGATCTGGTCATACATCTGGCTGTTGATAAAAAACCGTTCGCCTTACTTGATTAAAGGATCTCTTGGACGCTTCATTCTGAGAGAGATCTATTATGGGTTTTCTGTGCGTTCTAGGGTTTCTCTTTCTCTCTCACATCACAGTATTTTCTGAGTGAAAATTTCCTTCTGTAAATCTGAGCGATTTTGGTGTTTAACTTTGTGATACTACTTAGTGCGAGTTTTGGTGGTGTTGTGTAATTTGTATGTGAGGTGAGATTAAAACAGTAAATAAACTGTGTTTCTTCGTACATTTGTAACATTCTTGGTGATTTTTCTAGTGGATCTAGAGCTAAATCTACCTAGTAGATGTTTAACGTGGTGAGTAGGCCGTAAGGCTGAACATCCGGGCCTTTGTGGCAAAAAATCCTTCATGTTCATTTTATTTTTCTACAATCTTGATTTTCTGTGAATCTTGTGAAATTTTGCTTTCATTTAACCTCTTGAGAACCTACAAGTGGTATTAGAGCATCTTCTCTGGAGGATTTGGATACAGGTTCGATTTTTTTTGAAAACCCTACGTTTTTTTAAACTCCTTTTTTATTCATAGATCTTCGAGATTAAAGTTTTTCTGAGTGAAAATTTATCTTCTCTAAAAATTTAATGGCATATCTCACTTTAATTCGACTTTCTGGTTGGATCTTTTGAAATTGTGAGTATTCTTCAGGGTCGATCTGCAAGATCTTTTGATACTCTTCGAGTTCTTGGGCTTTGAAATCGGTCTTCCTAACAAATTTTCTGACTTGCTCTTAACTCTATATGATTTGCTGTTTGTACGGTGATCTTCTTGACTCACTCTGAGTTCTTGGTGAGTTGTGTCAACTCGTTCCGATTCTTATTGAGTTCCCACTGAGTCACTATCAATCATGAGTTGTCTGTGCTTATACTAAATTCTTGCATCATCTCTAGTATTTTCTGAACCCCCTCTTTATTACTGTTAATTACCTGCTTTAATTTTTTGAAACTGGTTATTAAGGTAAGTCACCCTCCAGTACTTTCCTTTGTCCAAGGTATCATTCGAGGACCTAGGAATCTGAGGGAGTATTGGAACAAAGAACAAAGGGTTACCACTCCTTAAACCTTTCAAGAACTGATAATTGCACGTGTAATTACTATATCTGTGATTCTGTCATTGTATTTATCATCATGTCCACTGCACACAAAATTGAGATTGATGTATGGAATGACAATGATGACTTTAGTTTATGGAGACAGAAAATGAGGGCTTTGTTGTTACTATAGAGATGTGTACATGCTATTGATAACACTTATCTTGCTGAAACTAGTGCATATAGGGACAAGAACTAGATGATATTGCCTGGAGCTCTATTTTTCTTCATCTGTCTGATAGTGTAATTAGAAAAGTTGGTGAAACTACCTCTGTACAAGCCTTGTGGGATAAGTTGGAATCCCTTTACTTAACTAAATCCACTCCAAATAAGTGCTACCTTCTAAGGCAATTTTATAACTTCAAATTTGATACATCCTTAGGACTAGAAGAAAATATTGATAAATATGTTAAATTGGTTCAGGATCTAGAGAATTGTGATGAAAAACTCTCACAAGATCAACAAGTTGTTGGCCTTCTAAATTCTCTGAGTGACAGATACAGGGAGATAAGAAATGCCTTGAAATACGGGGGGCAAGATCTTACAGTTGACATAATAATCTCTTCCCTAAGAAATAAGGAACTTGAACTGAAAGTTGAGTTAAAGGATTCTAGATATGGTGAAGGCTTACACATAAAGGAAAAACAGAATCAAAATAAGAAGAATGTTGTGTGTAACTTCAATTCCCATAAAAGAGGTAAACCCCAAAATACAAAATTCAGAGACAAAAATAGAAACCAAGTAAAATCTAAAAATCAAATCAGGAAATGCTACTATTGTGGTAAAACAGGATACCTAATCAAAGAATGTTTTAAGAAAATATCTGATACAAAAAAAAAATTTAATGGTTCTGCAGCTGTTACCTGTAAAGGATAACCTGATATACCGGGGGTTGTCCTTGTTAATACCATCAATATGAACCTAAAAGAGTAGGTTTTAGATTCTGGGGGCACTCTTCATATGTGTCCCATTAAAGATTGGTTTTCTGATTTTGTTGATCTGAATGGGGGACAAGTGCAGATGGAAAATGACATGAGTTGTCAGATAAAGGGGATGGGAAAAGTGAATCTCCTGATGGAAAATAATTTTGTACTCAAACTAGAAAAGTGAGGTATGTACCTGAACTAAAGAGAAATCTAATTGCTCTAGGAGAGTTAGATGAAAACTATGATATAAGGATCCATAAAAGCTCTATCAAGCTTATATTTGATAACAGAGAAGTTGTCTCTGCTCCTAAGATCAATGGTATCTACACTCTGCAAGCTAAACCTCTGGTAGGTTACAATTCCGCAAGTATTGATTCATAATGTAATAAGTCTTTAATTTGGCACAGAAGACTTGGTCACATGTTTGATAAGGGATTAGCTATTTTAAATAAACTGGGTTTTTTTTGGAAAGGATAACATTGAAAAAATGAGCTTTTGTGAAGACTGTGTAATTGGTAAATAGAGTAAACTAACTTTTAAATCTGAAACTCATAAATCCACTTCTATTTTGGACTATCTTCATGCTGACATGTGGGGTCCAACATCTATTAATACCCTTAGTGGATTTAGATTTTATCTACTTATAGTAAATTACTTCTCAAGAAAAGCATGGACCTTTTTATTAAAACAAAAATCTAATACTTTCCAAAATTTTAAACAATGGAAAATCATGATTGAAAGTCAAACTAATAAGTGAAAACCCAAGGATAGTTAACCAAGAGGGGGTGAATTGGTTATATAAGCTTTTTCGAAAATTAATTCTAGATTTAAACCACTACAAAAGTAAATGAATCAATTAATCAAATAGCCATAAACACGATAACAAGCAAAGAACAATATAAGGATTTGAGTCATAAACAAAGTTAAAAACTATAAGTAAAAGGGAATAGAAGCCAAACGATATGTTGTGGAGGTTTGATCCAATGCAATGATCTACGTCCCCTGTTACCAAGCTCTCCAACACAAGCAATGCCTTTTTCACTATATTAATTGACTTATGATACAATCCAACATTCTACAAAGCTTTTGGTGACTTATAAACAAGGAGCACCGATCCTTTACAACGTTGAGCTTTTCGGGACCTCAATACGACTCACACTATTGAGCTTTACAGGACCTCAATATGACCTACACGGTGACTTACAACAAGGAGCATCAATCCTTACACAATGTTGAGCTTTTCGAGACTTCAACACGACCCACACTGTATCAAAGTGATTTTACAATCAAATTCTCTCTTGATAAATAATACAAAACAAATTAAGTACTAAGAGGGACTAACACTTCAATGAATAGTAACAAATAATAGCTCAAGTGTCAGTTGAAAAACTTTGATGAAAATGACAATTGAAAATTAAGTTCAACCATCAAAGTATTTCAATGAGAAGATGAAGAAGAAATGCAATGTAAATCAAATAATATCTCTCTTTTAATGCATGATTATAATAAATCAAGTATTAAGAGAGAAATGAGAAACTTTGATGAATATGATAATTTTACAAATTTGATTCAATCAATCAAAGTTTTCAATATGAAGAAGTTGAAAATTTTATGCAATATAAGTGCAAAGAACTTCTTCGATAATATATCTTTCTTTGAAAATTGATATAAATAAGTTGAGCACAAAGAGATATGAAAAACATTGATGAAGGAAATTATTCCAAAAATTTGATTCAACAATCAAAGTTTTTCAATATGAAGAAGTAGAAAGTTTTATGCAATTTAAGTGCAAATAGTGCAAATACATTTTTCAAGAATATACCACTCTTTTAAGAATGATATAAATAAGTTAAACATAAAGAAAGATGGAAAACTTTGATGAAAATGATGATTAATAAGTTTAAATCAATCAAAGATTTTTATATGAGGAAACATATGAAATGAATGCAAATGAAGGCTCAAAGAATTCTTAAAACAAAAATATCTCACTTTGATTCACTTGGAAATCTCTTTAAGAATGGAAAGAGTGAGGATATTTATAGAGTTCAAAAACGAGAAAAAATATGTATTGGCGGAAGACTAGTCCGGTCGACCGCCTTCTGTTCGGAAGATCAATAAAGTCATTTATACAGCAAAGATCAGAAGTCAGAACGGTCAAATTCTAGACCGTTAAAGGGTTTTCGGTCGACCGCCTCCTACGGTCGGTCGACTGCCTCTCTGGGTGGTTGACCGCCCTAGCAGTGCGGTGTTTTCACGTTTTGACCTCGTTTGTTCCGATTTGAAAGTATTGAAGTGCGTGGACCTTTGAAAAATATTTTTAACTAATTTTTCATGATAAAAAATATTTTTTAAAGTCTAGATATCACTTTTAAAAGTCATTTTTATATTTGATCAAAATATTGTTTTGGAATGACTTTTAATGCACAAAAATTGTTTTCAATGCATAGAAGGATTTTGAGCTTAACCATTCATTGTCAAATATAAAAGTGTTAGTACCTTTACATTTTGCCTAAGAAATCAAGTCTTAGATCGTCTCCGAAGTTTCTTCCATGTTTAGCTTTTGAACTTTTGATCTTTATCTTTCTTGTCATTGATCTTCAATGCTTGACTTTTTTTTGATGTTTATCTTTTAAGCTCTCGTCTTAAATAATTTGACTTGAATGCATAAGCAACTTCCAATTTGATCTTCATTTCAAGTCCAATATATGTTGCTTGATAGATTTTAACATCGAACTATCATCACTCAAAATAAATTGTTAGAAACAATATCAATCTTGTTTGTTATGATCAAAACATTGAAAATGAAGTCAATCATAGGTCAATAATAAGAAGATCAAAGCACTAAGGACTGACAATGGCCTTGAGTTTTGTAATTTGGAATTTGATTCTTTTTGTAAGGAATCTGGAATACTAAAGCATAGAACTGTGACATACACCCCTCAACAGAATGGGTTAGCTGAAAGAATGAATAGGACCCTTTTAGAAAAGGTCAGATATATGTTACACAATTTTGGGGCTTCCAAAATTTTTTTAGGGAGAAGATTTAAAAACTGCAACTTTTTTAGTAAATAGAAGTCCTTATAGTGCCATTGACTTCCAAATCCTTGAAACACTGTGATCAAAAACTTCACCTGATTATAGTAAACTTAAAGTCTTTGGCTGTGCTGCATACTCCCATCAAAATGAAGGTAAACTTGAACCAAGATCTCAAAAATGTGTCTTCTTGGGGTCCGGGGAGGAAACTAAAGGGTACAGGCTTTGGGGTAAGAGTCAAAATGGTTTTAAAGTGATCATTAGCAAAAATGTTATCTTTAATAAGAATGAGTTTCTTTGCAAAATACAATCTGAAACTGAACCTGTTGGATTTATACCTGTGAAAGAAACTGTTCTTGAAAATCCAGAAAATAACTCTAATGATCAAAATGATTTTATTGAGGTGGAGACTACCCAATCTGATACTAATCAGGATCTAAGTGAACCTAAACTTGAGATTGAATCTAATGATCCTTCTCTCACTGATTACCAGCTAACAAGAAATAGAGACAGAAGAAATAGGATTCCATCCACCAGATATAATAATGATGAATTTGTTACCCTATTTTCTGTCCTAAACTCACTAAATTCAGAACTTGCCATCTTTGAAGAAGCTGTAACTTGTTCTGATTCCAAGTTATGGAAAGACGCTATGAATGAAGAAATGGACTTCTTAATCAAAATAAAACCTGGATCCTTGTTAACAAACCTAAAAATTAAAAAGTTGTTGACTGTAAGTGGATTTTTAAAATAAAGGAAGGAGATCCTACTGCTGAAAATAAAAGATACAAAGCCAGACTTGTTGCAAAGAAGTTCACTCAAAAGGAGGGAATAGATTATAATGAAATTTTTTCCCCTATTGCAAAATATACTTTTATAAGAATTCTTCTTGCCTTAACTGCCCATTTTAACTGGGAACTTAATTAGCTGGATGTAAAAACAACCTTCTTAAATGAAGACCTTGATGAGACTATTTATATGAGTCAACCAAAAGGTTATGAGGTAAAATCAACTGTGGAAAAGGTATGTTTGTTAAAGAAATCACTCTATGGCCTGAAGCAGGCTCTCGGATAATGGTATAAAATCTTTAACTCTTATGTTCAGACCTTGGAATTTATTAGGAGCATTTATGATTCTTGTTTCTTTTTCAAAGGGTCAGGTGGACCTGAATCTATTTATCTACTCTTATATGTAGATGATATGTTACTTGCATGCCATAACAGATCTGAAATTGATGTGATTAAAGCAAAGTTAAAATCTGAATTTGAGATGAAAGATTTAGGACAAGCTAAGAAAATTCTTGGGATGGAAATAGAAAGAAATGGAAAAGATTGCACTCTAATCCTAAAACAATCTACTTATATGCATAAGATACTTGAAAAGTTCTCTGTGCTTGATTGCAAGCCTATTTCTTTGCCACTTTCCAACCACTTTAAACTGCCCACTGAACAATCACCAAAAATTGATGAAGAATTTAAAAGAATGGAAAAAGTTCCTTATGCTAACACTGTAGGATCTGTTATGTATCTCATGGTATGCACTAGACCAGATTTAGCACATGGTATAAGCATATTAAGTTGATTTATGTCTAATCCTGGTGAAACATATTGGCTTGTTATGAAATGTATGTTGAAATATTTGAAAGGAACATTTGATTTAGGCCTATTGTTTAAAAGATGTGATGAAGGCATAATTTTAAAGGGCTATATTGATTTAGACTTTGCTGGTGATTTAGATAAAAGGAGATCAACTTCTTTTTATGTTTTCACTTTGTGTGATAGTTGTGTTAGTTGGAAATCAAAATTGCAAAAGCTAGTTGCCTTGGCATCAACAGAGGCAGAATATATAGTTGCCTATGATTCTGTCAAAGAAAACCTTTGGTTAAGAGGTCTATTGAATGAAATTGGTTTTATAAATAGCTCTGTCAAAATTTATACTGATAATCAAAGTGACATCCATCTTAGCAAGAATCCAATGTATCATGATCGCACAAAACATGTTGATGTTAAATTCCACTTTGTTAGAAACATGGTTGAACAAGGTCTAATTAGGTTAGAGAAAATTTCAACTGAATATAATCCCTTTGATTTGGGGACTAAAGTTCTGCCCTTAAATAAGTTCAAAAACTGTTTGAAGATTCTAAACATTATTTGAAGGCTATTATGTTTAGAAGATTCAAGATGTAATTTTTTTTGTTTTTAGTTGTTGTTGTTATGTACTAATTTATGTCTTTGTTTTTGTAGGTGAATAAGACCAAATGAAACAAGTAGATATCTAGCCACTAAAAATTGCCAAGAATTGCTCAGTAGGGTGGAGATTGTTGAGCCCAAATAAGGTGTTGTCTAGGGGCGCTTCTTCCTGAATTCTAAGCAAAATTTCTTCCGTTGGCTACAGTAAATGAGGTCCACAAGGTTGCAGTCACTTTTGACTAAACCAACCGGTCTAATAGAAAATGCAGTGAAAAAATGACCATGTCATCCTTACATTATTATTATTCCAAACCATCACTGGGATTTTTTTGAGATTTCACATAATTAGTGAATGACGACTGTTACAGCCATCCCTTTTCTGGCCAGATTTCTTGCAGGTGTGGGGCCCATTAACGGTCAATTTTTTTCTAAAAATTTGGCTAGAATCCTTCCCAGACAAGCCTTAAATATACCTCACATTCTTGGCTAGTTGAAATTAATGGGCCGTGTTTATTGTAATGGTCTTGGTCCATTTTATTAAGAAAAAATGTGTTCCCTTGAAGTGCGACTTCTGGCTTTTCTTGGAGACGTGATCTGGACATACATCTGGTCATCTCCTCACCGTTGATCAAAAACCGCTCGCCTTACTTGATTAAAAGATCTCTTGGACGGTTCATTTTGAGAGAGATCTATTATGGGTTTTGCGTGTGTTCTAGGGTTTCTCTTTCTCTCTCACATCATCGTATTTTTTGAGTGAAAATTTCCTTCTGTAAATCTGAGTGATTTTGATACTACACTTGGTGTATAACTTTGTGATACTACTTAGTGCGAGTTTTGGTGGTGTTGTGTAATTTGTATGTGAGGCGAGATTAAAACAGTGAATAAACTTTGTGCTTCTTCGTACATTTGTAACATTCTTGGTGATTTTTCTAGTGGATCTAGAGCTAAATCTATCTAGTAGATGATCAACGTGGTAAGTAGGCCGTAAGGCTGAACATCTGGGCCTTTGTGGCAAAAATCCTTCGTGTTCATTTTATTTTTCTGCAATCTTGATTTTCTGTGAATCTTGCGAAATTTTTCTTTTGTTTAACCTCTCGAGAACCTGCATTAGCTTCTTTTTCTACTTTCTCCATATAGATATTGAGTTGTATCATTATTTTAGGAGCAAACCTGGAAATCCAAATTCACATAAATATTGCAACAACTATGAACATCCTCCATATCAGAGATAATCTTCTTTGCAAAGTCTCAAAGTGGATCTAGATTAGCTTATGCATATTCAGATTAGTCATTCTTATTGTTATTTACAAGCTTCAAGTAGCTACCTATATATTTCTTAGAGAGAGAAAAGGAAGAAAGGCGAGAGAAAAAGACAAAACAGATCAACCTACTCCAATAAAAAATGAAAAATCAAATCATGCTAATATTCGATACAATAAACCTCAGCGAAATCGTCCATCTAAAGTGCGCTTTCAACAGCAATTACATATATGTACTTCTTCTCCAAACCGTTTCTTCCACGCTGAAGAAAGCCTATATGAATCAAGAAACTTGAACAACGAATTGAGAATACAATTTATGTCTTAAAGTCTTTAATTGAGTTACATTGTAAAAATGAGTGCATTTTAACCTGCTTAATGAAAATGTCTTGGAACAACACTGCTTTTGAAAATAAGCTTCTATAAAAGAAGGCAACATTTATATACAAACAATAATGACATACTACTATCACTGCAAAATGATTTTCAAACAAATAGCTCCATAATCTACTTGTGTGATCTAGAGCATTTAAAAAACCCAATTATGGCAAAATATTGAATGCATCAAACCTTCTACATACCCAAGCATGAGTATGCAAGTAACTAAAACTATTCGCAATTAACCTGGGTTGGCGAGGCAGGACGACAACTTGCCCCATTCGGGATGGGACGGGGTGAATTTTTTTGCCATCACTGGACCCTTTTTTTAATAACCTACTATTAACAACCTATTATCCACTAGCTACTAAATGTTGCAAATATTTTTGGATCACGATGGAAGAAGTATGATTCATTATGCCTATATATACTCATCTGATTTTGGAAAAAATACATCAAAAACGAAATTATAATTTTTCATATTCTAAAATTTTTATACTCGAGTTTTCTCAAGTACAATTGAGAGTTCTAATAAATCATTTGTGATTGTTGCACAAGTGGTTTGTGATCATTGTATCCTGGAAGTGATTCTCCACAGAGGTAGCCATAGTTATTGTAGGATAATTTCACTTTAGAACTGTTGGTTAATGGATTTTAATCATCACAATAGAAAATTAATTTTCCTTTGAAGATTAAAACCATGCAAATAAGAATTTTAGTAACCTCAAGATCATTATATTATAAAAATCCTCACACATAAAAAGGGGAGATGATAACCTTTTGAAGGAGTTTTTAATGGCCTAACCAATTGCTTGCTCCATTAGATCTTTTCCCTTGTTCTCCACTATGTGTATTTCCTTTTCAAGAAAGTGAAAAGTGGCTAACCCTAATTCTCATATAAAATATGTCAATAAAGTGTATATTTATAATGCCCTATTATGGTTTGAAAATTGTACAAATTTTCTTGAACTTTATTGTAGTAGACCAATTAAGTCACACGCATTTTATTGGAGCCAAGAGAGGAATCTAACTGGACTCACATGACCCAAGCTCCAATAGATGTTTCCAATTGGGTCAATTCTTGACCAATTGAGATACATCTATTAATCTTGGCTTATTCTACCAAAAAATCGAGATTCAACTCTCGAGTCGAGTGATAGTTATAGAAGCAAATTATGATCCAATAACAATATCCTCTAATTATCGTTCCACAAGTCAACCCCCATTTGATCGTTAATATGTTGAAATTGGCAAAATGACCGTTTTGCCCTTCAACATATAATACCCTCTAAGTCCTATTTTTATACGATAAATTTGTTGTGATCAAATCACAATGTAAAGTCCAACCGAACTCATCGTCGACCTACTGAACTCAAATTCAATTTGCCTAGAAAAATACCTTAGAGTGACGATCGTCTCATCTCAATGATTAATGGATTCCACTATTGTAAGTATATGATCTCTAATTATTTCGGCCCAATTTCCAAAGCACCGAGATCAATATTCTATTTAAGACTTCACTCATTAGTACCTCTAAGAACTTGAGCTAGTAATCAAAGGTACATTACTCACTTAAGATTTAGGTGACCTGTTTGATAATCAAATAGAGTCTCATTTCGAATGATCAAAAATGAGTCATCTACGCGGTCTCGTTCAATGTGCATCGAAACACATTATTGTTTCTATTTCAAGATCTAGACAAATCTTAATAAGAACAATATAATCTTATCAACATAAATCGTCCAACTTTATGAACCGATTGTGAATGACATAATTTTGATCATATCACAAATTGTGTCTTATTATACCCGATCCATTGAATATACAATTTTTGACATCCTATATGATCATGGAACCTTATATAATCACTTCAAATTATAATACGCAAATAAACGAACGTCAATTCATAATGTGATTTTACTAAACACTACTCGAAGAATGGGCATCAAGCTAACAATCTCTCACTTGCCCTTCTTAGAGTATGTGTGACATATCAAGAACACCCATCCCCTTAAGATGTCCATCAAAAGCCTTAGCTAGTAAAGTCTTAGTGAACGGATCTGCAAGATTATCTGCTGATGCAATCTTACTAACCGTCACGTTTCCTTGATGAACAATCTTTCTAACAAGGTGATATTTTCTCTCGATGTGCTTACCACACTGATGACTCCTGGGTTCTTCAGCATTGGCAACCGCCCCACTATTATCTCAATAAAGCATTATGGGCCCTGATAAGTGTGTTTTCACACACTTATTTAGCTCACTAACATGACTTAAACATGGACAAAATAGTCAAATTATGACTTAATCTTGTTAAATTCATGCTATGTAGGTGTTTCTATGGAAAAGATGGAATTCAGAAGAAAAGAGCCGAAAAAGGACCAAAACAGAACAAAGCGATAGATCGAGGACCAAGTTGCAAATAATCCATAGATGAGACGAGAAATGAAATGAAGATTCAAGAGTGTTAAAGTTCAATCGGATGAGGAAAGGAATCAAGAGGTGAAATATGGTCGAAGTATTATCAAGTATCAAATTTCAGGCGAAAAAGTTATGCTCGTGATTTTGAGTTTCTACTTGAGATCCATTTTTGGCATAGTAAAAATCAGAATTTGAGGAAGCCTATTTCTATCAAAAGTGTACATCTTTGAGTTTTCTTCCCAATGCACTTTGAATCACCTCAATCAGAGATTAGGAGAGAAAGTTATGACCAAAATACTAAAAGCTGTCCGGAGGAAAAATTTTATAACCATGCGGCCGCATGGTTATAATTCCTTGCGACCGCACAGGGTATTGCAGGGATCCAAATGAGCTGAAAAATTGAACCATGCGACCGCATGGTTTAACACCATGCGGTCGCATGGCTTTAAGGTCGATAAAAAATTCTGAAATCCCGTTTTTAATTGAAACTCTTTCGGGGCTCCGTGGGGACATGATATAAAAGCCAAAATTCATCAGAAAAAGGGCAGAACGTCCAGGGAGAAGAAGAATACAACTTTTGGAGACAAGGAACACAAACTTGAAGCCGATTTCACAAGGATTCAAAGGGGTTCTCAAGGTTTTGTTCAAGAATTCAGATTTCAAGAACTTTCATACGGGTGTTATTCCTTCTAGTCATTAATTTCGTTTTGTTTTCTGTAATTATGAATCTTCTAGGCTAGGGTTTTAATTACTAGGTGATCGATGAACCGTTGTTTGTTATTTTAATTCTATATTTCATGAACTTGATATAAAGATTCGTTGGATATTTTGATTGATTTACATGCATTAATTTTCTTCCGCAATTAGTGGCCAATGATTGTGTGAGTATTGATGACTTGTTTCTTACATTCGAGAGAAGTGGAATATGTTCGATAAGGTGTAAATCAACATAGGGTCCGATAGGGGATAGAGATATACCCCTATGCTTTATGTAATTCTTAAATTGTTCACAAAACTACAT
>NC_036237.1:931467-932273 GCF_002742605.1 Olea europaea var. sylvestris
TGTTTCCACATACTTTGCGGGACAAGGCGATTGAATGGCTCGATTCTCAGCCGATAGCCAGAATTACTACTTGGAATGACCTAGCTCAGAAGTTCTGTACTAAGTTCTTTCCACCAGCCAAGATTGCAAAGCTAAAGCACGACATATCTATCTTCAGGCAAGGTGAATCTGAAAATTTTGATGAGACATGGAATAGATTCAAAAATCTACTAAGGAAGTGTCCATACCACGGGATTAGCAAGGGACTTCAGGTCCAATATTTCTATGCAGGGCTACTTCCAGCTTTCAAGAGCATGGTCGACTCTTTAGCTAATGGGTCATTGTCCACAAAAATAATTGATGAAGCATTGAAGTTATATGAGACAATGGCTATAACCTCAGCAATGTGGACCATGGAACGAGCAGTACCAAAGAAGACACCAGGAGTTTATGAAGTGGATGTGTATTCAGCGTTATCTGCCAAGATTGACTCCTTATTTCACAAGGTGGAAAATATTACCCAGTCAGCTAATTCAGTGCAGACAAAGAAGGCAAATTGTGAAGAATGTGGAGCTGAGCATGTGATAGCAGAATGTCCAATTTTGACACAAGGAAAAGAGCAAGCAGATTTTGCTCAATGGGGACAACGCCAGCAGAATAATGTGTATGGAGAGACCTTCAACCCAAGCTGGAAAAAGCACCCCAACTTTTCTTGGAGCAACCAAAATCAGAACAGGTCACAAGGGCAATACCAACAGCAAGAGAAGAAGCCTCAATTGGAAGAAATGTTTGGCAAATTCATGGAACAGACCAACCAATATATGGAG
>NC_036237.1:932278-933762 GCF_002742605.1 Olea europaea var. sylvestris
AGACCAACCAATATATGGAGGCGAACAACCAATTCATGAAGAAGACAGAAGCTACTCTTCAGGACCATAATGCAGCCATTAAGAATTTGGAAACTCAGATGGGACAGATGGCAGTTGCATTAACAGGTAGAGCACCAGGCAGCCTGCCAAGTAACACAGAAGTCAATCCGAAAGAGCATGCAAAGGCTATAACAACGAGAAGTGGGATGGAATTGCCTGAGAGACAAGTGAATAATCCCGTGACAAACAGAGAAGAGGTGTCTCCTGAAGTAGAAGAGAATTTGGAGCAAGAAGAACAGACAGAAGAGCCAACACCGAGAGCAAATAAAGGAAACTCAAGGGATAAAGAAACTGTAGCTGTAAACCCCTATGAGCCACCCATACCATTCCCTCAGAGGCTGAAGAAGCAAAAGATGGAACAACAATACAAGAAGTTTCTCGAGATCTTCAAGAAGCTCCATATCAACATCCCATTTGCTGAAGCACTGGTTCAGATGCCTAACTATATAAAATTCCTGAAAGACATCCTGTCAAACAAAAGGAAGCTAGGAGATCATGAGACAGTTATGCTAACCGAGGAGTGTAGTGCCAGGATTCAGAGAAAGCTCCCACCAAAATTGAAAGATCCAGGGAGTTTCACTGTCCCTTGTACCATTGGTGAATTCTATTTTGATAAAGCTTTATGTGATCTTGGTGCAAGTTTTAACTTAATGCCATTGTCTGTTTTCAGGAAATTAGGATTGGGAGAAGCTAAAGCTACCACGGTGACTTTACAGCTGGCTGATAGATCATTAACACATCCACGAGGAATAATTGAAGACGTGTTGGTTAAAGTGGAGAAGTTCATATTCCCAGCAGAGTTTCTGATTTTGGATAAGGAAGAAGATAAAGATGTTCCTTTAATATTGGGCAGACCATTCTTAGCCACAGGCAGAGCTTTGATCGACGTTCAGAATGGGCAGTTGATACTGAGATTGGGAGAAGAACATGTTTCATTCAATGTCTTCAAGGCCATGAAATTGCCAATAGAGACTGACAGATGTTTCAGGGTTGACATGATCGATAAAATGATTGAAGAGTCATTTACACTGCAGAATCCATCAGATGCATTGGAGGCCTGCATCGCATATTCTAAATCCACGAATTCTGATTCTGAAGACATAGAAATGTGTGCAAGATTTTTGGAGTCCAACCCACCTTACACGCGGAAACGATACTTTGAGGAGCTTGGGACAGGGCCAGAGAAATCACAGCCATCTATTCTGAAGCCACCAAAGTTGGAACTTAAGCAGCTGCCCCCACACTTAAGGTATGCATATTTGGGGGAGTCTAATATACTTCCAGTGATAATTTCAAACATGGTTAGTGAAGTGGAAGAGGAAAAACTGCTTAGGGTGCTTCGAGATAATAAGCAAGCAATTGGGTGGACCATAGCTGATATCAAAGGGATCAGCCCTTCCTTATGTATGCATAAAATTCTCATG
>NC_036237.1:935428-935893 GCF_002742605.1 Olea europaea var. sylvestris
TTGACTATGTCTCTAAGTGGGTGGAAGTTGTTGCATTGCTTACTAACGATGCGAAAGTGGTGATAGAGTTCTTGAAGAAGTACATATTTACAAGATATGATACACCAAGGGCAATAATAAGTGATGGAGGCAAACAATTCATAAATCGTCAATTAGAGCAGCTATTGAACAAATATGGGGTGAAACGTAAAGAAGCAACTCCATATCATCCACAAACCAATGGGAAAGTTGAAGTTTCGAACAAGCAGTTAAAGAGAATACTGGAAGCTACAGTGAACTCATCCCGAAAAGATTGGTCTAAGAAGCTTGACGATGCACTGTGGGCTGACAGAACAGCATTTAAGACACCAATAGGAATGTCTCCATACCGCCTGGTTTTTGGGAAAGCGTGTCATCTACCATTGGAGTTGGAGCATCGAGCATATTGGGCTATGAAACAGTTGAATATGGATCTCAAGGCTGCTG
>NC_036237.1:939092-939390 GCF_002742605.1 Olea europaea var. sylvestris
AGGTTGAAGCAATCAAAAATAAGGAGAGTCTCTACTTGTTGATATGTGAACTTGTAATGGTAAAATCTATCCAAACTAAGAGAGGGTAAGGATTAGAATTGTTTAAACTCCTAACCTTAGAATACACCCCGGAGAAATTGTGTGAAAAAGAATACATTTGGGGATTGTGTATCTCTCGAGTGACATAAGGATAAATTTGACCACTATGGGTCTGGGATAAACTAATCATAAGCTTAATATGTTGGCATGAGTTCACACACACACGTTGAGTATTGCATTTGATGAGTAAAGGTTGATT
>NC_036237.1:939439-939679 GCF_002742605.1 Olea europaea var. sylvestris
TATTCAGAAGACCAAAAACTTAAAGCGATCGAAAAAAGTGCTGAATCAAAAGTAGGGGGTTGAAGAGAGATTTCTAACAAATCAGAAATCCTAGTGATAAGTGTGTTTTCACACACTTATTTAGTTCACTAACATGACTTAAACATGGACAAAATAGTCAAATTATGACTTAATCTTGTTAAATTCATGCTATGTAGGTGTTTCTATGGAAAAGATGGAATTCAGAAGAAAAGAGCCGAA
>NC_036237.1:939816-974123 GCF_002742605.1 Olea europaea var. sylvestris
GATGAGGAAAGGAATCAAGAGGTGAAATATGGTCGAAGTATTATCAAGTATCAAATTTCAGGCGAAAAAGTTATGCTCGTGATTTTGAGTTTCTACTTGAGATCCATTTTTGGCATAGTAAAAATCAGAATTTGAGGAAGCCTATTTCTATCAAAAGTGTACATCTTTGAGTTTTCTTCCCAATGCACTTTAAATCACCTCAATCGGAGATTAGGAGAGAAAGTTATAACCAAAATACTAAAAGCTGTCCGGAGGAAAAATTTTATAACCATGCGGCCGCATGGTTATAATTCCTTGCGACCGCACAGGGTATTGCAGGGATCCAAATGAGCTGAAAAATTGAACCATGCGACCGCATGGTTTAACACCATGCGGCCGCATGGCTTTAAGTGCGATAAAAAATTCTGAAATCCCGTTTTTAATTGAAACTCTTTCGGGGCTCCGTGGGGACATGATATAAAAGCCAAAATTCATCAGAAAAGGGCAGAACGTCCAGGGAGAAGAAGAATACAACTTTTGAAGACAAGGAACACAAACTTGAAGCCGATTTCACAAGGATTCAAAGGGGTTCTCAAGGTTTTGTTCAAGAATTCAGATTTCAAGAACTTTCATACGGGTGTTATTCCTTCTAGTCATTAATTTCGTTTTGTTTTCTGTAATTATGAATCTTCGAGGCTAGGGTTTTAATTACTAGGTGATCGATGAACCGTTGTTTGTTATTTTAATTCTATATTTCATGAACTTGATATAAAGATTCGTTGGATATTTTGATTGATTTACATGCATTAATTTTCTTCCGCAATTAGTGGCCAATGATTGTGTGAGTATTGATGACTTGTTTCTTACATTCGAGAGAAGTGGAATAGGTTCGATAAGGTGTAAATCAACATAGGGTCCGATAGGGGATAGAGATATACCCCTATGCTTTATGTAATTCTTAAATTGTTCACAAAACTACATGCATTCTTGTATGTTTGCATCATCCATAGAGATATAGGCTGGTGGTGTGCAAGAATAGGTCTAATATATATCGAGAGAGTATATTGGATAGAATAGGAACATTGAATTGGCAAATTTTCATCGAATCATTAATTTTATGAAATTAGGGTTTTTAGTTGAAATTGGGGCTTTTTGCACTTAGATCACATTTTCACTCAATTAGATTCGGTTAAGGCTAGATTAAATAGAATTTAACTACTCAATCTCTGAGGGACGATATTCGAAATTTTAAAAATCCACTTTATTACTTGTTACGAACCGTATACTTGCGGTAGTTTTAAATCGAAAGAATTATTTCGTGAACAGGCCCCATTGCCAAAGGTGCCATGTCAAGGTCCAAAAGAAACTTTTTGAACCATACAGCTTCTTTAGCAGCTTCACAAACCGCTACATATTCTACCTCCATGGTGGAATCAGCAATACAAGATTACTCGATACTCCTCCATACCACAGCTCCATCTCCCAGTGTAAATACTAATCCCGACGTAGACTTCCTAGAGTCACGATCGGATTGAAAATGGAAATCAGTATATCCAATAGGATTTAGATCATGTCCTGAATAAACAAACATATAATCTCTCGTTCTCCGAAAATACTTGAGTATATGCTTCACCGCTACCCAATGTTCTAGTCCTAGCTTAGACTGATAAAGACTAACAATACCCACAGCATAACAAATATCTGGTCTAATGCAAAACATAGCATACATGAGACTTCCCACAGTCGAAATATAAGAAACCTTTCTCATGTAATCTATTTCCGTTGCATTCTTGGGACAGTGCTCTTTAGATATATGAATTTCATGTCTAAAAGGAAGTTGTCCCTTTTTGAAATTCTGCATTGCAAATTTGGACAATATTTTGTCAATATATGAAGTTTGGGATAATGCAATTCTTCTGTTTTTCCTATCTCGCAAGATACGGATTTCCAAAACATAACTAGCTTCTCCCAAGTCCTTCATATCAAACTACTGTAACAATCATTTCTTTGCAGATGACAATGTCCCTACATCATTACCAATGAGTAGAATGTCATCTACATAAAGAATCAGAAAAACTACTTTTTTTCCTTATATTCACTTGTACACACAAGGTTCATCTAGATTTTGCTCAAAACCATAGGTCGTGATGGTTTGATCAAATCTTACATTCCAAGATCTGGACGCTTATTTGAGTCCATAAATGAACATCTGCAACTTGCAAACTTTCCTTTCATGCCCTTCTTTCACAAACCCTTCAGGTTGCATCATGTAAATGGTCTCCTCAAGACGTCCATTTAAAAATACTGTGTTGACATCCATTTGCCAAACCTTATAATCATAATGAGCGACAATGGATAAAAAGACTCGAATAGGTTTAAGCATGGCAACCCGTGAGAAGGTTTCTTCATAGTCGATGCCTTCTCTTTGGGTAAAACCCTTGGCCACTAGCCTTGCTTTGAAGGTTTCAACCTCTCACCTATACCTCTTTTCCTTTTATAGACCCACTTGCATCCTATAGGCTTTACCCCATTAGGTGCATCCACGATATCCCAAACCTTGTTGGAATACATAGATTCCATTTCTGAGTTCATGGCTAATTTCCATGATTCAAAGTCTACATCCTCCATTGTTTTCTTAAAAAAAGTGGGATCTTCTTCTTGCTCAGTAGAGATTGACTGATAGGATTCTCCATAGAGCAAATACCTAGAAGGTGGTCTCATAACCCTCCCACTACGAGTAATGGTTGAAGGTGCCTGATTGTCCAATCTGACCAAAGGTCCTTCCTCTCTTCCCATTGCTTGATCCTGTCCTTAGTTAGGAACAATATTCTCATTATCCTCATTTGAAGGGACATGTGGAGATACAACAATGGGTGCCTCGTTCTCTACTACTTCTGGTTCTATTTGTCTATGAGGCCCTATGGGCATCACTTACTCACTTGCTTCATCAGCAACCATTGGTTTAGTAGGAGGTTCCAAGTCATCACTATTGGATTCTATGCGAAAATCTGGATCTGAGTTGTTTGAACCATGTTCTAACATCTCTTCCAATAGAATCTTAGTAAACTTATGTTCTTCTATATACTTATCCTCTGAAAAGGTTGCATTTGCGCTAACAAATACCTTCTTATCAAGAGGTTTATAGAAGTAGCAACCTCTCATTCATTTTGGATATCCTACAAAGAAACAAACATCTGATCTTGATTCTATCTTATCCATCTTTCCCTTTAGCACATGTGCTGGACATCCCCATATCTGAATGTGGTGTAAATTGGGCTTGCGCCCATTCGACAATTCAAGAGGTGTCTTGGGAACTGACTTAGATGGTACCAAATTCAAGATATAAATGGCTATTTGTAGTGCATATCTCTAAAAGGATATAGGCAATGAGGAATAACTCATCATTGATCTTACCATATCTAAAAGAGTTCGATTTATTCTTTCCGAGACACCATTCTGTTGGGGAGTTCTTGGTGCACTCAATTGGGATAATATCCCATTATCTGATAAATAGACCTTAAACTCTTGGAATAGATACTTGCCACCTCGATCGGATCGAAGGGCCTTGATACTCTTACCTAATTGTTTCTCAACTTCCATCCGAAACTCCTTGAATTTCTCCAAAGCTTCAGATTTGTGAGACATCAAGTATATGTATCCAAATCTAAAGTAATCATCTATGAAGGTGATGAAGTACTCGTATCCTCCTCTAGCCCGAGTACTAATAGGTCCACAAACATCGAAATGTACTAATTTCAAAACCTCTTTAGCTCTTAGTCTCTTAGCCTTAAAGGGCCTCTTGGTCATCTTTCCTTCTATACAAGATTCACAAGTTGGTATAGATTCCACCTCTAACTCATTTAAAGGACCATCCTTTACCAATCTTTGAATGCTATTTAGATTGATATGACCCAATCTAAGTTGCTATAAGAGAGTTTCATTAGTACTAGACGACCTCTTTCTTTTCTTAGCAGTAGTAGTGTTATGTATAGAGCCAATCAAAGGACTTAAGACATAAAGACTATTAACCATATGACCCGAACATATAACAGAATTATTCAACTTAATAACCACCGTAGAATGGGTAAAAAGTACTGAATAACCAACATGATATAAAAGTGCAATGGAAACCAAGTTCTGTGTAAGTTCGGGAACATAATAATAGTCATCTAATATCAAATGCCTACAATTCTCAAAACATAAAGTAAAAGTGCCAACAACTTTGGCATATACTATTGCTCCTATGACAACCCTAAGAGTGTACTCTCCTTCACTGAGATGCTTGGTTTCTTGGAACCCCTGCAAAGAATTGCAAACATGATTAGTGGTTCCAGAATCTACAATCCAGGTATTAGTAGAATCAACCACTAAGCATGACTCAATGAATAGGATATTATTGCCTTTACCTTGCTTTCCCTTAGCTAGGTAATCCGGGCAGTTCCTCTTCCAGTGACCCTTTTGCTCACAAATAAAACACTTTCCCTTTGGTTTTCCATCGACAGTAGTTTTCTTCCCCTTTGACTTGCTATTTGGCTTTTTGTTTGGCCTCTTCCTCTTCTTTCCTCCTTTGCCACCAGAAGGCTTAGGATGAGAGGGTCCGACTGTAACAGTCAAAGCACTTCTACTTCTGGCCTTTAGAATAGATTCAGCATTTTGGAGCTCTTTCACTAATTCCGTCAAAGACATGTCCATCTTGTGTAGATTATAATCAACTATAAATTGTTAGAACATCTTAGGAAGAGTCTCAAGGACCATGTTAATTTGCGTCTCGGAATCAATGTCAGCTCCTAAAACCTCCGCAGCATTGAAGTGACCAATCATGGTTAACATATGATCCCTTAAAGATGTGCTCGATTTCATGCGTGTGTTCATGATTACCCTAATGGAGGCTTGCCTAGCTTGTCGGCTTTGATGTCCAAACATCTCTTGAAGACTTTCCATTATGCCAAAAGTAATTTCCATATTCTGATGTTTCTATTATAATACATTTGACATGATGTCAAAATGTAACAACGGGCCATATCATTAGAATGATGCCACTTTTCATATACAGCCTTTTGAGATTCCGTGGTGTCATCTTTAGGGGTTACGGGACAAATTTCATCTAGCACAAATTTGTGTTTTTCAGCGATAAGAACAATATTAAAATTCTTTTTTTAATCAACGTAGTTTTCTCCCACAAATTGATTTTTGTTAAGTATTATTGATAATGGATTAAGCGACATTTTTTCTGTAAATTAACGATTCGAGTATTAATAAAATGAGCAATATTTTTTTGTATGATGCATGTATATAAATATGCAAATATAGACCCAAAACTATATTTGTAATAAAAAATCTTAAACCCTTACAACCTTTAACACGCCCTTTATAGGAGGTCAATGTAGTTGTTGGCAAGGTTGGGACCCTCCTACTCATTTTATTGAGCTAGGCATTTCATGCCACAAGAAAATGATGATTGATTATTATTTGGCCTATGAATAATTTTGTTGAAATATTCTATAGAAAGTCCCCCAAAAATATTCATATATAAGTGTAATAACCTCCGTCAATAATTTTAAAATATCCGAAATATATAAGATGTCGTCTATAGGATGATCATCCCATTATTTCATTTTTAAAGAAATTCTATTACTAGATCCAATTTCAGTTAATCTAAAATAACGTAGCTTTCCTATAGGGAGACCAATATAATTTGATACTAAACATGCGTATTTTAATAACAAATTGGATGATGGAGGAGGCTGTAGGTTTATGCCTATAAACCCTCTCTCACTTATTATTTTGCATCGTTGGATTTTCACTTAATTAGTCCGTCAATTATAAACAATTATAATGGCACTAATTATATAAAATATTTTTCAACCACCTCTAATTAATTTAGAGTGATATAAAAAAATTTAAATGCAAATGCATATGATTTTAGTGCATATGGCGGTGTTTCATTTAATTTACATGACATGCGATAATAATTAAACATTCATCCATCCATAAAGCGGTAAAAGTGATAATTAAATGAATAATAATCACTAATGACCCATCCTAAGAATTTAAATTACAACATGGATAAAAAGAATTACATTGGGCCACATCCCGACCCAATTCTTCAATCTTCTTTGTAGTCCATCTCATGTAACATGAAAATAGGGTTAATTTAATTTTTAGGCCCAAATCTTAAAACCAACAAGGCCATTATCCAACAACATTGACCTAAGTATCAAAGAGAGGCCCAAAAAATTCAAATTACCCTAATTTTCAAACTCTAACAAGAAAACACACACAACTTCGGCAGCGGCACCTCCACCGGTGACCCCAAGCCGGCGGCCCTCCGGCGACTGAAGCAACAGCCACTGCTGCTTCGGCAGCAGCAACAGTAGCTATGGCTGCTCCTTGGTGTTTTTTCTTGTATCTTGTCCTCTTCATTGAAAATACAGCAACAAAGATTACATTTTTTCCTCAAAATACAAATGTGAAAATAAAGAAAAAATACAAAAACCTTAGTGCCTTATGGCTTACAATATTTCTAGAGAATAACTATAACAAATGAATTACAATAGGAAGTAAAAAGAAATTCTAGAGCCAAAAGTGATTATGAATGTATCAACAATAACTTTAAACATATTTAAAGCATAAACATGTCAAAATCAAATAACCTAACACCACCCAACTAAAATGCATATTACACTAGGATTTTAAAAATTTTTAATCCTACTCAAGGCTTACAATAACCTTCGCTCTAATACCATTTGTTGGTTAATGGATTTTTTTCTTCACAATAGGAAATTAATTTTCCTTTGAAGATTAAAACAATGTAAATAAGGATTTTAGCAACCTTGACATCATTAGATTATAAAAATCCTCACACATAGAAATGGGAGATGATAACCTTTTGAAGGAGTTTTTAATGGCCTACCCAATTGCTTCCTCCCTTAGATCTTCTTACTTGTTCTCCATTAGGTGTATTTCCCTACTATATAAAAAAAAGAATGTGAAGTTACTGTAGAAAGCAACAGTGAGTTAATTCATTTTGTCTCACTGTAGCATTTTAATTTTTTTTTTCAAGTGTGTGAGCAAAAACGATGACGTTTGTCCTAGTATATATTTTATTGTACACTGCCTCCAAATTTATTGCAACACGCAACTTTCCATGTCATCAATCTTATCTCAGTATATTTCTAAAAATGTAAAGACTTAGTTATAGCTAAAAATTTGTTTCGAATTTTTTTTTTTAAGTTAAAAAAAATTATGATTGTAATTAGTTATTATATGTAAAAATATATTAGCTTTAAAAAAAATTAAAATAATTACTTTTTCTCTAACTCTCCTTGCACGAAGACTCTAAGTCTTCGTGCACGGATGGAGACAAGGCCTCCGCGCACGGAGACAATTGTCTTTGTCTCCTTATTTATTTATTTATTTTTAATTTAAAACTTAGGGTGCGGTTGGTTTGTCGTTTTCGGGCCATTTTCCGTTTTCTGTTTTCGAAAACGTAGAAAACGCGTTTGGTTCGTCGTTTTCGAAAAAGCATTTTCGAAAACAAGTTAAAAATTTATAACTGAAAACGCAAAACGATTTTTTATCATTTTGAGCGTTTTCAGTTATAAATTGTCAAAACGCTAAAAACGCGGAAAACGGACCGTTTTCGGGGAAAACTAAAAATCGTTTTGAAAATGAAAATGCAAACCAACTGCTACCATACTTTTCCAGTTTTAACTAAATAAATAATATTTGTATATATATATTATTTTCATAACTTCTTTTATTTCATTTTTTAAAATTGTTTGAAAATTGTTTTAAACTTTATTTTTCGATTTAAAATTTTTTTATTCTTTTCATGGGAATTTTCATTTTAATTGAACAATATTTATTTTTAGTTTAAATTATTTCAATTTAATTCCATTTGTCTCACTGTAGCATTTTAAAAAAAAATTCCAAAAACAACGCTATCTTAGTATATATTTTATACACAATGCGCAACTTTCCATGCCACCAATCTTATCTCTTCACTCAAAAAATATTATTTCTAAATTTTGTTTGAAAATTGTTTTAAAATTTATTTTTCAATTTAAAATTTTTTATTCTTTTCATTTAAAACGCAATTTTTTCAATTTTAATTAAATAATATTTATTTTTACTTTAAATTATTTCATTTTAATTTAAAAACTTTATAATAACTTTTTTTTGTTTCATTTTATATTTGCCTGCCTACTATATAAATAGTAATAATAAGATAAAGAGGAAAAAAAGAGTTAATAATAAGATAAAGAGAAAAAAAAAGTTATATGAATAAGTTGTTGTGCTTACTTAGATATTAGCTTAAAAAATCTTAGAGACATAAATTTTGTTGTTTCCAATTAACTAGATTGTATCTATACTAATCTTTATTTAATTTTCATAACTTTCTTTTGCATTATTTTTATTATAAATTTAAAAAAAATGTTTCTTCTTCCGTTTTCTCTTTTCATATCTCTTTTTATTTTTATATGTGGAGTTCAATGTGTTTTCTTCTTCTTTTTTATTACCTATTTTGTTCTTTTTGTTTGTATATAAATTCATTCGTATTTTTTCTTGTGCTTTTATTATTTGTGTATTTTTTCCATTTGCAGATTTTTGATGAATTTGTTGAGGTTTGAAAGTTCGAAACTTTGAAATTGATGGAATTAGTTTTATATTAATTGTCGTGGATATATATAATGCATGTCAACATAAATTGGATTGGCAGAAGGAAAAGTTACGACAAGGAAAAGTTACAACGAGTTGAAAGTTCTATAGATGTGTCAAACTTCTAGTGTCCTCTTTTTTGTAGACCATAAACATTGGTCTTTCGTTGTTGATTAGTTGGAAAACGTATCTATCGTCCATTTGTAGTTGTTTTTCCATAACAAAATCAGCCCAACCTATGGTGAGACATCTTATTACGCCGCTTCGTCTTAAATTTGTGGTAATGTCCCAATTGTGATGTAGAAAATCATGGATCTGAATGCTGTGCACAAATCTCGATAAGTGCTGTCGGGCAAAACTTCCTGGTATATGGCAGTGATGAAAAAAATTCCAACACAAAAAATTATATAGAGTGGTATATATATATATATATATATATATATATATATATATACCCAGAATGGTCAAATATAGTCATGTTTAGTGTGGAATTACCATTATATTCGAATACTAAAGCACAATCATCCTGTAAATTGCGATGGTCGAAATATTGTTCCCATCCATCGGCGAGGTATATGTTTCCATCCATTCTTTCTAATTTGATGGTGACAATTATGCCATCATATACAGTTACTTGTATTGTATCGCCAAGTTGTTGCCTCCAGTCATTGACGAAAGATGTAGGAAGCATCTATATTAAATATACATATATAAAAATAATAAAAACATAAGCATGTTATAAAACTTATATTAAAATGTCAAAGAAGCACTAACCCACCGAACATTGTGATTAAGGGAAGGGGTGATAATTTTGAAGAAACTACGTGAGACATCCATTTTAAGAGAACTTTATTGTTTGTTACGTGAAATATTTGAAGTATGGATGAGTTGAATGGAAAAAAAATATGGTGAAAAATGGAGGTATTTAAGCTAAAAAAAAGTGTACTTTGCCTTTTGAATTAGATTTGACATGAGATTCACGGGTGTTATAATAGACAATTTTTTACTAAAAAGACTGTCTTTTTATTATTCTCAAAAATATTTTTAAAAAAAAATTTGGCCAAAGGCGACGCACGGAGATCTAATGTCCTCAGTGCACGGAGGTCTAAGGTTGCATTTTTTTTTCTTTTTCTTTTTCCTTTTAACGTGTTTTTGGAAATAATAAAAAGATAGAGGTTTATAAATAGCCAACAAAACCAACCTGAGTTTTTAACGAAGCAATACTTCCCACTAATCAATTATGAATTTCAGAGAACATAGTGCAAGAACAAGAATCTGGCTATCAAATCCATGCATAAACATCATCTAATCAAATAAAATTAAAAACATCCATCTCAAATTAACTAATCTCTTCAAAAAAATTTAGATGATTTATTGCTAATATATACATGTTATATAATGTGAAAAAACAAATAATCTAACTCTTCCTCCCCAATTTTGTTTAGATTTTCCCTATTATATTTGTTTTTATTCATTAGGCATGTTTGTTCAAATAAATAATTGGAAATATGATGTCTATATGTACACTCTGATAAATATTTGAAGCATGTGGCTTATCTATGCATAGCTATGGATAGTCTATATTTGTCAGAGTTAGCATAGTAATAATATTTTTTTCCTTGTCAGTATAGTATATTTTATTATAATTTTTCCGTTTTAAGTTTTGTAGTTGACTTGCTTGCCTTTAGAGTCATAATGGGTAGATGGACACCTACATTTTCCCAGCTCCAAGTTCTTGAATCTATATTTCATCAAGACAACACAACTTCAAACAAATCGAAAATCGCACAAATAGTCTCTCAGTTGTCGTTATATGGCCAAATTTGTGATAAGAATGCTTATAATTGGTTTAAAAATAAACATGCTCATTCAAGAACGCCATCCATACAAACACAAAATTCTCAACTCCAGCTAATGGTAAAAGAAGACAAATTGCGTAAAAGAGTTTTAGGTATGATTATTTGTTGAAATATGATTTTTTGTTATTTTTTTCATTCTTTTTTCTACATAATTTTAACATACATATTTGTTATTCTGAAAATTACTACAAGTTATCCACCAGAAAGGCAAAGTAGATGTCGTGACTTTGAAACAGGTTTGGATTTTTTTTCCATTCGTTTACTTGTGTTTTTCCCTTTTTTTTTAAAGAATTGTTTATGTTATCTTTTATCAATCTTATTTTTATTTTTACGTTTTTAGGTTGTATTGATGGTTGTATTGAGTTATACAATGATGATCAGATATCCTAATATTTTACCCGATTCTAAAAGAGTTGATTCCAAACGAATAAATCTACGAGATATTCCGACCAAACCTTATATTCTTCCGTCATCTACAATTTGTAAATATTGTGGTGCAAAAAAGTTTCATAAAGAAAGTAAGGGCTTTTGTTGTTATGATGGAAAAGTTAGATTACAGTTAAATAGTGTTCCTCCTGAATTGTTTGAGTTATTTACTTCTACTTCATATGAGGCAGTTACTTTTAAAAAAGTTGCTCGTAGTTATAAAAATCATTTTGCTTTTACTTCTTTTGGTGTTAAATATTATAAAAATTTGTGTACAAATAATAAATGTATATATACATTTAGAGTTCCAGGACAAGTATACCATTTTATAAATCCATTGTTACCAACTGATGGGAAACCAGCATATTTACAGTTATACTTCTATGATACTGATAATGAAATCACTAATAGACTAAAAAATTCTGAAAGCTTATGTGAAACAACTTTGAGAAAATTGATAGATGTCTTAAAGATGAATCCATATTATCGTTTTTTTCGATCATTAAGTGAAATTTCTTATTTTTGTTCATGTCATATTGTGCTTAGGTGTGATCCAGGTCTTGACCAAAGACTGTTTAATATGTCATCGTGTGAACAAGTGGCCGCAGTTTGGGTTGATGAAGACCTATCTGCAAGCCTTCAAAATCGTGATATATTAATTTATGGACATTTTAACGCTACACATAAAGTAACTACTATTATGGCTGCTATGATTCATTTCAGTATCCATTAATATTTACCTATGGAGAACCTGGATGGAACGAAGGTATCCAAAAAGTCAATTTGAATACCTCTTCACTCATGGATGAAAATTTTATACAAATTAATAACTTTCACTTCACTGAACAACTTTTAGTAATGGAAAAACGTGGTAAGTTTTATCATCTGTGAAATTATTTTATATGTAATAAAAGAGTATGTAATTATATTCTCCTTCTCAAATTTTTTCATGTTTCTTTTCAGTTTTGACGAAAACGAAGAAGCGAATGAATGTCTACTGTCACGAATATTATTGCCGCAAACTTTAAGTGAGGCTTTCAGATAAGTCTATACTTCTTCATACAGGCAGGCTTCTGCAACAATATGTAGTAGATATGGATGTTAAAATTGAAACTGTAAGATTGGATTATTTTCGAAATAATCAAAATATTATAAGAGCGGAACTTTACCAAAGAATTATAGATAGTGTACAAAGTGGTGAGAATAAAGGCTATAAGATTGGTAAATCAATAGTGTTAGCCACAGGGTTTATTGGAGGTCTTAGAAATTTAACTAAAAGAGATATAGATGCAATGTCTTTAGTTCAAAGATATGGAAAATCCAATGTATTTTTAACAATGACATGCAATCCAAATTAGCCTGAAATTAAACAAGGATTGAGACATCATGATGAAATGCAAAATAGGCCAGACTTGTTAACGCGAATATTTCGAGCTAAGCTTGAAGAACTAAAAATAGATTTTTTAAAGAGGGAAATTCTTAGGCCTGTAATTGCTTATGTTTATATGATTGAATTCCAAAAAAGAGGTCTGCCTCACGTTCATTTTCTTCTTATATTTAAACCAAATTTTAAGATTACTAATTCTATGCAAGTTAATGAAATTGTTTCGTGTGAAATACCAGATAAAAAGAAAAATCCTTACCTACATGCTACTGTGATCAAACATATGATGCATGGTCCCTGTGGATAATTAAATCCTACAAATGTTTGCATGAAAAACAACCATACTTGTAAAAATAAATATCCAAAAGAATATATTTTACATACTTCATTAAGTAATGATTCTTACCCGCTTTACAAACATCGTAACGATGGTGTTACTATTAAAGTCAGAGGATGCATACTCAATAGATGGGTTGTACCGTGCAATCCATATATTTTAGCTAAATATGATTGTTATATTAATGTAGAAATAAAAGCTATGAAATATTTATGTAAATATGTATACAAAGGACATGATCGTGTTAATTTTGCTATGAATAAAAAAACTAATGAATATTATATTGATGAAATTTCAAATTACCAAACTGCTAGATGGATATCTACGTCAGAAGCTATTTGGAGAATTTTTATTTTTGATATATTTGACATATCTCCTTCTATAATTTCTTTGCAGTTATATGTTGAAAATTCTCAATTAGTTACCTACAATAAAATTGATGATTTATAATAAAGTTATAAATAAAGACTCTATCTAATGAATAATGTTAACTGAATTTTTTCGAATGAATATTTCTAATGAAAAGGCTCGGACTTTACTTTATAAAGATTTTCCTACATACTTTGTATGGAACACATATTTGCGAGTTTGGAATACTAGAAAAAAGCAAAATGTTATTTGTAGAATTGTTGCTGTTTTTCCATCTGAGGGTGAGAGATACTTTTTAAGAGTTTTACTGAATCATATTAAAGGACCAAAATCTTTTGAAAATTTAAAAACAGTTAATGGTGTTGTAGCACCTACCTATTGCGAGACTGCATTCTTACATGGTCTAATAAGTGAAAATAATTATTCTGACATGTGCTTAACTGAGGCAATTTCTTATCAAATGTCTATATCACTCTGTCGACTTTTTGCTAATGTGCTAATTTTTTGTGCCCCTACAAATTTTAGAAATTTATGGATTAAATTTAAAGCTTATACATGATAGAAGATTTTTTACATACAAGTCAGACAAAGTATCAAGCTGAGATTAGAGCACTACGTTTTATAAATTCATTCTTAGAAGTTGTTGGTAAAAGTGTAAATGATTTTTGCTTCACAGATTGTGACATTGCTGTAAATGACGCCGACATGTTAGCAAATATGATTTTAGAAGAAAGTGCAAATGTTAATATTGAGTCTGACATGCATTTTACAAAGAGTTTAAATAAAGAAGAACAATTTGCTTATGATACTATTTTAGATTGTGTTTTCAACGATAGAAATGGACTTTTTTTTATTAATGGTCCAAGAGGTACTGCTAAAATTTATTTGTACAAAACATTGCTTGCTACGTAATGTAGACAACTCATTGCATTGGCAACGGCATCATCTGGAGTAGCTACTTCTTTATTAATTGGTGGAAGAACTGGTCTTTAGCGTTTTAAAATTCCTCTTCAAACAAGTCCTGATATGCGATGTTCGGTAAGTAAACAATCTGCACTTGATCAACTTTTAAAAATGACGAAACTAATTGTGTGGAATGAAGCACCACTGGTTAATAAATATGCTTTTGAAGCTTTTGATAAAATGTGTAAAAATATTACTGAATGTGAATTGTCATTTGATGGAAAGGTCATTGTATGTGGAGGGGATTTTTGTCAAATCTTGTCAGTGTTACAGAGAGGAACAAAAGATGATATTATTAAAGCAAGTTTAGTATTTTCATATTTGTGGCAATACTTTAGACAACTACCACTAACTCAAAATATGAGAGCTAGATTCGATCCTTCATTTTGTGAATATTTACTCAAAATTGAAAACGAAATTGAAAACAAGCATACATGTCGCATGATTAAACTTCCTTCAGATATTGTCATAGATTTTGAAGATGAAAATAACTCATTGAAAAAGTTCACCAGCATTGTGTTTCCAATTTTTCACACTTATAGTGACAATTTAAATACTATGATGAATAGAATTATTTTAACTCCAAAAATAAATATGTAGATATGATAAACAATATGTTAGTTAAAAAAATTCTAGGAGTACATTTACATAATTCAGTTTTGAAGAAGTGATTGATAAAACGGAAGGATTTATTCATGAAAATTTTTTGAATAGTTTAACTCCAAATGGTATACCTTTACATGAACTTGTTCTAAAAAAAAATTGTTCTATTATGTTGTTGAGAAATATTAATCCTTTGAAAGGTTTGTGTAATGGAACTAGACTTATTTGTCATTAATTTAAACAAAATGTGATTTTAACTGGAATTGGATCTGGTGAATATCGTGAAAAACAAGTATTTTTACTTAGAATTCCATTTATTCCACTTGAGGGAGATAAACATTCAGTACCCTTTAAAAGAACTCAATTTTCCATTCATCCTTGTTTTCCTGTGACTATTAACAAAGCGCAAGGTCAAACATTAGATTTTGTATGTCTATATCTGCCTGAATATATGTTTTCACATGGTCAGCTATATGTTGAGTTGTCTAGAGCAAAAACAAGACAAAATATAAAAGTTTTGAGTAAGCTAGCGGACGAAAATAAATCACATATTTGTTGCACAAAAAATGTGGTGTATCTGAAAATTTTGAATTTAATACATTCTATTTAACAAGTCTAAAATTCTAAATAGTCCAAAATTAATCTATCATCCCGTTGCTGCCAAAGTGAAGATTTATACATCATGTTTCAATAGAAGAATACATAAGGTAAGTTATTTTCATTTGTTTTTTTAATTATAGTTCTATTTTGTTTGCTAATATGCTCAATTTTTTTCGTCATCTTTCTTATTTAAAGCATAGATATGAATATTTAACAATTAATTTATGGGAAAAGAAACCATGTAAAATTGTGATATTATAATGTTGATTCATATAAAACTAAAACATTGTCAATTGTTTAGGTTTATAATGATTTTACCACAGTTTAATTTTTTCTATATATAAACCAACAATATGACTAAATAGGAAAAAAAACACAACATAAACTTATTACATAACATAACATTTATTCTCATTAAATGACCACATAACTAAGAAGAAGGATGAAGAAAATATTCCTTGTTGCAAACTTTTATTCTAACCTGATAACTAAAAAGGAGGATGAAGAAAATATTCATTGTTACAAATATTCACTACCATCTTTCATATATAAATTGACATCCTATCACGTGAAATTAATTCTATTGGCTGCCCTAGGACAAAGCATTCTATATATTTTAATACGAACATTCTACAGTTTGGCCTATAGAACAAACAGTTTTACATTAGGCTACATTCATATAAAGAAAAAATAAAATATTATAACAAATAAATAGTTATTTAAATGCTTACCCATTACTTGCACATGGTAGTTAAGGTATGATATCCACTTGCATTGTTTTGCTTCTATGTTTCCTTACTTCCTTTCTGGTAGAAAGCTCAAAATTCAGAATAAATGCTTGGATCGTAGCATGTGTTGCTTTTGCGTGTATCATGACTTGATCTGGTATAAGAATACCATTGCTACAGTCATATATTTAGAATTTCCATTCAAGAATATTCACCACAAAAAGATACCAACAATTGCTAGAAAATGAGCATGGAATTAGTAGATGCTTGCACCCCATCCACTTACGACCATTCATAGGCGAAACACTATTCGCATATTCATTTAACGGAGTGAAGTCCACTTCTCCCTTTGTTGTTTTATTTTTCTCTTCTATTAGCCAATTGAAAATACTAGAACACTCATCTTCAAATTTGAAATCCATTATTGCATAGTCTTTAGAAATTAAGCTAGAACCATCCTTAATAAATCACCTTAGTAACTTCAACTCCAGCTCAATACTCTAATAGAATAAATACATGTAAATTTAGTTTATTAATATCAAACATAAAATTAAATTAATTGTAATTACTAAACTTCACTCACCGTGGGAGTTACATCTTTTCCTACATCCAACAAATTTTTCAACATGTCTCTTCCAATGTAATTGCCGATATCCTCCCAATAAGTACTATATAAACAAATATAAATTAATGTTATATAATATAATTCACTATCCACTGAATAAAAAAAATAGTGTTTAAACTAATATAGAGTTAAATTTGTTACCCTGGCGAATTATGCAATATCCAATCTCTAATCATGTTGTACTTGTTCTTTGGATAAACTTCTAAAGGACGGCTTCTCTTCTCAACCCTTCAAAACTTTCTGTATGTTGTTCATATGTTGATATTTGCCTTGGCAAATCGCTGGGAATTGAAATGTGTGGATAGCAACATCTTGTTGCATAGAATCAATAATGGCTTCTATGATTGATACATTGCTCAATGTATTCTTGTTCTATTCATCTACGTAAGATCTCATTGAACTTAAACTGTTATCCACATAAGATTGCATGTTGCCTAAAATATTATCTTCCTGCCATTTTTGCTGCTGTTAATTCTGTTGGAATACTTGTTTGTGACTGTCAAGAATAGTATCCATGTAAGAACGAATACTGGATCGCATATAATCTTCTTGCCATTTTTGATGTTGTTCAAACAACTGGTTTTGACTATAAAATATTTCTTCCTTTAGATTATGGCATACGCTGACAGATCTGATATTACATGTTGCCTATATATTCCCAACATTTCTTCCATTTGTTCTCGAGTTATATAGTTGGAAGCATCAAAAGCAGAAGCAGAACCAATTCCAAGAGAAGTTCTCGAACTATTGGGAATAGTCGTTTCTTGCACAAAGATATTTTTTGGGATTTGTTATACTATGTTGTCTAATTTCCCATTGACAATACCATCTAAGATGTTATGTTAATTATCCGCTTACATTGAAAGAGTTGTACAGTATGACAATTCTAACTTTTCTTCGATGGGATATAACACTACAACTACCTCAATCTGTAATCATGATAACTAAATTTAGTTTTTAAATTATGAAATGGAAATGTAATTGTGCATTCGTAAAAAAATATGTTATACCTCCTTGGTGGCCAAAAAATATTTTACCATTTTCTCAGTCAATATTGCATTAGGTCTCCACTTATACGTTCGACGATTTTGTGCTGTTTTATATCTCTTGCGTCCAAATTTTTTCCAATCTCTGGAAAGGCTTCATATATCCAGAACTGCAAGTAATTATAATCTTTTGTTATACAAAGAAGAATAGAAAAAATTTATCTGGAATGCAAGTGGATATCCTCTTAATGCATATTTGCAATCTGTTTGATTTTGTTCTGCTCTTTGCACTCTTTTAGCTTGTTATTCTTGCAAAGAATTTAGTAAAACAAAATATGCTTTTTGACCCCATGGATAAGCAAGAAAGTTATCGAGATGCTCAACCATACCAAGAGTCTTATAATCAATAATTCTGTCGGTTGGTTTCAAAACACACTCCACAAACATAACCAAACCCAGCTTAAATTTATCTATGTAGTCTTCACATGAATGGAACGCTTGATACAACATTCTCATATTAATTCTTCTCGTACCATTGAAATATTGATTTATAAGACGATAGTTATTACGATTAATCTCTACAAATGGTTCGTGGCATGGTAATCCAATGATGAGACAATATTATTACATGCTAAACCTGGCAACAAGATCACCTAACCGTACCCGCACTTCATTATTTTTACCACAATGTACAAGCCTCATCACAAATTCATGTATCAACCTATTACTAAATTGTTCATCTTCTTTCCTATAAATAACTCCTGTAAAAAATCCATAGAAATTTCTACGCATAACAGAAGCATGTTGATTTGCATTTATAAATTCAATAAAATTTTGGAGATATTCTCGATTTGGATATTGACAGATAGTGGCAGAGAACCATTGATTTGGAGAAACAATATATTCTAGAGACATCTGCATAATAAAGGAAATAGAGAAATTTATATTTATAAGAATTTCATAAATTCTAACTCTATATCTACATCTCACAATGGCAACAATTCAGGTGTTATTGTCTATGTTTTAGATGATTATGACAAAAGAATAATAAAATTTCAAGACTTTATACATACTATATTTCAGATAGAATGAAGGCATATATGAATAACTAAGGCTATAATTTTCCTTCATCTTATCTTCTTTTTTCTACCTGTTGGAGATTTTATTTTAAAAGTAGTTATAGTTTACTTGCCTTTGCATTATTAGTTCTACAGTAACCATTTTAGTATAAAATCTAAATATTTTTAAAAAGAAAATGTGAATATATTGTATACATACATATAGATTAAGAAAATAAGAAAGGTCTCTTCGTGCACGGCGAGGCCGCCTATTTGTGCACGGAGAGGGACCCTTCGTGCACAGAGAGGCCGCCTATTCATGCACCATCGGTGCCCGACAACATTTTCTTGTTGATTTCAATAACAAATCTTACCTTTTATCCAAGTTAAATGTTTGCACTTTGGCACTTCTCTCTACTTTGAAGACTCTTCCTCTCTTGCAAAAATGTAAAATTGGTAAAATATTAGTATGATTGATAAGATAAAATGTTAGAAAGATTCTTCACATGTGAATTATCGTGACTTTTAGTAGTTGAGATAATAAGTGAAGATAATAATTGTTGGAATGTAATTTTGTTGTTTTATGAGTTAGTTGAGATAATAATTGTAGGAAATACATTTTCTTTTGACTTTTTTCCCCCTTTTTTTGGTTATTTCTTTAACATATTCATTCACATTTATATTAAAAATAATAATAATAACTAATTTTATCAAATTGTCTTGGATGAACAAAATATATCGTAAATATCTTTTCTAAAAACTCTTTCTCATCATAAATTATCATTCTACTTGTACTGAAACTAAAACTTTACCACTCCATATCTATTTACAGAGTTTACTCAGTATAAAGTATGACAGTATATAAAATCTATTTACAGAAGTTATTACTCAATAAAGTATAGCACGATGAAATTTTACAGACTATAAGAGCTTTATTTTAGTTTTATATAGTACAAAAAACAAAGTTAATATTATTTTAAACAACTTATATTCTAATAATTAATTCAATTCATCTCATTAGTACTACCAGTTTACAAGTAATCCCCATACCAGGTATGGCTATAGATTAGATTTTATAATCTATTACTGGTAAATATAATAATATAAAAAATATAAATGATATAACTCTAGATGTCTATATATATCTTCTTCTGTTTCGGATTGGTTATCTCAAAAGAAAAAGAAACATCTTCTCTCAAAAGTTACTCGGTGTCTTCATCCTGTTTATACAAATATTGTCACCATCACAGTCACAATGGCAGAAAAATACCAACTTATACTAGAAATTCTATTCAACAATCAAAAATGGAAAGTCAAAGTAATTATTGTAGAGAAACAATCACCAAAATCTTCAAGACAAGGCAATGAAAGATACCAACACATGATAATAATGGATATTGACATAAGTTATACAATTATTTAGTATTATTTTTCTTTTTAAAAATATGTTCTCTCTTTTATTATACATACACTCGCACACATTCTTACACTAATGAATTTTTATCTTTTTATCTATTAGTGTAACACTATCCAAGCAAGCCTATATGATTCAAATATCACTACGTTCGAAAATCAACTTCTCATTGGAAAGACCTATGCAATTTCTAAAGCTTATATTAAAAACAACACTGGAAACTATAAATATTCAACAGGAGCTCTACAATGAACGATTTCTGAACAAACTCGTGTTGAAGAGTTGAATGACAATAACCTGGAACTTGTTTTCTCAACCTATCACCTGACTTCTTTCGATGAAGTTGAGTAGTTCATGGATACAAACACTGATATAAGTAAAAAAAACTCCATTTTTATTCTCAAAATAAATAATACTATTATATATAATTTAATCAAATAATTAAAATTACAGTCAACACAAGAAAAAAATTATTTATTTTTCATTTTGCAGACATTTTGGCTATTGTGATTGATATGATGCCTAAACAATTGATTCAATCAAATGATGTCAATCAAACTTAGGTACAAGATGTAATACTTCTGGACCAAAAATTCAAAACAATGATGTTACACTGTGGGATTCATTTGTTGACAGAGAATGCAAATTATTTTCAGAAAATATTGACAAGAAACCAGTAATCTTTGCAACAAACCTAAAAGTCATCTCTTTTTTCGGTAAGTTTCTATTATTTTTCCTTATTTAAACTTTGCTTAAAAATGCATTTCATATCTTACATCAATGAATTGTATAGGTTTAAAACTGTCCACAAAAGTTCGTAGTACCTTCTTCATGAATACACTTTTCATTACACTACAAAAGTTGGTTGAATGGTATGTATATATATCCTTCCGCTTACAATTATTATGGATTTATTCGGCTTATTTACTCTGTCATTCTTTTAGGAAAGATACAAATTTAGACAAAATCGATGAGTTTATTTTGAAAAAGTCATACACTTAAAAATCTCCCACAAAATTGTCTCCTTCGATGCGCAACAAATTCACCTTAATTCAAAATCTACAATACCGCCTTTTACCGATATTTATATATTCCTCTACACAATAAATTTATGGTTTCTATTTATGTTTCTTTATAAGTTACAATTTCCTTTTTTCAGAGAAAATTTTATTGGGTGAATGCCACTGCAAAAATTGAAAAAATATATCAGAAATGTTGGTACATGGTTTGTAGCAATTGTTATCGGCAATCAAGCGCTGATTTTGATGAAATATATGTTTGTGTAAAAGTTCTAATTCCAAAGCTCTATCTCGGTAAAATATATATATATTATTCCTACAAAAATGAATAATTACTTTCTTTATCTCAGAACAAGAGCATATGTCCAATTATCAGATGTCACGGGATGTATAAATGCAAGTGCAATTGGTGAAGCTACAGAAAAACTTATGTTTACAGATGCACAAACTTTGATGGAAAAAAAAAATTTGTAATAATTTACAGTCTTTACCAATATCTATTTTGGTATATTTGATCGATTTCTTCATAACATTCATATTTTTTATACAGGGTTCACAAGCAAATTTTGGAGATATAATTGGGAAAATGCAAAACACTGAAAGAACATTATATCTCAAAGCGACTCAAGCATAACCTAATTCATCCAATTAAAAATTTGACATCATCTCCGTCGAATGTTTAATTGCGGATGAAGAACAAGAATGCCATCAAAAGAATATTGATTCTGACAAAATTTTGAAAAATTTTGATATAGATGTGGATGACAATTGGTCCCCTCCAACAAAAAAAGTTCTTTTCAAATCAACTATTAGCCAGCCAGAAAGTGTCAGTTCAAATCCATTTACATCAAACAAAATGAAAGAAAAAATAGAGTAAAAAATGGAATGAAAAAATTCAACAGTATTATCTCTGAAAAATCAAGCCAGTTCATTTTGGATAATATTGTATATATTTTTGGTGTGGCTTGTAGTTATTTTATAACTTTCAATGAAATTACTTTCTCTTCAATTTACATCTCAGTAATTTCTCGTTTTCAAAACCTTAAAACACTTTCTTTTTTTTTTTAAATTCTACACATTCCACGATAATAATAACATAATCTATACAAAACTCGTGCAACGCACGTGTCAAAAACTAGTCCTTTTCAAGAAAGTGAAAAGTGGCTAACCCTAATTCTCATATAAAATATGACAATAAAGTGCATATTTATAATGCCCTATTAGGATTCGAAAATTGCACAAATTTCCTTGGACTTTATTGCAGTAGATCAATTAAGTTACACACCTTTTATTGGAGTCAAGAGAGAGACTTAACCGGATTCACATGACCCAAGCTCCAATAGATGTTTCCAATTGGGTCAACTCTTGACCAATTGAGATACATTTATTAATCCCGACTTATTCTACCAAAAAATCGAGATTGCACTCTCGAGTCAAGTGATAGTTATAGAAGCAAATTATGATCCAATAACAATATCCTCTGATTATCATTCCATAAGTCTACCCCTATTTGACCGCTAATATGTTGAAACTGACAAAATGATCGTTTTGCTCTTCAACATATATTACCCTCTAAGTCCTATTTTCATACGGCAAATTTGTTGTGATCAAATCACAATGTAAAGTCCAACGATCTCATCGTCGACATACTGAACTCAGATCCAATTTGCCTAGGAAAACACCTTAAAGTGACGATTGTCTCATCTCAATGATTAATGGATTCCACTATTATAAGTATATGATCTCTAATTATTTCGGCCCAATTCTCAAAACACCGAGATCAATCTTCTATTTAAGACTTCACTCATTAGTACCTCAAAGAACTTGAACTAGCAATTAAAGGTACATTACTCACAGGATTTAGGTGATCTGTTTGATAATCAAGTAAAGTCTCATTTCGAACGGTAACAAATGAGTCATTTACGCGATCCCGTTCAATTTGCATTGAAACACATTATTGTTCATATTTCAAGATCTAGACAAATCTTAATAAAACAATACAATCTTATCAACATAAAGCGTCCAACTTTATGAACCGATTGTAAACGACATAATTTTGATAATACCGAATTGTGTCTTACTATACCCGATCCATCGAGTATACAATTTGTGACATCATGTATGATTATGGAACCTTAGATAATCACTTCAAATTATAACACGCAAATAAACAAACGTCAATTCATAATGTAATTTTATAGAATACTACTTGAAGAATGGGCATCAAGTGAACAAGAACATCGTGCTGTCATGAAACTATACCAATCGATAAGTTTTATTTTAGCATTTTTACTCATCCACGAGTTGCTGCGACTAATTATATTTCCAAAAAACTGCACTTCATATCCACGAAACCTTTTCTATTGGACTCATTCAAGCACAAAGTTGGAGTCCCATTTAGGTTAACTGCAAATCGAACGCCAAATGCCAGAGGCCAACCCTCTTGACTCAAAGAAGAGAAAGGTGCACACAGAAGACAATTCCATAATTGTCCTCGAAACCTCAGTAGGAAAAGGCTGGGATTGCTAGTTAATTCCATGTTTGTTAGCTCTGGAACTACAGAAACTGAGCATTTCACAGTCTGGATTGAAATCTGAGACAAGGACTTGTTCTTAACGGCTTAAAGGATTGCAAGGTGATCGGTTTAAAGGGTGGAAATGAAGGCCTGGGAAAATGGGTTGTTGGGAAAACTGAAGAGGAGAGATGGGAAGTGGAAATTTTGGTTTGGGGAAGCATTTGGGCTGACAAAATTAGCGTACTTCTATACAAGGGCTTATGGTAACTGGGAGAGGAACGGAGGATTTTGATTGTGCAATGGGTGCGCCTAGAATTGGAGGGCGTGGAGATGCTGGGAACTATTTAGTAGAGATGGAAGGTAATGAGATAAATTTGTTTAGCAGAGTTATGATCCTTAGTATAAATTAATTAGGAAAATGCATCCTGCATAGGGTCTGTTGCACACACTCTGTACAGGTACACATCCATGGGGTGGACCCCATGGCGTGGAGATACTGGGATCTATTTAGTAGAGATGGAAGGCAATGAGATAAATTTGTTTAGCAGAGTTATGATCCTTTGTATAAATTAATTAGTAAAATGCCTCCTGCACAAGGTCTGTGCATAGCAGAGTTATGATCCTTTGTATAAATTAATTAGTAAAATGCCCCGGTTTGTTGCACAGACCCTGTACAGGTACGTCCACCTCATGTGTGTGTACTTGTACAGTGTGTAGATAGCACAATTGAATTAATTAACTTATAAGTTGATATAAGTAACTTTTTATGCTACAAAATAAAGTTATGATCCTTCGTAAAAATTATAATTAACTTATAAGTCTAATAAAATTAGATTTGAGTTTTTTATTTTTAAGCAAATAAGTTATTATTAATTTTTTAAAGTAACTACTAAATAAAATAAGTTACAGGATTATTTTAAATCTTATGTTAATTTGTAAATAATATCACCTAGAATGATATTTACTTTGGCCCGTTTGGTATCATTTTTATAAGAATGAAAATGAAAATGAAAATATAGTCGTTACGGGTTCAGTAGATATAAATTGAATTAACTTTCCATCAGCATCAAGTCATTTGACGGAACCATGAAGTCTTGCAAAATTTTAAAAAGCAATCTTTAGAAGTAATTTTTTTTAGTTTTAGCCAAAGAAGAGTACAGTTTTATGAATAATACTTTTTTACGAAAATAAAAATAAATAAATTATTTATTTTAAATTTATAATTAACTAATATTGTTTGAATAAACTCTGATTAAATTTTAATTCATCTCCACAATTTTTACCAACTTTTCAATCATATATTCATCACTTTTTATCAAAAAATTTGTCAAAGAAACCCTGAACATAATTTTCGCTCGAACAACCCCTAAGGATGTAACCGATTTCAATCATTGTGATTTTGACTTTTGATATTCAGGCCCCGTTTGGTAGGGATTTTTTGCCCCAAAAAATTGATTTTTTTACCGTTATTTTACTATTCAAGCCGTAATTTTTGACTTCTTCTCTCACGTGTGGACCCCACTTTTCTTCTAACGGTCAAAAAATCAATTCTTAAAATCCCTACCAAACGGCTCTCGATGTTTCTTGAGATGGATGCCATAAATTTAGTTGTGGAGCATATGGAGGTTGCTTAATCCCTTTTCAGATCAAACTTGGAAATTATTTTGTTCATTTAATAATTAAAAGGGATAGATGCCACCAATAAGAGAGCGTCACATCGTCCCCATTTGAATAGAGCCCACGTGCCCCTATTCCGACTGCTTAACCATTTTTGATTGAGCAGAAGTGGCCCCATAATCCATATAATGGTGTCCTTTAAAGTTTTAAAAAAGAAGTGATCCTGTTTGGCTGAGGATGTTGGGCTGAGGTTTTAATTACTTTTTCACAAATAAGTTAAACTTTACTTCTTAAAATATTAAGTTTTGTTTATCAACTTTTAACTTTTTGTTTAATAAAAACAAGTTAAAAAAATTTTTAGAAAAATTACGCAAATGATCTCAAATCTTGACTTAAAATACGTTTTGATCCAAACTCTTCAATCTTCATTGGCCCTTCAGCAAATATGTAAAATTTTAAAAATAATCATTCTCATCCATATGTGTATTCTTTTTTCTTTTCTTCTTTTTTTTTTTTTTTAATGACGGGAGAACCCGCAGCCTCTACCATTCGGGTGTGCATCTGGGTAAACCCTCCATCCATATGTGTATTCGTAATAGAATTTCTATTTGTGTAGGTGAAAACCTTTGCCCACAATCTCAAAGTAAAAATTCAAGAATTTCGAGTTTACCATTTTATAAATATTGATATTAGCATTTTGAAATACCAATTATACCCTTAATGGTACACCATCGCCTGAATAAGTCAAGCAAAAATCTTACAAAAATGGACTTTTAACACTTTTTATATGGCCACCAATTTTGAGGTCAGTAGGTGAGTGAGGTTTGGAGTTTGGACTCCTACCACAATGACTCAAGTTAAAAATGTATCTTTTCAACTCTAAGTCAATTGCAACACCAAAGCTCTAGCAAATTAAAACTTAACTTTTACTCCAAGGGCTCGAAGGTAGAGAGCCCATCACCATGTGCAAAGAATCGCCCAAGAGAACGTTCGAAGCCAGAGTACAAAAATCAGACCCAAAACTAGATCACCGATTTGTAAATATCTTGCAAAAATAACCCCTAATCAATTCAAGACCAAAACTAAGTGTAGCCAAAGTTCTATACAGTTCAACCAACCACAAAAAGGCCCAAAACATTCTATAAATGAACACGGGCAACTTACAAAAAGACACTTAAAATTAAGGATCTTTTGAAAAATCATATGAAAAGTGTTTTGGAATTAAAAAATTTTGCATAATATTAAAAAGTGACACTGTGTCACTTTTTTATAAAATTTTATAAAAAGTGACACAATGCTCCTTTTTATTAAAAAAATGACATATAATCTAACTTTAATTAAAAAGTGATGTTTGTCACTAAAAATAGTGATAGAGATCAAGAAGGTGATCCAAAAAAAAGTGATAAGCACTAAAAACTGTGACAAAAGTTCAAAAAAAGTAACAAAAATTTAAAAAAATGACAGAAATTTTAAAAAAGTGATGATTTCAAAAAAGAAACACAAATTTTTTTTAAAAAAAAGGTTACACGGATGAAAAAAAGTGACAAACACTTAAAAGTTACAAAATTAGAAAAAAGTGACAATTTATTTTTTTATTTTTTTAAAAAGTAACATTCAAAAAAAGTGACAGAAAATAAAAACAGTGACAAATCATAACCCGCAATAATATAGCCAAACACCACCACTGTTCTACTGTAGCTACTGATAGCTAGGAAGGTCATGGTAATAGATTTGCCCAAGAAAAAGCAAGTCACAAAAATGAGGGAACTAATTGGAAAAATAGAAACCACAGGAAATTACGGAGCATAATCAGATTTACATATATAGCCCCTGTTTGACCCCCATTACCTGAAAATGGTAATAGGGGAATGGTATTTTTTGAAAAAATGAGTGGTTGAAAAAGAAGGTAAAATTTTCAATTTACGTGTAATATTATTTTATGGAAGATTGTATGGTTGAAAATAGGAGAGAGAAAAATGGAATGTAATGTAATTTAATTTAATGGTAATCAAACAGGGGCATAGTTAAAACTGAAAATTGGAAACCCACAATTCAATACATAACAATTGACCACCCCACTGTATGTCTATTCATGAATATTCCCTTAGTCATACGGAGAAATGCAACATAGGCAAAAGAAATTGTTTTAACAATTAAATAAGTTAGAAGCAGGATGGATAATCAAATGATGGATCAAAACAGTGTATAAAATAATAGATACACGAACATATAATAATACATCCATAATATTTGATGATACTGCTTCTTTCAACAATTCAGTGACAAAATATAAATAAATAAGTAGCAACAAAATTCCCAAAAATCTTCAAAAACCGCCCATTAGAATATGTGAGCAGCAGAATACTTCCGATTCCAGAAGAGTCCAGAATCTTCCAGCTACTTCAGATTCCATCTTACCAATATGGTCATCTCCAGCTGTAGTTTTTAGTGTAAATGTTATGCCCTAAATTCAATCGATTTAGGTTGTAAATACTTTTAATATGTTTAATATATTTAATTTTGACAAGATTTATTATTTATTTAAATTACTTTTCTGATAAATAATATTAAATAATAGAGTTCGAAGATTCAAATTTAAGTGATTTGTTAATTACAAGGAGTTGTGATTGTGAGATACAAATTACGTATGATTGGATTTTGAATAATCTGTGGTCGTAAATAATAACGAAATACAGATATCGTTATTACAGATAGATCATCACGTGTGACATTTCCTACTTGTGAAGTAAGTAGTTGATCTCACAAGTTAAAGTGTGGTGACACTTAAATGAACACGTAAATGTTTTGTTATAGAACAAAATATTGGAGACCCGCTAAGGGTTTCCTCGTGGATAACTATCTGAGTGTCAGTGGTTAATCTCTAACGTTCGGTAGTGAAATTGGTCCTTTGACTTGAGGTCATCATAGTGCCTTGTGTGATGACAGTTATACTTTGATGGTGTTGGATATTGCTCCACCAAGGGTCGCTAATACGATATCGTTCGAGTATGTCAAGAACCATATGAAGGTTGTGAATGACCAATAGAGGACTCGTCACTCTTAGATAGTAAGAAATTGTGATCTACATTTCGTTCAATTAAGTCAATAACGAAATCCTTGGCAAAAGTATACACATAAGTTGAAAAAGAGTTTTCAACTCATATTGACTTAATAGTAGAATAAAAGATATGATCGATAATCAAGATTGACACACTTCCATATCTCATAATTGATCGGATCATATTGACGAAGGGATTGTAGTTTCATGGTAAACGAACAGGTTTGATTTTGTCATATCACGTAATATTTCCCGTCACATGTGTTGCCTTGATACATTGCTAGATGTCAATCTGGGACGGCGAGTGTGAATTTGTGATAAATTAAAATGTTATCAGTTTTGATTAGATCAAAATAATATTTCACGTCATTAGTTATCGTGATGGGGAACCTGATGGGTAGCACACAAAAGAGAATTGGAAGATTGCAATTTGCCAATTAATTAATTTAACAATCGTTGGATAAATTAATTAATTGGATTGGTTATTTATAGTCCCGGATTAATTAGTTCACGGACCGGATTTAATTAAATATTGGACCGGACCAGGCCAAGCCCGTTTGGGCTTATATAAATACATGGCCAGGGTTTTAGGTCCATATAGTTTTCATAATTCTTGCTAGCACGAAAGGAGAAAACCTTGGTGGCTGAAATTTGTTCTCTGTGTAGAATTCATTGGAAGCTAGACAATTGGACAGCTGTGGGAGGCATATCCAAGTTGCTGGAACAAAGATAACACAAAGGAGTTTGCAAATTCAAGAAAATGTATAACTTTTATCACAATTTCTTTCTAAATACAAAAATGAATCCTGGTGAGAATTGAAATTGTTTTTATTTCCGCTGTGCATGTATAAATAAATTCTCAACAGTTCGGCTGTTAGTTAGTTAGGTGATTAGTTTGTTAATTAGTCAATTAGTTAGTTAATTACTCTAGTCATTTTCTTTATAAATATAAGACTCTGTATACCTCTTAGATCATTGGATTGTATTTTCTAATCCCTCCTTTCATGGAGGTTTCTGCTTATCCTTTCATGGAGTGTATTTCATTTTCCTCCTATCATGAAGTATTTCTTTCATGGAACTTATTCCGGTTCCATTGTATCTTGTTCTTCTCCATTTTTGGAGTTTAATACATTGTTTATCATTCAAGAATTTAACACCTTCTCTCTATCATCTTCCATATATAAACTCACAACCTCCACCGTTACGAAGCCGTCCAGAGATCTCTTTATTTTCTTCGTAGCAGACATCTCCGACGGCATCATAGAATGCCACTTCATAAATGGGCTCAAACCAAGTATTAGATAGTAGATAAGATTTCTCTCTGTAATCGGCTGGTTTTGGGTGGGTTTTTGGGAGATTATTAGATGTAATTATTACGATCGAGAGAAATAGCAATCTGGTTGACAAAATAATTGATGAATATTCAAAGACAAGGTGAAGGTGGGACTTTTGAGGATTTGGGGGGGCGGGGGGTGAGGGGGAGTTTGACGTATTAATTACGGGATTAAGGAGGTTAATTAGTTTTAAGGTTATTGTTCTAATTTTTTTATTTTTGAAGGGTTAGGAGCCTAATTTCCTCAATGAACACTGTACATAAGCCACAGGCTCACAACATAAATATGACTATACACTACTCTAAGGACCAGAAGTCAAAAATTGGATCTGAGTTTCAGTAAAGAAACCACCAACCTTGGATAGAAAGAGATTTTTCGTGAGTTTATGTAAGAGAAAGCAGAGATTGAGAGAATAAATGAATGAATCATCATCAATTGGCCAACTCAAGGGTCAAGAAAATGCATTTGTAGATACACACAGGGAGGTGGACAGATTAATGGCAGGGAGGTGGGCCCTTTACTTTTTAATTTTATAAATTCAAATCAAGGGTATAAAATATAATTAACTTATAAGTTGATAAAAGTAACTTTTTATGATACAAAATAAAGTTATGATCCTTAGTAAAAATTATAATTAGCTTATAAGTCTAATAAAATTAGATTTGAGTCTTTTTTTAATTTTTTTTTTTTTTACTTTTAAGCAAATAAGTTATTATTTTTTAAAGTAAGTACAAAGTAAAATAAGTTACAGGATTATTTTAAATCTTATGTTAACTTGTAAATAATATCACCTAGAATGAATGATGTTTAATTAGCATTACTCTTTCAAGAGATATAAATTGAAATAAGTTTCTATCAACATCAAGTCATTCGACGGAACCATGAGGTCTTGCAAAATTTAAAAAAAACATTTTTTAGAAGTAAATTTTTTTAAGTTTTAGCCAAAGGAGAGTACAGTTTTATGACTAATTCTTTTTTAAGAAAATAAAAATAAATAAATTATTTATTTTAAATTTATAATTAACTAATATTGTTTGATTAAGCTCCAATTAAACTTTAATTCATCTCCACAATTTTTACCAATTTTTCAATCGTATATTCATCGCTTTTTATCAAAGATTTTGTCAAAGAACCCCTGAACAAAATTTTCGCTCAAACAACCCCTAAACATGTAACCGATTTCAATCACTGTGATTTTGACTTTTGACACTTGATATTTCTTGAGATGGTTGCCATAAATTTAGTTGCTTAATCCCTTTTCAGATCAAACGTTTAAATTATTTTGCTCATTTAATAAAAAAAAGTTAAAAAATATTTTAGAAAATTTACTCAAATGATCTCAAATCTTTACTTAAATACGTTTTGATCCAAACTCTTCAATCTTCTTGGCACTTCATCAAATATGTAAATTTTAAATATAATCATTCTCATCCATATGCGTATCCTTAATAGAATTTCTATTTGTGTCGTGGAAACCTTTGCCCACAATCTCAAAGTAAAAGTTCAAGAATTTCAAGTTTACCATTTTATAAATATTGATATTAGCATTTTGAAATACCAATTATACCCTTAACTGTACACCATCACCTGAATAAGTCAAGCAAAAATCTAACAAGAATGGATCTGACATTTTCTATATGGCCGTCAATTTTGAAGTCAATGGGTGAGTTAGGTTTGGAGTTTGGACTCCTACCACAATGACTCGAGTTTAATGAACCTTTTCAATTCTAATTCATTTCCAACTCCAGAACTCTAGCAAATTAAAACTTAACTTTTATTTAAAAGTGATTTTGCGGAAAAATATGTTAAGTACCTTTTCATGAAAATTGCATCCTCAATTTATAAAATATTGAAGTATTGTTAGGATTTAGTCACAAAAAATAGGCATTAATTAGAAAATCAAATCCCAAACCCATGAAAAACAATATAAATCAATGAATGAAATGCTCACCCAATTCGGCAAAGCCTACTCTGGAGGCTTAGAGGTAAAGAACCCGTCACTATGTGCAAAGAACAGTCCAAGAGAGAGTTTGAAGTCAAAGTACAACAATCAAACCCCCAGACTAGTCCAAAAGGGTGGCTATTACTTGTGGATATAAGTGATTTTAAAAATCACTTAAGTTGCCAAAAAAAAAAAAATTGAAAAAGGTTTTTGCATTTTATTACAAGCTGATCTCAAGATGAAAAACAATACAAAAAATATGTATGGATTGCAATTTTAGATTTCTCGCGGTTGGTACCACATGGTCAAATTAAAGAAAACGGGGAAAAAAAACCCTATGCTGTTATTACAATCAAACAATTTATTCAGATTCTTGAATAAATCAAGCCATGGTAATATAAACAAATTCACATATAGCAATTAAATCATGCAAATCAATTATTGCCCGAGACCCCCAGACTAGTCCAAAAGGGTGGCTATTACTTGTGGATATAAGTGATTTTAAAAATCACTTAAGTTGATCTCAAGATGAAAAACAATACAAAAAATATGTATGGACTGCAATTTTAGATTTCTCGCGGTTGGTACCACATGGTCAAATTAAAGAAAACGGGGAAAAAAAACCCTATGCTGTTATTACAATCAAACAATTTATTCAGATTCTTGAATAAATCAAGCCATGGTAATATAAACAAATTCACATATAGCAATTAAATCATGCAAATCAATTATTGCCCGAATCAACAGCGGTGCCTCTACTTGTGGTGGTGGCTAGCACTGTCAGATCTGCTGCTGCTGGTGATTGAATGTGCATCTGATGGTGAGATGCGATGCTGGGTGTCGAATCTGGGGTGGTGGCTGGTGGTGATTTGTGATATTATCCTAATTAATAATTCAAAAGTTAAACTTTCAGAATTGTGATTTCGATTTCTTGCTTTCTGCAATTCATTTTATTTCTCTATGGCGATGTGTTTTGTGTTGGGTTGGGGGTAAGTTTGTATTTTCTTGTCGGGCTGTGTTGATTGTGATTGTGGCAGGGTGATGGTTCAGGCAGTTGTGGGTGGTGGTGCTAGCGGTGGTTATAGGTGGTTTTGAGGTGGATTTTGTGGTAGTTTTTTTAGGTTAGTTTGGTAGTGGTGACGGTGGTGGTCACGTGTGCGGTGTCAGGTGTTTTGGTGTTGTAGCGATTTGGCCGCGATCCGATAAGTTGGTGTTAGTAATGGCATTGTGTTAAGGTTATTGCAAAGTCCAAGTCTGACTGTGTGATAACATTATTTTGGTTGATTTTTGCGTTTGTGTGTTGTGTGGCGGTTGTGGTTGGCAATGTGGTGGTGTTTTTTGCAATGGGTTAATTTGTTTAAGGTGGTGGTAGCTCTGGCGATGACGGTGTTGGTGGCGGTCTGTGACCAACCATTTGGTTATTCACGACCAACTAATTAATTGTGACCTAAATTTTGTTAGTTTGGTAGTGGTGACGGTGGTGGTCACGTGTGCGGTGTCAGGTGTTTTGGTGTTGTAGCGATTTGGCCGCGATCCGATAAGTTGGTGTTAGTAATGGCATTGTGTTAAGGTTGTTGCAAAGTCCAAGTCTGACTGTGTGATAACATTATTTTGGTTGATTTTTGCGTTTGTGTGTTGTGTGGCGGTCGTGGTTGGCAATGTGGTGGTGTTTTTTGCAATGGGTTAATTTGTTTAAGGTGGTGGTGGCTCTGGCGATGACGGTGTTGGTGGCGGTCTGTGACCAACCATTTGGTTATTCACGACCAACTAATTAATTGTGACCTAAATATTCAATAATTTGCGGTTGAAAATAATTTGTGACCAATTAATTTGAAAATTTGTGATATACAAATAAATCGTGACATGATTTGTGACCGATGAAATCAACTGTGACCACTTAATTCGATAATTTGCAATGAATAAATGAGTTGTGACCAATGAATAATCTGTGACCTATAAATTTTTTTATTTGTGACCCAAAGATAATATGTAGCCTATGAAATTTTTGATTTGTGACCGAAAAAAAGTTTTGACTAATAAATTGATAAGTTGTGACTAAAAATTAATATGTGACTAATTTATTTTTTGATTTGTGACCGATGAACAAATTGTGACCTATAAAATTTTTGAATTGTTTTCATAAAACAATGTGACATAAAAATTTTGATTTGTAATCAAAAAATAATAAATGACTAATTAAATCGTTAATTTGTTATTTAATTGTACATATCCGTGACCTAAATATATTTAATTAATAAAATAATTAATGATTAATGAAATTATAAATAAATTTTAATAAAAATATGATTTTTGAAGTTTGAAACTTGTTTTCTCAGTTTTGAAATGTGTGATACTTAAAATCTTACATATGAAATTTTCCCTTAACAAATTAACAAAGTTAAAAATTAGAATTTAAACGGGGCAAGGGGAAGGGGTGGGGGGGTCTAATGAGTTGTTTTGCCATTCTTACTTGGAATTGAACTTTTACTTTAGAGCGGTGTTATTTAACATTAATGGCGTCAAGTACTAGTTTAGGTAGTAATTGTATGATATTAAATAATAGATTCATTTAAATACAATGGCACATAATTCATTTAATTGAACCTATCAAGTGTGGTCACTATTGGATAAAAGTATTTTTTAAATTTGTACCATCGGAGTGCTCAAAGAGTAAATATTTTTTTTTTTAAAAAAAATAGAGAAACTTATTCTCCTTCCCATCGTCACTTCCTCCAATAGCAGTTGTTATCCTAGATAGGGGCGGATGCATACATTTTACATTAGGGGGGCGACAATCAAACTTTTAAAAAAAGTGACGAATTTTTTTTTT
>NC_036237.1:975704-1006975 GCF_002742605.1 Olea europaea var. sylvestris
AAAAAAAAAATGGAAAAAACTGGAGGGTCGAGTGACCCTATGGGACCCCCTTTGGATCCGCCCTTGATCCTAGACAAGACATGTGGAGAAGGAATCGAGCAAGTATTGGCATCCCAAGCATGGAAATGGTAAGTTTAGTTAACGGTAGTTGACATAGTAAGTAAATTTGAAGTTTAATGCTTTAATTAGAACGAATTAAAGTTGGATGACCTAATTGATATTTCACTAGAACTTTAGTGACCAAAAAACAAATTAACCCATAAATGAGGGTAGGTAGACTATTCAATTTAAAAAAATAATAATAATAATAAATAAATAACTTGAATAGTTACTTGTACGTCCAAACTTCTTGTTGTATGTTGGAGTTGAAATTTATCAAATATTCTGTCAGCTGTTCTTCGTAATTCATGGTTGACAAGTTATAATAATATATTCAAATATACTTTTACCTACTTATGTTGGCATCCATTATTTGAAATTTTAATGATTTGAATAATTTTTTTTGAAAAATATGTAATTTAAAAAGAAGAATTTTTTTTAAAATTAAGTGTAATATTATTTTATTAAAAAATATGTGATTGATAAAAATAGATAAAGAAAAATGAGTTATACTTTTAATTAACACCAAATAGGGGTTAAGTAACATTTACAATTAATATCAAATTTAAATATAAATATTTTCGTATAAGTCACATGAGTTATAATTTTAATTAAAATCAAACAGGGGCTAAGCAACATTCACAATTAATATCAAATTTAAATCTACATATTTTCGTATAACTCACATGAGTTGTAATTTTAATTAAAACCAAATAGGGATAAGTAACATTCACAATTAATATCAAATTTAAATCTACATATTTTCGTATAACTCACATGAGTTGTAATTTTAATTAAAACCAAATAGGGATAAGTAACATTCACAATTAATATCAAATTTAAATCTACATATTTTCTTATAACTCACAACTTCTAATCGATTTCAAGCACATTGGTCGTTGTACTGAGGACCCGTTTGACAATACTTGTAAAAAAGAAAAAAAAAAAACCTTTTTGAAGAAGTTATTTTAAAAATCAATTTTTGATTTTAAATGAACCTCGAGCTTGAATAATGTATTAACCACGTGAAACTTTAAAAAAAAAATGTCAAAGGAAGACTGACCAATATTAAGTGGATGGGGCCATGAACGGAACAAGTGGACATGATTACAGGTCTGCGGCAGGAGGAGAGAGGTAGGCACCGATAACTGTCCGATGACTCCGATTCCATGGCGCACATGGTGGGAACTCATACAAGATTGAAATGACATAAATGTCCTTGCAACAGAACTAAAGAAATATCAATTTCGCAAAATTTTGGCGATGGTCATCGAGTTATTGTCAACTTGCAAATTCTTCTTTAACCTTCTGTTTCTATGTGCATCTCACACTCTAAAGACTTGCATTGACCACTTCTCCATCCAAAAATTTCCTAGGTTGTCTTTTTTTCTTTTTTAAATTCTTCATGTACTGGCTGCATTAAAAAGTTAAATTTATCCTCCGTTTGACTAATTGTTTCTAGGTATTTACTACTCAATTCTCAACCACTCATTTATCCTTGTTTATAAAAACCTTACCAGATATTATCCTTATCGAGGATTCAAAATAAGAGTGAAAATTATGCCCCCGTCTATGAATGATTAAAATTAAATTTTTTAGTAGATTTTAATAAAAGTTGATGAGATGTATGGTTCAAAATTTGTGCATCACATGAAATATATATTTAAAATTAATTATTGACTCTGACTTAAATTAAAATATAATTTTGATCCATACAATACTGAAGCCATATATGGATCATGTTCAAGAACTTGAAAGTAGTTTTTCGAATCTAATCTTCTATAAACTAAATAAATAATCAACTTACCAATTCGTGAACAAGCGAAAGTACAATGCTACCAAAAATAGTACTTGTTGATTTTCCGAACTTGAGGACATTGAATGGGCATGATCGTAGTCTTCCGGTACTTGAAACAAAGGCTCGGTTTGTTCTCGTCGCCCATTTGATACTTAAGTTACAGACAGAATTATATGTGTGAGGCTATGAACTGGAAAATAATGAAAATGTACCTGAATAATGATCCAATGTTGGTATTTATAGGGATAGATGGTCTACTCCTACTAGGATTTAGTACCACACTCCTCATAGGTAGGTTAGTTGTGCAATATTATCCCAGGGAGTCCTACATGAGAGAGGTGTTTAACTTGCAATACAATTGGGATAACTTAACAACAATAGAGACCTCTTGGACACAAGAGATGTGGGATGAGGTGTGTGAGTTAGATTAGGATCCTTAGCAATTAGGTCTCTTTTTGAACACAAGCCCATGCATTCAGAGCTCAAACAAAGGGACTTGCCCGAGCATGTCATCTACGGAAGCAGGGTTTATATTCCCGAGGACCTATTCCCGATGATATCAAATAGATCGGGCAAAGACACATACCCCGAGTACATCTACCCGACCACGATGAAGCCAAAATTGTGTAAAATAGACATTCTAAACCCTCGGGATAGATAAAGGTCAAGATACCGAAATTGACGATATCACTACTTATGATCACTGCAAATGAAACCTATCGCTAATGGATTTCATCTTCTCCTTTACAATGAACTAGTGTTAAGGAGGAGGCACCATTGCTTAGTTTGAAGATGGGATGGGCTAATGAGCTATTCTCGTCTTTATTATTTTCCTACTCGTTTTATTTAGTAATTAAACATAGGGTAAGAGCATCATCGTCCTTTGGATAAATTTTCTATTTTCGCAGCAATTTCAAGCATAACTATCTAAAGGTATTAAAATTGCAACATCGACGAAAATTTGAGCATTGTATTGTACCTTTTTAAAGATTGGAAATCAATTCGCAACTAAAGCAATAACTTAGGGACCAATATCAAGGAAATAAATTTCGCTGGTGTATCCTTTATCATATGACAGGTATCTTAAAAATTAAAATATCTATTATTGAATATTATATATTTGGAACAAATGATATGTTTAGATGCCACTTGAACACTATTATTTATTTCTGCGCATTTAATATTTTCGATGAAATTTTAATTTGAATAAAATAAATAATTCCATGCACTTAAATCAAGTCATACAAATGTCATACTTTTCTTACTAAAACATACTTCACAAAATACTAACGATGTGTTTAATGTGGTGTACCGAACAATACTAGAAAAAATACAAAACAACCAATACAACATTTATCAAATATGTATGCATTAATAACATACCAAATGTTCCCGTAATGAAATTGTAAATTCGAAAAAGTCTATGATTTTGTGCAATCAAATACTAAAATGCACATTATAAATACTAACGATATGTTTAATGTGATGTACTGAACAATGTAGAGAAAAAACACGGAAGAGCAAACAATATCATTTTTGACATCCTAACATTACGTATCATATATCCATGCGATAGGATTACGAATCAACATGTTCACGTGATTTCGAAAATGTCTATGATTTCGTACAATGAAAATCTTGAAATGTGCATTGTAAGTACTAATGACATGCTAAATATGAGGTACCAAATAATACTAGGCATAATACGGAAAAACATTTTGATATATTGACGACATTGTCTATGTAATAGGATTACGTGTCAAACACATCTATATGATTGTATTGTGTACCAAACATATATAAACGGTGAGATAAAAACTTCGGCTATGTTTGAACCACATTTTTTCAAAAAAATACATGATTTGACATAATTTCAATCCCACATTCTTCAATAAAATAATATTACTTGTAAATTCAAATTTTTTCTTTATTTTTAATTACACATTTTTCATCAAGATACTATTCAAAAAATGCATTATTAAGAATATAATGTGGCTCAAACAAGGACTTCATGTAAGAATACTATAACTGTGGTCCAATACCATGCCAAACGTGTCTAAACTAAATCTGAATAAGTTGGGGACTTTGTGCAATTAATTTGTCATATTCAATCACCTACCAAGATTTTGATGCACGATAGAGAGAAGGGTGAAAATGTAAATTCACACCTGACAATTATGCCTCTGTTTCACAATATTTTCTTACCAAACTTATTTTAAACCACACATTTTCAAAATAAAATATTTTACTTATTTTTAAACTATGTGTCTGTTTGATCCACATTATTTTAAAAAATATATTTTGGAACAATAAATTGATGAAAAATGTGTGGTTAAAAAATGAGAAATTTTTTTAGATTTACGTGTAATATTATTTTATCGAAAAATGTGTGATTAAAATGATATCAATTCAATGTTTAAGAATGTATTTTAAAAAGAATGGAGCTCAGATAACTTTATACATTCTTCAGAATATCATTATTTCAAAATTTATTTTCCCAAAAAACAATTTTTAATAATTGTCAAACATAGGCTATATTGTAAATTTTGTACATAATCATGTATTTATAAGATCTGTTAACAACTGAGATTCTCAATCTATATCTCCTCCGCCAAACTCTCCCTCCTCCAACAACTTTTGAACCCGCCCTTTCTACCCACCCACTCGAAAACGCACAGACACACGGAATCCCAGAGAATACCAGGATCCAAGAACCATGGCTACCAGCTCAATTTCTCGCGTAGCAAAAAATCCCACCAATTTCAGTATAAGAAATGTTGAATCCCAGAAAAAATCAATCTTTTCACGCCACCTTTCATTCTCCAATTCATCCATTTCCCTTCAAAAACTGTCACTTGTTAAGGGTTCCTATTTTTCAAGAAACTTCCACACCACACCAGTATTCAATGTCCTCGAAACCGTGGAATCAAAGTCCGATTTGTTGTCAAGAACCCAGTATCCCGATAACGTTGTCAGAACTGAAAGGCCCACAATCCTCGTCTCCGAGAAACTCGGGGAAGCGGGATTGGATTTGCTAAGAACATTCGGAAATGTTGATTGTTCATATAATTTATCCCCTGAGGAATTGTGTGCCAAGATTTCGTTGTGTGATGCGTTGATCGTGAGGAGTGGGACTAAGGTTACGAGACAGGTTTTTGAGGCGGCAAAGGGGCGGCTTAAGGTGGTCGGGAGGGCGGGTGTTGGCATTGATAATGTGGATCTGCAGGCGGCGACGGAATTTGGGTGTCTTGTGGTCAATGCCCCCACCGCTAACACCATTGCTGCGGCAGAGCATGGCATTGCTTTGCTTGCTTCCATGGCGCGTAATGTTGCGCAAGCCGATGCGTCCATGAAAGCTGGTATATATATTTCAATTATTTTGCATGTTCACCAAGTAGGATTCAACTTAATACATTTGAATCTGAAGAACAAAAATAAAAGATAGTCTCGTTGTGATCTGTGTAATTTTTGTCTGTGTTTTTGAGTTAATTTGTTAAAAAGAGAATAACCTGCACCAGTTAAATGGCGATGGATTTGGATTATGTATTTACTACAATACTAGTTTAATGTAAACCTTTGGGACTAATTAATCCAACTAGTTAGATCTATAAGTTTGCTGAGAAAAGTCTAAGAGAGTGAGAGAGAAAAGAAACTCCTGATCTGGCTTAGTAGATTTTGTGGTTGTTAATTCCCTGTCTTAGTGTGAGATAACCCATGAGTGTGTGCTCGGTTCTTTTAACATTTTCAACCTTGGCTCCGAAGGAGAGTAAGAAAGATTGAAAAACATCAGCATGAACAGGGCCATGGGGAGTACTTAATCGTTTCTACCATCTCAACGCCAGTTTAATTTGAACTGAACTATCTGATGCAAGGTCATAATTTGGCTTTATTTATTTATTTATTTATTTATTTTCAAAATAATTTATGTTTATGAAAATGGAAATGTGATGCATCTGAAGTTTTGCTGTATTCTCAGAGATTGGTTAACCTCTTATTTAAGCTCGTTGTTGTCAATTGCAGTCCTTCAATGTCTTTGTATGTATGGAGTACTACTGGCCTCCTTGTTGTATACATTGCAATAATGTATTTCTAATACTTCTTAAAGTCTTGACTAATTGATAAGTTTTACTCACCATCATGGACTTCTGAGGCGATTCCTTCACTGCTGCATAAATAAGTGGCTGCGCTTGCTTCAAAGTTTTTAATGTCTAAAAGCAAGGGACGTGCCAAGAACCCAGAAGACGAGGGTGTAACATATTGCATTACTAGCTTCTGTTTCTTGTGGCTTGAAGAAAAGATCACACATTTCTTTTGATTATAATTTTGTTACTGCCCGAAGAAAAAGTTGAAGTGACAGCTTATTTTATGCAGGGATGGTGTAGACACTTACTGATCCAAAAATTTTAAGATAGCTGAAATATTCCTTGGACGATTTCTATCATCGGAAACATTACACTCGTATAATTATTTCATATAGTTATTAGTCTAATTATCAGTTAAGCTTATCTTGCATAACAGTTTTTATATGAGTTGATTATTTCTTAATTGATGTTAACAGGAAAATGGCAACGCAACAAGTATGTTGGTGTTTCTCTGGTTGGGAAGACATTAGCAGTCATGGGATTTGGTAAGGTTGGTTCTGAAGTTGCAAGACGTGCAAAGGGACTCGGCATGCATGTTATTGCACATGACCCTTACGCTCCAGCTGATAGAGCACGTGCTATTGGTGTGGAGTTGGTCTCTTTTGATCAGGCTATCTCCACTGCAGACTTCATTTCACTCCATATGCCTCTTACTCCTTCAACTAACAGGGTATTTAATGATGAGACCTTTTCAAAGATGAAAAAGGATGTCCGCATCATAAATGTAGCTCGAGGTGGTGTTATTGACGAAGATGCCTTAGTGAGGGCCCTTGATAATGGAACAGTTGCACAGGTATACTCTTTGAGAGTGATTTCCACAATAAGTCCAAGTTATTTTGACCTTCTGAATTATCAAAAATGGATATGACCTTAGGACTACTCTGTTTCAGTCTAGTTCCATCAGCTTGGGTATATTCTCGTATTTTCACAACTTGCATCTTTTCATACATCATATGATGGATTTATTTTTGCAATGTGGTGCAAAATTACTGCAGACCTTGTTAATGCTATGTGAAACTGATTTTCTGGGCATTGTATTTATTAGGCGGCACTTGATGTGTTCACAGAGGAGCCCCCACCTAAGGACAGCAAATTAGTCCAACACGAGAATGTTACTGTTACACCACATCTTGGAGCTAGCACAAAGGAAGCGCAGGTAAGAATTCTTGTGGACATTGCCTCATTTGCATGTGATGTGAGCTGTTAACCTTAATGCTTATATTTCAGGAAGGAGTTGCAGTCGAAATAGCTGAGGCAGTTGTTGGTGCACTGAGAGGGGAGCTTTCTGCTACTGCAGTCAATGCTCCTATGGTTCCTCCCGAGGTAAAAATAAACAAAAATAACTGCTACCATCTATATGTGCTTCTTTAGATCCCTTGCTTCAGAACTTCGTTAGGTGAAACTGAAAATTTCCGATTTTTCGTTATCAGGTCTTGTCAGAATTGGCTCCTTATGTAACACTGGCTGAGAAACTGGGTAGGCTAGCTGTACAGTTAGTTGCTGGAGGAAGTGGAATTCAATCTGTGAAGGTGGTCTACGAATCAGCTCGAGATCCAGCTAACTTGGACACCAGACTTCTTCGTGCCATGATCACGAAGGGCATTATTGAGCCTATATCCGACTCCCATATCAACCTCGTCAATGCAGATTTCACTGCCAAACAAAAGGGTCTCCGAATTAGTGAGGAACGAGTTTTGGTGGACTCGTCATCTGAAAATCCTATTGACTCGATCCAGGTACAAGTTAGTAACGTGGAGTCAAAATTTGCAAGCGCTTTGACAGAGAATGGATACATTAGCATTGATGGGAGAGTTAAGTATGGGATACCTCATCTAACGCGTGTAGGATCATTTGAAGTTGATGTCAGTTTGGATGGAAATCTCATACTATGCCGTCAAGTAGATCAACCGGGAATGATTGGACGAGTCGGAAACATCCTTGGAGAGCGTAATGTTAATGTGAGCTTTATGAGTGTGGGAAGAACTGCTAAGAGGACAAAGGCCATAATGGCAATTGGAGTAGATGAAGAACCTGACAAGGATACGCTTAAGAAGATTGGCGAAGTTCCTGCAGTTGAAGAGTTTGTTTTTCTGGAACTTTGAAAGCACACATTTCTTGGAAATGAGGTTGAAGCGTGGACCTATGTCAAGAATAAATAGCAGCTACTCACCGAAAAGCGGCAGATTCTTCCTGTCTCCGTCTGTTCATGGAATTTTTATAATTTAAGTTGCCCTGTTCGTAATGAAGGGATGCACTATCATCGTTTTTAATAGATTGAAAGCATATTATGGTTTCATATGTTGTTGTCATTGTTTAGAGCTAGAAGTTGTGTTTATGGGATGCTGGTGTTAATTTAAGAAGTTGAACGTTTCGGATTAGGTGAAGTACTCTTTCATTTGTAATTCTCTTTTGATCAAATTGTTTAAATATTGCTTTGCATTTGTTCAAATCCATTTTTATTGTGATGTTTCCTTTGAGCTCAAATTTAATGTTTATTTCTATATATAGATATGCCTATCTCACAAGATCCAAGATGATAGTTTGACATTACTTAACCGCATTGCACGAACTGCATCATAGATAGAGATCGAGGTACCAATCGACTGCATCTCTTTCCGGTTATTCAATAAAGTAGATGAGGGGAATATATGTATGTGTGTGTGTGTGTCTTTCAAAAAGCAATTGATAGTTTAGTTGTGAATTGAAATTATGTAAAATCAATTGATTGCCAACATAATTATAGAAGTACTTTCATTTAAATACAATATTTATTTAAGTAAACGCTAATTATTTTCTATGAATCTCATCTTCTTAAATAACACTTATTTCATATCATATAAAATTTATTATAATTAATATTTTAATTAAACTATCGTGACAAATTATTTATGTGTCATATTATTAAATTTTATATATAAATGATAACATTATGTGTAAGAATCACCTTTATTCTCTCTTGTTTCTCGTAATAATATTTCAAAAAGTAGAAGCAAGAATAGAAGTCCCGTCAAATACATTCTTAATGACAATAGTAAATAGTCTTTTTTGAAAGTAGCAAAGAAAACCTTCTATAGTTGGTAAAGGAGATGAAATATAAATTTATTAATTATTATCGTGAATAAAGTAAAAAATTAATGAAATAAGTCGTTGCGAAATTGTTGAGAATAACTTTCAGTTGTCCATAGTTTTAAATTGTTGTTCGTGAGCCATTCACACTTCTATTTTCCATCAATGCAACTTTTTAAAACAAATAAGTGGAGTCATTTCACTTCGAATCTTCGTTATCCTATTAACGAAATATGTGTTACGATAAGAGTATAATTATTATAGGACATCTAGAGTTTGAAACATATCAAAAGAATTTACCCAAAAATTCAAATCTACCTTATGTAAGAAACAATATGCATTAAAACACTAAAAGTGAGGTTAGGCCCTGTTTGAGCCCCATTAATTTTTGTAATGTATTATGGAAAAGTAAATTGATGGGAAAGGCATGATTAAAAAAGACGAATTTTTTTGATTAGCGTGTAATATTATTTTAATGAAAAATATGTAATTGAAAATAAGTACCGTAGAAAAAAATGAAAAAAAACAAGACTCAAATAGGGACGGACTTAATGTGGAGCACTAATGACTATTTAAACTCTTAAGAAACGCAATATTTTGAANACATAAATTTTGCTTATCTATTGCATAGTAAATGATTAGACATGAACGCGTACGTCTATGTTCTCCAAATCGAATTGGAGAGAAGGAATGTAGATCAAGCAAGTACCTTAATTATTATGATTTTGCTAGTAGTACATTAGAGTGTACATAATGGTGTACATCTCAATCACATGAACGAGTGATCCACTTAAATAAAATATTATTTCTTTCACATGGATCTCACACCCATGTGAGTGGATTGTATACCATTCGGTATGCCCATTATGTTTCACTAGATAAATTCTAATTATTAATTGTTGGAATTTATTTTGAAAAACAAAAATTGTGGCTAAAATTTCAATTTAAGAGGGTGCAGATACTGAAATACGATTTCGAGGAGCTCCTATTCTAAAGCAAACCCTAGCTCTCAATTAAGAAAAGAGTAACATAAAACCAACAGATCGATTCCCCTGAGAAATGGCCGGTGCCGGAATTCACCCATACCATCAGCAATGGCCACCAGGCGCAGCCCCTCCTGCGGCTTCCATGGCCGTTCCTCCTCCTCCTCACCCCCATCCTCCTCCAATCCCCATGGATAACCACGCTCTCCAATCACCCTCGGACGAGGTACGCACTACAATTTCAACCATTCTTTGTTTCAATTCTTCAATGCGAACAATTATGATGGCGTTAATTTTAATTTTTTTGTGGATTTTTGAAGGTACGGACGATTTTCATTTCGGGATTACCGGAGGATGTGAAAGAGAGAGAGTTGCAGAACTTGCTGAGATGGTTGCCGGGGTACGAGGCATCGCAGGTCAATTTTAAAGGCGAGCATCCAATGGGTTTCGCCCTTTTTGCTACTGCTCAGCATGCACTTGCTGCCAAGGACGCCATACAGGTAATTTATTCTACTGCATTCTATTAACTCGTCCGCCCTGTCTCTCTCAATCTATAATTATTTTTTATTTATTTATTTATTTTTTAATTCTGATAAATTTTCTTCCTTATATTTTGAAATATTATGGTGTTCAGGATATGGTCTTTGATGCTGATTCAAAGTCTGTACTGCACACTGAGATGGCCAAGAAGAATCTTTTCGTGAAAAGGGGTGAGATTTATTTATTTATTTTTTATTTGAAAACATTCTAAATTAGTTGAGTGAAGTTGATATTTTCAGAACACTGAATCGATTGCTCTAGGTGCCACAAATTGATATAGCAATAGAATATTGAACATATATATTGATTCTGCGCATCGGTTTTGCCAGGTGTTAACAGCTACTCTGTAAATAGTAAATATTTAAAATCATAGGAAACATAGCCCCTGTTTGGTTCTGATTTTTGACCCCCGAAAAATCAAATTTTTGACTTTTACTTCCCCAAGTCAGCCGGCATTTTTGACTTCTTCACTCACGGGCGGGACCCACTTTTCTCTCTAATGGTCAAAAAATTGATTTTCATAATCACTACCAAACAGACCTATAGATTACGTACAATTGCAAGGTATAAAGCTGCAAAGTTCTTTGTTTGATGAAAATTGGTGATCATCCAGTTTAAGCTAACCAAATTAATTTTTTAGCAGATCCTTTCAACTCTGTGCTTGTTGGCCTTTCATACCTGCTCAGTTGAGTATAACTGATCATAATATAAATCCTGAAAAAGCTACATTTTAACCTCTTCTTGCGTAGACAGATCTAATAGAGTGCGTATGACTGTCGTGAATCATTAGCCATTAAATGAAATAAGCGGTGTGGTTTCGCATTTATTCATCCACATACAGCTAAGAGCAGCTGAAAAAGGGACTGCTTTAGCTGCCTCTTAAGGCCCGATCTAATGGTTATGACTGAAATAAATGTTAGAAAGTACGGAAACTTGTAGGATAAGTTCTAACTCGAAAAAAGATCGAAGATTTATTTGAGTCATAATATAAATTTTTTCTGTTTCACTTCTAGATAACCAAACATTATTTGGTTGGAGTCATTATGTTTGTATTTTTGTGCATCGTTGGTGAACTGCAGTCATCTTACATGAGAATCTTACAAGATCGTTGTCTTGGGGCCCCTATATATGCTTTTATGCATTTTTCTTGAAGCAACTTTCTCTGGTCAGTAAGCAATTCAGTCCTGCCATCCTTTTTTATTTTTCCTTTTAGTTAAATGATATTGTAGAATAAATTTTGATTTATCGATTTTAAATTGTTGAATCATGTATCCTTTTGTTAGTGTTGCAGTAGACACCTTCATTCATCGGTGACTTACATTTGACTATATCTTCATTTAGAATGGACCTTGTGCTGCACTTGATCATATGGAATAAAATAATATATGAGTGCCCGCATTTGGTTCATTTGATGTTTCCATATCTTTACTTTAATGTTAACTGGAACTTCCAAGGTTTTTCTGTGATGTATAGATAGTTGCTTATGGATGATTTTCTTTTGAGTGTGAAAATGGAATATGTACCGGGAGATCAGGCTATAGTTGTAGGCTTCACACTATTAATGGCCTGAAGGTGCTGCACTATATCAATTCGTGTCTACTACTGTAGTTGACACAATATCCCTTGAAATGAGGTTTAGTATCACCCTTGCAAAGCCTATGCTGAACACATAGTTTGGAGAAATCATTCTCATGAAGCATTTGTTTCATTTGTTCCTTTTTATCTTTTTAGCTGAGTTGCTTTGCTAATTTTTTCGTTCATTTGCAGGAATTGTTGCTGATTCAAATGCTTATGACCAAAATAAACGTATGCGAACTGGTGGTGATTATACGCATGCTGGTTATTTAAGTCCATCTCCTTTTCACCCTCCCCCAGCACCTGTCTGGGGACCACATGGGTAAATTGGGTTCAAGTATTATAGCAAAAAGCATGTTACTAGAGAAGTAGTCCTGAGGGTCTTATCTCAAGAATAGTTTCTGGCTATGATGAATGACACCAATTGGAACCATATTTGCTTGAACTAATATTGATGATTATTGGCTTAGGTATATGGCTCCGCCACCTCCACCTTATGATCCTTATGGAGGTTATGCTGTTCCTCCCGTCCCAATGCCTGCTTCAGCTCCTGTACCTGCACCAAGCAGTTATGTACCTGTGCAGGTGTAGTCCTACACTTGCTTCTCATTGTCAAATTTGGGTGGAATTTATTCATTTCTCTTTTGTGTTTATGATAAATCTTGTTTATACTCTTAATAAGGATTTTTACTTATAATCCTTACCACTGAACCCATTGTTCTATGAATAAGTTGTTGTATTACTTTTTTGTAGAATAATAAAGACAACCCACCTTGCAATACACTGTTCATTGGCAATCTTGGTGAGAATATTAATGAAGAAGAGCTGAGAGGCCTTTTCAGCGCGTATGGTTTTTTGGACTTTGCTCATTTGGGAACAATCACACATTTGATTGGATGCTTATATATCACAGATGTTGACTAGTTTGTCTGCTTTACATTGCTCTTTAATCTATGCAGACAGCCTGGCTTTAAGCAGATGAAGGTATTGAGACAGGAAAGACATACAGTTTGCTTCATTGAATTTGAGGTAAGATTCCTGGTTTGTCGATTGGGGTTAGTACTTATCGCAATCATACTTTGTGATGCATGTCCATTCCATCCTGCTCGACATAATTTTTCTGTATCGTACATGCAGGATGTGAATAGCGCCACACATGTGCACCGTAGCTTGCAGGGTGCTGTTATACCCAGTTCTGGTTCTGTTGGCATGCGCATTCAATATCCTTTATGTTCACGTTTTCTTGTGCATTTATTTATTTATTTATTTTTATAACCTAGGACGTTCTTGTACCATACTTCTTCAAGTCTTATCTTTTGATGGTAGGGAGGTTTCTAGCTAATATGTAACGTAGTTCACCATGCTTCTCAAGGCATGTGCTTTATTGAAACACTATCTGAATCTCACATGGATTCGGATGATACATCTCTAGATTTATATTCACCCAAAACTTATAGAAGAGGGACACGATTTTGTTCACCCTCCCAACCAAAATAAAAAAAGAAATGAAAATAGTAATAAGAAAAATATTAAAAAATAATAATAATACATTTTACGAGCAAGGAAATATGCATATTTGATGACATGTTTTCTTGTTTAAACGTAGGCTTACTTTTTTCCTTGACTCCAAGAAACATATTCGAAGAACCCATTTGGAAGAAGGAAGGACTCTGTCAACCTAGCTGTGCCCCTCGGTGTGAATGCTGCTCCAGCACCCATGACCTATCAGTAGCTGAAAGGGGGTGTATTCTGTTCTCTATGCTCTGACATACAAACCACTACATGGTAGGATGCATCATGCAATGCATCCATTCATCATCAAGTCATCGGCATTAGCATCTCGTCTCATATATAAATGCACGCTATGGTGTCTCAAACACACTGTTGATTCATATTATACTTGATATCCAAGACATGCATTCAATGCAGTTCCATCGCTGGATGATTTGTTAGCCTAATCATGTTCTATTACACGTTACATCAGTGTGCATGGTTTTGTTCTTCGGTTCAATGGTTTTGTTTAACTACTTATGACTCCGCAACATGCTTTTCTTCTGACATCGATCTTTACACGTTATATATTTATTGAGAAATGACAGATAGCATGTTTGGCTATGCTTAAAAGTAAATATTACTTTTGCCATACTTTCAAGTAAAAAATATTACTTAGCTTACTATCAAATAAGCCACTTATTTCCAATTTTCACCAATTAATTTTTTTTTTGTTTTTTGGAATTTTTTATTTATTTATAAGTGATCTTTTTAAGCTGAGCCAAACATGCTCTAAACTAATGTGTTTTTTAACTTTTTAATGTGCACTCACGCTCAACTTGCACTACATGTCTTCGCATTTCAAGGAAATGGTACCCAGTCTCATTTCATGCACGACCATTAATTCATAACACGAAAGATCTGGAAATATTCACAAGATCATATTACCTTTTCAGTTGGTAAAACCATCACTGCCTTCTCTGTTTAGGCTTCGTTTGGTTGATTAAAATTCCTTAGAGCCCATCAAGTGAGCTCATAATATCACACAGTAACGTCCAGGGTTGAAATCATGAACAATTGGAAGAATCTTGGAAAATAGATTCTGCTGTTCTCGTGCAGGATTCTCAAAACATTTTCCATACAAGGATGATCAAGAGCAGGACTGATTTGTTACTTGTGACTTGTTCTAGAAACTGGGTTACCAGTTAAGGAGTCTTTTTGGTTGTCAAGTTAGTAGCTTATTGAGGATTTATTTTTTCCTGAATATGAAGTGGAGAGAGCCTTTTTATTGATTGAACTGAAATATTGTTTTTGCGTTAGGCTGGCAAACTGGTTGCTACGTAAAATGGTGGTAGAAATAGAATTAGTGTGTGCGGGTGCAAATTTGCGGTCAAGTATTAGCCTGTTAGATTGACGCTATTTATTGAAATGAACGTGTCCTTTTAACCGTGTAAGCTTCTGAACAAAGTGGATTAATGTAATGTTAGAGCAATGATGGATATTGGGTTCAGTCCGTTTAAAAATGTGTTGGCATTGGGATTTGATGGGAAAAATAAATCGTTCTACTCTTCTTCAATAGGTTAAACTTTGGGATAAAGTGCTTTGTGGTGAGACCTTGATATTTTGTTTAACCTATTCTATTGGGTGAGAGTGATCTTCGGTTCACATTTATTTGTAGGGTTTTCACTATTTGTAAAGTTTGGTGAGATGCAAACATCTCATTTGCAAGAAGCAAGGGGCAGTCGAAGAACAGTGGCAGCACATTGAGCGTTTTAATTTTAAGGAAATATCTGTTGAATAATGTGGTGGTTAAAAATTATAAGTTTGTTATAAATCATTTTAAAAAAAATCTCTTCCAAACAAAACAAAAGATTTCATCAACCAAATTGGGCAACTGAAATTATAGCATCTTGTTATTGAATGGTACTGCCTAAAGAGAATTAAGCAGCAAAAGTTCTTTTTATACCGTGGTTATTTTGGAGAATGTAGTTAAAAAGCATGAAAAAATTATATAAAACACAAGAAATGATTTTTCTTATGATGTGTGATAAAGGAGCGAAGAAAAGTAATTTTTGTAAAATTATTGTCACACATGGAAGGGTAAATACTGCAAATAATGTTATTAATCCTAGCCCAATATGATTTGCTACAGGAAATAGGACATTCGATCGAAGACCTTAGAGACGTTATGAAACAGCTCGACCATGATGGAGAGATGTTACTAAAAAAGTTGATTATCGCATGTTGTATGGGCTTATTGGGTAAATTATATTGTGCTTGTTTAGTACAAATTTTAAGTTAATTATAATTAATTTTTTTGATCGTTATTTCATTATTTCAATCGTTATTATTGAATTTTTTTCTTACGGGTAGGATTTATTTTATCTCTAACGGTTAAAAAATTAATTATCAAAATTTCTATCAAATAAGGACATCATTTTGGAGTGGATGGGAGAAATATTATTTTGTTTCGAAGTGGGGTTAGGTTGTAGTTGTAGAACTTTGCGGCCATGTGACCGTCAATTCACACTTGTAAATTTAACTACTTTATTAGTGGTATAAATATGTTATCCAACTCAATTGTTTATCATTAAGACGAACCTTGCTTTTGACCACTATTAATTTATTATCAAATGCCATTTCATTAAACAGGTTTTGTTAACTATATTAAGCCCGGTTTGATTTTGATAGAAAAAATTATTGGAAACTATAATTGTGAAGTAGTAGATTCGAATTAATTGTTGAATTTAATGTAAAGTTTAATTAAAATTTGGGCTAAATAGTAAATTTGGGCTAGAATCCTAATAGAATAAGAAAAATTAAATGAATATAATTAGGAAAAATTAGGCAATACTCTGAAAAATTGACTCATTTGATCACTACCCTATTAACTGGTGAAATCATATAATTAGCGTAATTAAAACATTCTAGAATTACAATACCATCCAAAATCCAAATAAATAGTTCCCATTTCAGAAAAATCTCAGAGAACTCTCCACCTACTACTCCACTTCTTCTCACCACATTTTAGAATTACATTGTGTTTTTTCTATTTGCCCTGCAAGTGTGAGGCGGAGCATCACACCTATGAAAAGTGCGAGTATGAACTTGTTATAGAGAGAATGCTCTAGATGCAGAAGATTCGTGAGCAAGAAGCCAAGATGAAGGGCTCTCAGAAAGGCCAGTTGCTCATTCCTCTCATCCCCAAAACAGCCGATGCTTGAATCTAAAAGATTGCATTAATCAAGACAATGCATCATTTGGACCTTCGCTGAATTCAAGTTCTTCAACACCAGGATGTTTATGGAAATTTTAAGGAAGAAGCTAAACTGTGGGCAGTGGTAGTCATCGGAGGACTTAATTTGAAATTATTTTGGTGTTATGTAAACATGATTACTAAATTACTCTCACTTTCCCCTGGTAATCTAGTTCCAAATAAATTTTATACATTTGATGTCTGTTTTACTATATGTTTTCTGAAAACAACTGTTGGTGTTTTTTATTCTTCAGAAGTGATTATTAGTTCAACTTTTATGCAAATTTATGATAAATTCGTAACTTTGTCAAGGCTAAATAATATCGTTACTAGTAGGATGAATGATGTGTTGTGAATATTTGCATTCTAGTACGAATTTTTCTTAGAGATTCTTAAAAAAAAAAAAAATCCATAGTGTTAGGGATGTATTTAAAATGAGATGAATATATAAAATTTATGTGGATATATGTTATTTAAATGAATGAATTTAATAAGGACAATATTGGAATATAACGTGGATGTAAATAGTAATTTTTTAAAATTTTAAAATTTTATTGGAGATGAAAGTAGAGTGAGATGTACTTATAAAAAGTGTGGATGGAATAACACTATCCCTATAATTTAATGATTGGTTTGATGATTAACGTGAAATTTGCAGTTTTTAAAACTTATTTATTTAATGCTGTCATTGTTTGGGTCCATTTGGAAAAGATTAAAAAGATACGTGGAAGAATGTCAGATATCAATGGGTAGAAATCTATAGAATTAATATGAAACCGCGTTGAAGATTGAAAATCTGATTCAGCATTCAACACAAAATGACAATAATAATTCTTTATAGAAAACAGAAGCATTAAGCTTAAAGCAGTGCACTCAGCCGCAAAATTGTTCAGTCTTTGTTCACACCGTCTTCTTCTGCAAATTCTGAATCTGTGTATGTTTCTTCTGCAATTCATATAAATTATGTTTATGATTTTTCATACAGAGATCTTCGTTTTTAGCTTAATTTTGAATTTCGAAGTTGAATTTTGTTGGAAATTCAGTAAGCCCTTTTGGTGTTCTATTCCTTATTTTTTTCAGCTGAAGGTTATTTTATTTTATGTTTAAGTATAAAATTGCTCTGTACTACTCTTGAAGTTTGTGAATTTTGTTAATAATATGCATTTTAATAACTAGACGTTTTTAGTTCTGTGTGAAGTGAAATGTTGATTTTTACAGGAATTCTGCGTACCTCGTGGTATTCTGTCCCTCTCAGCTTTTGTGTCACTTGATGAAAGAATTCGTTTGGAAAATTTCCGATACTTATAAACATAGATTCTTCTCTCCATATTATCTATATGTAGTAATGCTCGTCACTAAACTTTTTCAAGAAATGAGTACTAATATGGAAAAGGGTTTGAATTTTTTGCTGCTGATTCTTTGCTTCTCTGCATCAATCCATGACGTATCAGCTTTGAGTCATGATGGTACAAGTCTGTTGGCCCTGGCTAGGCATTGGACAGTTGTACCTCCTCCCGTGAAACTGAGCTGGAATGTATCAGATCCCACTCCTTGTTCATGGTTTGGAGTACAATGTAATAGACACAACTTTGTGACTGATTTGAACTTGACTAGCTTAGGAATCTCGGGCCAGTTGGGACCTGAGATTGCATCTCTAAAGCACTTGAAATTTCTTAACTTCAGCTTAAACAGCTTTTCCGGTCCGATTCCTTCAAACATAGGCAATTGTAGTCTTCTTGAATATTTGGATCTCTCAACCAATGACTTTACAGGGAAAATCCCGGAAAGTCTTGGAAACTTGCAAAAATTACAGTATTTAGGCTTGTTCGAAAACTCTCTAACTGGCGTAATTCCAGAATCCTTGTTCCTGATTCCTATTTTGAGTTTCATTCTCCTCAGTACCAACATGCTTAGCGGTTCAATCCCATTGAGTGTTGGAAACTCAAGCAATCTTGTACAACTGTACTTGTACAGCAATCAATTATCAGGGACTATCCCTTCCTCCATAGGAAACTGCAGTAACTTGCAAGAACTTGTTTTGACTGACAATGTGTTGATTGGGCCTTTGCCTCCGAGTATGAATAATCTCGAGCAGCTTTCATACTTAGATGTCAGTTACAATAACTTGGAGGGCCAGATTCCGTTGGGTTCAGGTAGTTGCAAGGAAATAAACACTTTGGTTTTCTCGTCAAACAGATTCAGTGGTGGTATTCCATCCGGGTTGGGCAATTGTAGTAATTTAACCACTCTTGCTGCTGTTAACTGTGGATTAAGTGGTTCGATCCCATCTTCTTTAGGCCAACTTACTAAAATGACAACACTTTACCTGTCCGAGAATCAATTGTCGGGTATAATACCACCCGAACTGGGCAAGTGCAAATCTTTGATGGATTTGGAGCTATATGGAAATCAATTGGAAGGTGAGATCCCTAGTGAACTGGGGATGCTCAGTGAGTTGCAGGACCTACACCTTTTTACCAACCATTTGACAGGTGAAATTCCAATTAGTATTTGGAAGATTCAAAGCCTTCAGAACATTCTTGTGTACGAAAACAATCTTTCTGGGGAGATACCTCAAGAAATCACTGAGCTAAAGAACTTAAAAAATATTTCCCTGTTTGACAATCAATTTACGGGAATCATACCTCAAGGTTTGGGAATCAATTGTAGTTTAACTCAAGTGGACTTCACCAGAAACATGTTCACCGGCCCTATTCCACCAAATCTTTGCTTCAGAAACCAATTAAGGAAGCTCATCTTGGGTCAAAATCATTTTCGAGGAAGTATTCCTTCTGATGTAGGAAGTTGTTCTTCATTGACAAGATTGACTCTCAAGCAGAATAATCTAACCGGTGCACTTCCCGAGTTCGCAAAAAATTCAGAGCTTCTGTTCATGGACCTTAGCAAAAATAACTTAAACGGATCAATACCCTCAAGCATAGGAAACCTTGCCAACTGTACCTCTATAGATTTCTCTCTCAATAAGTTCACAGGCCATATACCAGTGGAACTACAGATCCTTTCAAATCTTGAGACTTTAAATCTGTCCCACAATGGCTTAAAAGGCATACTACCGTCTCAGCTATCAACCTGTCATAAACTGTCAGAACTTGATGTGAGTCACAATTTGTTGAATGGCTCTATTCCGACCAGCTTTAGAAGCTTGACAGAAATATCCATTTTGGATCTAAGCGAGAACAGTTTCACAGGTGGTATTCCATCCTTTTTGTTTGAATTTGAAATGCTGTTGACTCTGCACCTTGGTGGAAATATGTTTGCTGGTGATATTCCTTCATTCCATCTATCAGTCGGAACAGCACAGAGCCTCAGATCGTTAAATCTTAGAGATAATAGATTGTCAGGACACATTCCTTCAGAGTTCGGGAAATTAAATGTGCTAGAGGAGCTAGATATATGTTGCAACAGTCTGTTTGGACCTTTGGAGGCGCTTGACAATATTCATTCATTGCTTGAAGTCAACGTTTCTTATAACTCGTTCAGTGGTCCAATACCACATGAACTGATGAAATTCTTGAACTCCTCTCCCTCTTCATTTGAGAGCAACCGGGGGCTTTGTGTCAACTGTCTTGCATCAGGTCTATTGAATTGCCTTGGGAACAGCAGTTTCAGAGTCTGTGATCATCAGTCGAAAAACAGTAAAGGACTAGACAGAGTAGCTATTGCAATGATAGTTCTTGCATCTTCACTGCTTCTTGTTTTTCTAGTCCTTGGAACTGCTTATGTATTTTTCAGGCGCAAAGTGTCCGAGCAAAAAATTGTAATATCTGCCGAACAAGGTGCATCTTCTTTGCTGAATAAAGTAATTGAAGCTACGGAGAATTTAAATGATAAGTTCATTATTGGGAGGGGAGCTCATGGAACAGTGTACAAGGCTGTGTTGGGCCCCGATAAAGTGTATGCAGTAAAGAAGCTGGTGTTTGGTGGAAGCACCAGTATGGTTCGAGAAATTCAGACAATTGGAAAGGTCAGACACCGAAATCTTCTTAGATTGGAAGACTTTTGGTTGAGAAAAGACCGTGGTTTGATTTTATACAGATACATGGAAAATGGAAGTCTTTATGACGTTCTCCATGAAACGCATCCGCCTTGGCAATTAGAGTGGAATGTTCGGAATAAGATAGCACTTGGAACTGCCCAAGGATTATCGTATTTGCATTTTGACTGTGATCCGCCTATTGTGCACCGAGACATCAAACCGATGAACATATTGTTGGATTCAGAGTTGGAGCCTCATATCTCAGATTTCGGCATAGCCAAGCTCTTGGATCAGTCCGTCGCATCGACACCATCCAGCACAGTTCAGGGCACCATTGGGTACATAGCTCCAGGTAATTATCTTGTATTCACGTTTTCAATCTCTTTTTTGGGGTTCCTGTTTCTTTCTAAATAATATTTTCCTATATATATATATATATATATATATATATATATATATATATCTTATGCAAATTATTTCGTGTAATGTAAATTTGGACAGAAAATGCATTTGCTACTATGACTAGCCAAGAGTCTGATGTATATGCTTATGGAGTAGTCGTTTTGGAGTTGATTACTCGAAAGAAAGCAGTAGATCCTTCATTCTGTGGGGAAATGGACATTGTTGGATGGGTGAGATCTGTCTGGAGCGGAACTGAAGAAATTGAGAAGATAGTGGATCCAAGCCTGCTCGACGAATTCATAGATTCAAGCATCATGGATCAAGTGATCGATGTGCTCTTAGTTGCTTTGAGATGTACAGAGAGAGAGCCAAGCCAAAGGCCGTCGATGAGAGATGTTGTGAAGCAGCTAACACTACCTAGATCCAATAGCAGAAGCAAGTAAGAATGCATTTTTGAATAGTGTATTTATGAAAAATATGTGGTTAAGAAATAAGGAAAAAACTTGAATTTACATGTAATATTATTTTATTAAAAATATGTGGTTAAAATAATGTCAAATCACTGTTTAATAATGTATAGAATGTGGCTCAAGCTCTAATTGACCTATTGTAGTCTTCAGCATCTCTCTAGCTGACTTTTCCCTTCAACCTGGCCGGTGGCTTTTTTAACTCGTCAGGCTTTGTAATGCATTTTTCAGTTTCGGTGTCGGTGACTAAGTTTTAGTTTTATTATTGTGGTGCGCATGCTCAATTTATTGTGTATGTTAATGAAGCGGTTATGCGACAGCAGAACAATTTAGCTTCACCATTGCGCTTAGTCTGATTAAAACTCTCTCAAAATGCCGGCATTTTAGAGGGTCACCACTCGACAAAGTACACCAGCCTGTAGAGTTATCTCATCTTGAAACGAGTACTTAAGCTAAATTTCATCATCCCTGCTGTACACAGCAAGCCTCATACAGAAGCCTGTCAGAACATACACAAAGGGAGAGGGTAGGTGGGGGTATTTTTTGACAATTTTTTATTTATGGTGGATCTCACACATGAGATAATCTAGCGAAATTCTGTGGAAAATTTTCTATACGTATGGCTCAATACAAATTCCATTCCTTTGCAATAATATAAGAAAATATTAATCAATATCTCAATTATATGATGGGGTGTTATATCGAATGGATGGCTTAAAAATGATTAATAGTCAATTTTAAATTTAAATTGCAAAAAGTAGCATAGAGTCGTGTCTTGACAATACGCGAGGATAATTCCCAAAAGAGAATGCTCGGGAACCAACAAAAGTATCAAATTTGAGCATCAAATAAAGATATATCACCCAAGTCCGTACCCATATTTCAATCCAAGTTTGATTTACTCTCACTTGATCAAACAATTGAACACCTATTGATTCCATGGGAAGAGGGTTTTAATCCTAACTTGTAGTAGAGAGCAAGGCGGGTATGGATATTTCAGGCAATTGGAACAGCAATCACTATAAACAACAATGAAAAAGAGAGATGTAAATTAAATAAACACGGTGAATTTAGGAATAATACGAGAAATCCACGTGTTCCAGAGGCTGAACGAAGAAAACGAGCTAAAAATGGTAAGAAATCAAGGAAGTTCATTTACTTGGACTGCTATCCATATGAAACTATTAATGCACGGGCCTAAATGGAGTAGCTATCAATTTTACATGCAAGTTGACATCATGGAGCAAAAGGAAAAATTGCTCCCTTGAAAACTGTGTATTTAAGCAGCCATGGAGTTCTGGCTAACCTCGTATAAGTAACTGCAATTTACCAATTATTTTCCGCTAGTCTTCCACTTTTTGATAGGAAAGAGAGTTACATTTTTGTTGGGAGTGTAAGTTACAACCTCTGTTGGTCGTAATACGGATATAGCAGCAGTCCGACATTGGTTCTTCTGTACATTGTCGTCTGTCAGAGGTTTCAGCTCAAAACTACCTCTTGTGAAACCTCTCGCAACCTGGTACAGCAACAGGGATTGCGTGAAAATGAATTATTCACATGGATAGTGAAAAAGATGAGAAAAAGGGAGCACAATGTCCAAATCAGAGATATTAGTCATGCATTTTCTTCGGTTTAGGATCCGTTGAAATAGATGAAAAAGGGTCACCATAGTGTAGAAATGACCTAGGCAAAAGCATATTTGGCATGGCTTAAATTATAATTTAAGTTGGTCAAACATACTTTTTATCAACATATTTTGCAGGACCCACTTACTACCATCCACTTATTATCCTGGAACCTACAGCTTATAAGCAATATCAAACAAGCGCTAAAACTTACTTGTGGACTTATCCCTAGACAATTCACAATGATATGCCAATGGGTAATCCAGAAGAAGTTAAGAGAAATTCTGCATACCTTTAGAAGAATCCAGACTTTGAGAGAACTACTCAAAACTGCTAGTCTTGTCCTCTTTCCCGAGGTTAAATAGTTACACATATGCCGATCAACCCTAAGTATAAATCGTGGCCAGGACTTAGGGTTTTCAGGATCTGCTTTCTGGTCAGTCATTGACTGATCAAACAGAATGAGTGATAGAAAGATTAGGCAAAAGGAATGTCCATTAATAATACAAGTGATAAAATTTGTAAAGAAAGTTGTTGCCTGAACTTTATTATCTCATATAAAGAAATCACTCACCAGCAGCCGGCAGATTTCATGTTCAATCTTGGAAAATGAGGTCTCTAAAGCTTCCACTCTCCCGGTAGCATGACAGCAAGTGCATGGTTCACTGATCATGAACGTTACACTAGGTCGAACCTGTTAAGCATCATAAGGAAACATCAGGTATTGTGCAGTTACAAATGCTGATATTTGAGTTCCAGTATTGCATAAGAGTTACTCGACATTTCATTTTATAGTGGATGAAATCCACTTTAATTCTTCTAATTCATAATTTAAATCTTTGAAAAGAGACAAGTTTGTAAGAACTGCTTCTCAAAACAATTAAGAGAAGGCACCTCAAAACCAACCTTCAACATATATGATGCCGAGACCCACAAAAATAGTTACATACCCTCTTTCGTGTTATTTCCATAAGCCCGTGCCTAGACAATTCAGAGACTTTCACAGTTGATCGGTCCCTCTCAACAGCCTTTTTAACTTCATCATAAACCAGTCTCTTATTTTCTGTAAGGTAAAAGATTTAATTAATAACATAATGAAGTATTTTTATACTGTGTTTCAAATTAAATGTCTTCCTATACTTGGTTGTTTCAAGTTAATTCCAAACGACGTAAATAAATACTTCCCCGACCACGCAGATATGGTATACATTGTGTAAGACACGTGGAAAGAAAAAACTGTGAACTTACTATCGTCCAACATATCAATAAAATCTACCACAATAATGCCACCAATGTCTCTCAGCCTCAATTCTCTAGCAATCTGAAATAAATAAGATATTTTAGATTTCAGGTTGAAAAAAATGATACAACATTCCCATAATTAACTACTACACTGAAATCCACATCAAAGAAAGCTCCAACAGTCTACTTATGACAAAGACTACAACTCAGTCTACAGCATAAGGCCTTTGAGAAGCAATATGGCATCAATTGTAGACAAAAATATACATAAAATGGGGTTGTAAAATTCATGGATATAGGTGTTGTTTTAATTCGTTGATCTGGTGACATGAAATAAAATCTAAAGCACAGATCAATTAAAAATTACAACACACATTTTCCCACATCTCAGTATCTCCCATCTTCAAAGCAGGATATTCACAAAAATTAGTTCAATAAATTTATCAAATTTCTGGACTAAAGTCAATTATGAAGTTCATCTCATGTGTACGTGCAGCTTCCCTCTCTTTGGCAAATTACGCATGCAACCTAGAAAATTTTTCAATGTAAATTAATATACTTAATAATAACTTATTTCTGAAATTACTCAACCATATTTAAAATTTTGGCAACTACATATGCCTGTGTTTATAGTAATTGCAAAAAGAAGAAAGAACAATTGAATTTGTTTATAGCTAGTTTCATAAGAGTCTGAAAAATGTCAAAGCTTGCTTTAAAAGCTTAAAATTATAGCAACCATTATCATCTATCTAAGTTGTAAAAATTATGATGGTCAATGCCCCTAAAAAATAAATCATTTGATCCTCCCAGGTTCTCTCGTTAACATAATTGGCAACTGATACTGACCTCAGTTTCAACCCACCAAAAATAACAGAAAAGTCACCACATTTTATTGTTTTTCTAGCTATAAAAACATGTATGCCATCATTTTTACAGTTAAATCACTATTTCACTAGACAACGCGTACATCATATATTATCTATTGACTTTGTCAAAGCGGCAATGGTGTATAATGCTTTTAATGATGCTACTGGAACACATTTAATAACGTGTAGGATTACCATGGTTCAAACTCCTCTTCTAGAACTAAATATAAAGAAAGTATAAAATAATGCAAAATTATCAGTACTTGATTGGCAGCGGCAAGGTTGACATCAAGAATAGCTTTCTCTTGGGAAGTTCCTTGGCCAAGCATGCAATGTCCCCCATTCACGTCGATTGAGACTAATGCCTCAGTTTGTTCAATCACAAGATAACCTCCATTGTCTAGCAGAACCCTGTATAAAAGAGACTCATATGTGAATAAACATTAAATTTTTGACAAATCATTGAAACTAATATATTAAATCCAACTTGACAGAAAAACGATTTAAGTTTGGTTGGAAAGAAGCATTTACATTGAAGTTGAACAAAAAAGGAACCTCAAACACTAAATGATAAATAAACGACACAGGCAAGCAATATAAAACCACTGTGATTTAGGCTACACTCCAACAATTACAGGTTTTGCACGCTTCACTTTGTGCTTTTCTCTTCAATTATATTCTTTTGGACGAATTTTGTCTACCTTCATTTTCTTGGTTAAATTGTCGAAAACCTACCCCCGAATAAAAAGGTAAACAATGTTCCTCATGAAAAGAAAATTTTTTAAAAACTTAATAAGAAGAAATTTCCAGAAATTAAGCAAAAATTCAGACCTGGGGACCACAGTAGAAAGGGGTGTAACATTGCCCTTTCTAGGCCACAGGGGAGCCAGAGTGAGGAGGCCTATTCTAGGCGACAGGGGAGCCAGAATGAGGAGGGACTAGACAGTCTTGGTTTTCCTCGTGACAATAAATCGCTTCACTTTGATGCATGACAAATCAAGTTCTAAGTATAAATGTTTTTAGAAGTTAAAATATTGAATAAGGTAACTTGTTTTATAGAAAATGAAAAATGATTATTCTGGCTCAATTGTCCAGAAAGATACAAGGTTTAGAGCAGATATTATACTCAGCATTCTATTTTGCACTCTCTAGTAAGTGATGTCAGCACTAAAAAATGGAGTTTCATTGAGTGTGCACGCGCGCGCGCGTATGCGAGAGAGTGTAGTTTAGCATTATTCATGAACTTATAACCACATCTATCATACAAGACATTACATGTCGATACAAGAAAAAAAACGGAATTGCAATGAAATTTTATTAGCAGCGAAATAAACATACATGAATAGGGAATCATATATATCCATTGAAGCTTGTGAATTTGGATGACAAAAACATTAGTAGTTTTTCTCACCTTTTACTGAGGATGCTATTTATTTCTTCCTCAAGACTGTATTCATTGAAAAGGGGAGTTCTTTTGCTGTATAACTCAACTCTGTCACAAAGATCAGGAGCTATTTCTTGTAGATAGTTGGTGACCTACGTATATGGCATAGAAGAAGTCAACATCAGAAGTATATAAGCTTCAGTATAAAATAAAATTAGGAAAGATCCATTCTCATGCATTGTCCAGTACAAATATGATACATATCCTATTGGCCAGGACTAAGGCAAATTAATGTCACTAAATTCTCGATAATGGCTTGGCTCTTTTGTCATTTACTCCTAGTGCCAAAACTCTTAATTACTGTTACGATGTTAAAGCTAAATCACAACAAGAAAATAATTGAGCAGACCATGCTTATGGTGAAAACTGGTCTGATATCAAGTTGCAACTATCCATGTAGATAATATGAAAGCATGCAGCCAAGTCCAAAGCATCAGGCTAAGCTCTGAAGATGCTTCGTTGGCATATATCCAGCATCTAATTTTGCACTATGCTTATTACATCAGTCATCATAAATAAATATGCGGATCCTACAACATTAATATTAGTGAGCGCTGGCAAGCTCACGTTTTCTCAAACTGATTCAAGTGGTTATTGGCTCTGATCCTCCTCAACTTCAAAATTACCTCACCGTAGGATTCCATTATCCAATTTTGTGCATGGTATTACCCAAAATGCCAGCTCTGAGTTGTTCGAGCAGTTTCAATCTAAGTCCCCACAAGTCAATATCTCCATTTTCAAAGTCCCTACAGTTTAAATTCGTTTGCCAGTATACTATTCTGTAGTTTGTTGCTTGTTTGTATTGGGAAAAAACAGATTTCCTATGGAAAGAAAGTGAGCTGGCGGCAGATTGGTTGAGATTCAAAGGGCTTTGAAAACCTCTTCCTAGATGGTAGGTAACCCTTCCCTTGGGAATGTGAGAATCGTTTTTCTTTGTTTGAGGCAGGAGTTTACTTATGAATATGGGTACGGAGGAGAACCCGTTCATTGATTTGTTATGCCCCATAATAGTTTCACAAGGAACTTGAGCATCGCTTTGCGGAAGACGGTGATCATTGGAAGGGGTCTTCCGAGAGAGGTTCCGGCCCATACAACTTGGTGGTGGACTCTAAAAAGGTGCTCCATGACAGGATGCTGGCTCCAGAGGCGGAGTCTCTGTTGGCTGATGTGGGAAGGCTACTCTATTTACTATATTCAAAATTTAATTGAAAAAAGGAGCAAAAATGAAACCAAGTTGCAACCCTGTCAACGGAACTCTTAAGTTTCTATATCTGGTAGTTGGCAGCTATCATACCTCATGATATGTCCTTGGAGAGTCCACTACCATGCTATTTACCTGTAAAGAAGACAAAAATTAATAGCATAGATACATGAATGATGACAATAAACTGATAATAAATTGTTATGTAATGTGACGAACCTTCTCACTAAAGTAATCTTGGACGACAGAAAGTGTTTGACCCATTGCTCTATGTAACATAACAGGAACAGCTCCATCTACGCCTTCATCTGCAGCAAGAGTTGCAGATTTTGCATGTTCTACAATATCTTTCCATGTTGATAGCAAGCGTTCCAAATCCTTCTGCAACTCCATTAATGAATGCCCAGAAGCAACGGTCCTAACAGTAAGACCAAATCCAGGAGGCTGCAAAGTCTTTGCTATAAGTCTTAAACGTGTGCGCTCAACACCAGAGATTTTCTTTGAAATTCCTATTGTATTGCAATGAGGGGTCAAAAGCTGCAATTTTTAGGGTCACAGGAGTTAAAATACTGGCTTTGCTAGACAAATGAATCTAGATGCACAAAGCATAGAAATGAAAATCAGGGAATACTAGATACCCAGAATCGGCTTCTAAGCTTAGGATAAGCAGTCAGTGTAGGGCCTTTCGTACCCAATCCTTCTTTGACAACTTGTACAATTATTTTAGTGCCTTTTTTAACTTGTGCCCACTTGTTTTCTTCGGTGCCCATAACCTTGTGGCTGATATCATGGTGACCACTTCTATTCAGTGCCTGGTGCCCAGCTTCACTTAACTTTTCTGAGGATCTCAGAGGCTCAGACACAGGTGCATGCCTGGAAACATTACCATTTACGAGTTCCTTATTAACTCCCAATACGTCAAAGTCAACACCATCATCCTGACCTTCAAACTCATCATCAATGAATTCATCCTCACTTTGCCCGTCCTCCATCTCATCTATTTCTTCAATTTGATCTATAATGGTGTCATGTTCAGTATTACCTACATTCCCTTCAAGCTTGCCAAAAATAAAGTCATTTGATTCTCTTTCCTTCATATGACTCTGAAATGGGGGTAATGTGAATGGTTCTCGATTGGGGTTTATATCCATGAAAGACGGCCTTGAGCTGCCAATATCTACAAATGCACCACCCATGTGGGGGGCTAACTTCGTTACTACGCCTAGGTATACACTATCACACTGCACGTTGTTTTTCACAGGTTCTAACAATAACTCAACCAATTTACTATTTTCCAGAATAGCAATCCTTTGCATGGTACAAATGGAAGAATTGATTAATATAACTGTGGAAATAGAGTCTTCTGATGTAACATTACTTTCTTCCTCAAGCAGCTTCTCAGGTAAATGCTGATGTTGATCGTGAAGGGGTGGCTGAGTGACCTCATCTTCAACATTCTCGGCAATATCAGAAACCATCTTAGTATTAGAGCCGGCAATATAAGCTGATGATTCCCATATCCAAGGTTCCTCAACAGGATGATATGTCTCAACAAAAGCATCATGAGGATCGTGATTCTTCTTAATTCCATTCACTTGAAAATCAGACTTGGAGCAGAAATCCTTGTCTCCGAATTCATTTGAGAAAATTGATTTTAGAACGTCATCATTAGAGCAGTTCAAAATCTCTTCATCTTTTAACCCTGCATCATGACAAGAGACTGGGGACGACTGATATAGCCAAGGCTCCTCAATAACTTGATCTCTTCTTGAAAAAGTTTCACCAGAATCTGATCTCTTTCTGACAGAATCGCTCAAGAATATCTTTGAGACTGAAGAATCACTTTTATAACATTTCACCATCTTTTCTTCATCTGTCAAACCACTGGAAGCATTTGAGTGTTCAGAAACATATTAAAGGGAAAATTGTACAGATAAGAATGTCATCAGACAAAAACTACCTATATGGAGTGGAAATTAAAAGCTGCAAGGAATTCTTCCCCATCCAAGACTGGAATATTTTAGCTGCAGGTCTTCTTTTAGTATGAGATCTAATCCATGAATCCTTTGCTACAGATTTTATATTTCTTTTACCAGGGTAATGTCCTGAGATAAAAAATTCAAGTTTAGGTCTCCACAGGACATCTGATGATGTCCACATATCTTCCTTTAAAAAGCAGTTACACCCGATTTCCCCCATGGAGTGTCTGCAAACACAGAGGTCAATGACATTAGCACTTACTAGATATCAAGTAAATTACTGTCAACTGGCAAGACTTTCAAGTTAATTCCAGCATTGCCGTACAAGTGGAAAGATATTTATCAACCTTTTCTCTTTCCTGTTAAATGGTGAGATACAATACTTGTTGCAAAAGTAGGAGCACAAAGGTTGTAACGCCTTGTTTATCTTAAATTCAAGCAATAGTTTTTTCAAGCATCAAAACATATTACAAGACTTAGATGTGTAGCCTAGTGATTTTGTTACAAATGCACAGACATTACCTTCTCTATGTTCCACAGACTAGCATGTTCAGTAGTAGACAAGAGAATAACCATCTCCCAAAGTCTGACTATATATTGTGCTACAAACTGTTGAAATCTGATGTGCCTCAAACATTAAACATCAGCAACTGCGCGTCCAAGCTTTCTGGAAAGGAAAAATAAAAGAAATAAATAAAACCTGTTCCAGAACTCATTTCAGTGTCTACAAATTCGTTTCATAACACGTTCTTTATTATAAAAGGAAATTATCTAGGCCTTTTCTTATTATTGTAATCTGTGTACATAATACCTTGAAATAAAGGTGGTATTGGCTTTTTCCAAAATTCATTAATTGATTGTGGTAGGAAATATCTCCTAAAGTGATAGGCTTCTCACATAAATTATATATGACAACAAAATAGAAGATTAATTCAGTCACTTTTATTCGAGGAGCCTAGAACATTGATTTTCTGAGAAACGCTAATAGAAACAGATACATCCGCTAATTGATTGGAAATCAAAACAAATAGATTGCTTAAGCCACATCAAGGTATAGCATTAAAAAAAAAAAAAAAAAAAAAAAATAAACTGGGCAAA
>NC_036237.1:1007770-1012961 GCF_002742605.1 Olea europaea var. sylvestris
TATTAACCCCCCCCCCCCCCCCCCAACCCGCCACACACACACAAAAACACGCACACATACACTATCGAAAATTTTATTCTGCATCATTAACGAACATAAATTTCTAGCCAAGTAAGTTGCGAAAAATACTAATGCGTACCAGTATTGGATATAGAAGGAAGAATTGAGTTCGGTGAGATTGAGGGTAAACAGAGAGAGTATGTGTGTGTGTTGTAGGATGAGCAGCAGTGCTATCCTTGAACAAATAGTGTTCGAATAAAAGTGATTTTCCAATGGGAATAATTCCCCATAATTCATTTATAAGAACAAGGTACCCCTTTTCAAAATTAAGAATAATGGTTTAAAATTTTAAAAATCAGATTTTTTAAATTTTATTTATAAATTAATTTATTAAATATATATTTTATTATTAAATATATTGATGTCACAGTTTTTAGTCCCAGTTATCTAATTAATTAGTTACAGATGAAATTTCATTCACAACTTATCAAATTTTTTGTTACAACTTATTTTTCGATCACAAATCGAAAATTTTATACGTCCCAGAATATTTTCAGTCACGAATCCAAAAAAATTTTAGGTCACAGATTATTAATCTGTCATAGAATCCAAAATTTTTTAGATCACAAATTATTTTCAGTGCAAAATTATTGGATTTATTGGTCACAATTAATTTTTCGATCACAACTTCATCAATTGTGAGTTACAATTGAGAGTCACGGTCACAATTTTCACGTCACACATCCAATTATTAGTCACAATGAACCAAACCGTCACGACCAACTGTGACTTCATGTATCCAATTATTTTGACACAATCAACCAAACCGGTATAACCACAACCACTGCCATGACCATCGCCAATCCACCACTGTCACCACAACCTGTCGTCGTCGCAGTCACACACACACCACCGCTGCCTCACGCCACCGCCATCGCCTCCAATCTACAACCAAAACAATCACCACCCAAAATGGTCACAAACCCCACCACCCGCAGTCAACACACCACTGCCACGACCACCACTGACATCATCACCACCTCACCGCTAGCCTTACAATATGTAACAAAATCGAAAACCTTTTGTCATCGCCACCATAACCTCTCATTATAGTCGCTGCTGCAGATCGCGGCTAGATCCCGTCGTTCACCGCCAAATCGCGACAACTATAGGTCACCGCCAGATCTCGTCATTCACAGCCAGATCGCTGCCAAATCCGACACCAAAAACCCTCGCTACCGATTCGTCAACGTGCAACGAAACAACTCCTCCATTGGTGGATAGCAAATGTACTTATTCCACCGCCACAAACTTGTTGTGATGATGGGGTGGGCGACGACGACGATAAGGTAAGGAGATACCGTCGGTCATCAGAGGTGATGGCTGGGTACACACACACAGAGAGAGAGATAGAGTGAGTGAGGCGATCGTTGTTGGGGAAATATGGATTGGGAATTTATTAGGCTTTGAGTATATATATTTATTTTATTAAAATTTTAAATTAAAATAGAATATTTGGTTTTTGAAAGATGAAACTAACACCCTGATTTTGGAATTCGTGATTTTAATCCTAGGGTTTTGTGTAATTACCATTTTTCCAATTTTGGTTTCTATATTTGGGCTTTTAAGAAAAGATGGGCCAAACAAGAAATCAATTTAGGCCCGCTACAGTTCCTAATCTTTCACTTTTTTTAGATTTTACTCTAACTTTTATTTTGTGTCATTTACGATTCCAAACATTTCGAAAATATGCACATGGGGTCCAAATGGATGGAAATCATCCATCTTACCGTTAGTTGACCAAAAATGTCAGTTTTCCATTACTGATGGACAAATATTCTTATCCGTCGATCTATTCAATGTTGGAATCAGACCTGCTATTAATGTGGGTTTTGATCAATTTTAACCAAATTAAAAAGGGCAAAATGGTAACTAATAAAGTTAGATCAATGAAAACATTTTTGGAGGAATCGAATTAAATTTCGACAACACCTCTCTTAATTATTTTGAGCTCGCTATCTTACTCTTCTTGTAATTTTATCAAACAAATTTATGAAGAACACAACAAAGAGAGACACAAAAGACACATAAGATTGGATTACGTTATTTTGTAAGAGCTAAAATTGAAACATATTATTAGTTGAATTGATGTAACTTTGTAAATATTAAAAAAATTAATTATAATAAGGAACATGAGAATCGAATTGAACCGAACTGAGCCGAATGGAATCGAACTCGAACAGTTCCATAATTAAATTTGAATCTGACGGTTCCACTTACTAAATGCTCAAAAATTTCGGGTCAATTCAGTTGTCGTTAGAACCGAATCGAATCGGACCATATCCAGCCCTAATATTGCTGATGGCGGTGGTTTTATTGGTGGTTGTGGTGATGAGGTATTGGTGGAGGTGGTGCTGGCGCTAGCTATAATGATGAGGTGGAGCTGCTTTTCAAGTGGTATCGTGGTGGATTAGGGTTGAGTGGGGTGAGATTAAGAGTATGATTAATTTATTTGTACGCTTTCAATGTACATAATAGATGACACCCCTCACATGGAGGGGGTCATGCATAATAAATTATGTGTGGACTTCCTTTCATGTGAGGGGTGTCATCTATTATGTACATCGAAAGCGTACAAATAAATTAATCCTACTCTTAATCTCACCCGAGGGGGCCATGCATAATAAAGTAAGCAAAAACATATCCAAATTAATTCCTCGAATGGATTAAAGTCACACCAACAATTTGTGCAAATTATACAGTAGGAAGTTGTTTGGATTTCCATAACAACCAGCAATCCGCAACTCAATGTCCAATCAATTTGATCTCACAATTCCTAACATACAGTCGAATACAAGATTTTCTTATGCACCAACGTTTGTTACATTTCACATAGATTTGAGGACAATACCGCACAATACATCCATTTTTTTGTTTAATTAGACATGAGATAAAGTTGTCCTTCAAAACAAAACTCGAGTTTTTAGAGTAAAAATTGTCGTTGGAGGACCCAAACTTATAAAAATGCAAGGTTGGGGACTGAGATTGCTGTCAAATTGATTGGAATCGACAAGGACGCGTTATTTTGCAATTACAAGGCTTTAATTCTTGTTATACAGTTGGTTAGAAACTGATTTGTGTTCTTTGATTCAATTTTAAGGTGCTTTAACTCCTACAATCTTTCGAGAGAAACTTACAAAGTTACTCTGTTGCCCGGTAACTTCAAACCAGGGGCGGATCCACGTGGGGTCAAATGACCTCACAATTTTTTGGGTTTTTTTTTTTTTTTTAAATCTTACTTTTCTGCCTCAAAAAGTTCAAATCCTAAATCTATATCTATGTCATATGGTCCATATCCATTATTTAGTCCATAGATATATTATATAATCCACCGATTTGTTCTCAAAGTGCAAACACTGAACATGAACAGCAAACAACCAATTTTTCCTTTTTGTTCATGATTCGTTATTCGAAAAAAAAAATTTGACCCCACTGTTCGAACTGTCTGAGTCCGCCCCTGATTCAAACTGAAATAGAATTATATAAATCTGGTGATACATTTCATCAGCAGGCCCGGGTTCAAATAGGTAGAAGTCTACTCCTTGATTATTTCTTAATTCAGTATAACTAACCAGATTAAATATATTTGCATTTCCATAAAATATAATGTATTCTGAAAAGATGGCGGTCATGAGGCATCTATCAGTTTTTTCCTGGAAACAGAAAGGGATAAATTTCCTCTCCTATATATTCTGAACATGATGTTTAAGGTCAAATTAGATTTTAGCGGAATTTAAAAGTCACGTCTGGAATTTCGTATGATTCTGTCAAAGTATAAGTAATCAGTCTCGTCTTGGGGCACGACCATGGGCTTAGCCAAGAATCAATAATTTGACTCTGACCAAGGAGACTCTTCCAGTAAACGATCGACAGCATATATTCGTATAGAATGTTCGACCCTGATTATAAGCTTGCTTTCTTCAGTTGGCAGTAAGTAAATAAGCACAATTGAGGAATACCATGAAGCACTTTCCAAAGTTCGCAGAAATGAATTAGTAGCTGCAGTTGCTGATGAACTTCCCTCTTCCTTGCTGTTAATTGGTCCAACCTACAAAGCAGCTCGGTTTCCATTGTCATTTGTAACATAGTAAAAGCCTCGCGTAAATTTAATGGTAAAAAATAAAAAGACAAAAAATTACTCTATCCTCTTTTAATTTTTATTCTTTACATATAAATAAAACAAAAAGATCCCATTGCTTTGAAATTTTTTATTTTTTTATTTTCATATTTATGACCATAATTGTTTTTTTATTTAGTACTGATCAAAAGTCAAGAATGTAATTACAAAAGACTTGAATTTGGACAATTGATTCTGGACCATAGATACTGAACCCTGTTTGGCCTCCATTAAATTAAAATTTCTTTTTCTTTATGTTTTTATCAATCATACATTCTCTAATAGTATAATATTACACGTAGATTTTTAATATTTCCTTCCTTTTTAACCATGCAATTTTGAAAATAAATACCAATACCTTTCATTATAATTTTAAACAGTGGAGCTCAAACATAGGGCCTGCTCGGCAGTAATTATGAGAATTGATTTTTTTACAGTTAGAGAAAAAAATGGATCCCATCTATGAAAGAAAAAGTCAAAAATGACGGCTGAAATAGTGAAATAACAGTCAAAAAATTGATTTTTTAGATGAAAAATTACTACCAAATGAAGGCATGTCGTGAATATGTGTTGGGGAGAGAAGAATCTAAGAAGATGATAAATAATTATCATGCAGTACAAACTCCTCAACATGTGCTAGAAGCCTAGAACTCTTCAAAGCAGTTAAGACAAAATCCATTAATCAGTCCTATTTTTTCATTCTCTCATTAATTACTAATTAGTCAACCATAAATTCCATAATTTAAAATAACAGATCACAGCCTTTACATTGTAAGTATTAATACTTTATATACCTTTTTTCTTTTTTTCCAAAAGTTTAATTATTATTTTAATTTCATTTAACAATTTATTTATTTTTCTCGCTTTTAATTTCTCCCTACATTTATTAACATTCACTTTACAATTTTCACTACTCATTTAATTAAATTTTACTCAAAATTATATGGTTTTATTAACAATAATAATATAAGTCCTCTCGTTAATGCCGTTTTCTGTTTTCTAGCAGAACGAAGG
>NC_036237.1:1013073-1014353 GCF_002742605.1 Olea europaea var. sylvestris
CTGCAGAAAATAGGAATATTACACAGACATCCTTGATAAATTTTTATTTTGCAAGATGACCCCAATTTAAATTGAACGTGAAAATAACTATTAGCTCCAAAATAATAAGTAATATTTTACTTGATTTTATCTAATTTCTATTAAAACAAAAAATGTTATTTAGCAATTATGAATTTTATTAGTTTTACAATGTTGAAAAAGAGTCAACAGTCTTTTCTATACAATCTTAACTTTTAAAGTTATTATTTTTTAATTTCATGTTAGAGTTGAAGGATCAATATAATAAATTTTATAAATCTCACACAAAAATGATATTAATAAAAAAAAACTTTTAATGAAACGTGGTTTTCAAAATGATACATAGCATAATTTATAAAGTGTGATTTATTATTTCAAATAAGTGTATCATTGTCTAATCAACAACTTATATTGACACGTCCCTCGGGGCAAAGTCCAATATTGTAAAGGACAGAAGTAAAGTAGTCTCAATCTTGCTGACAGTCACAATGTGAATGTTCGATTCTTGAGATATGAAATTAGACTATTTGTGAACATTAGTGTACAGACAAGCTCTTGTTTCCTGGTCTGTTGGGATACATTCTACGATTTACCTCCCTCATAATACTTCAAGGGCAGGGTGATGGGGATCCTCAAGGTTGGGGTTTAACCTTAACAACTTATAATGACACATTTTATTTTTTTTCTATTTTTTTTCAATAAATGATGTTTCTATTATCATCATATAAAATATTAAAACTCTCCGATATCGTATTTTGTAAATTTCGTTCAGTGTTTTGAGCGTGCAAGAACACAAGATCACCACGTACTCTTATTTCTTAGTTCTTACTGTAGTAATAATTTATCCTGGCAAAATGGTAGTAGCTTCATAGTGGGGAGGATGGACCTAAAAAAGAAGTTAAAATTGTTTTCAAATACTATCTGATAACTTGCTTTTACTTATTTAAAAAAAATTTAGAGAACATTGTTAAACAGTTGTGAGAAGAAATTGACGTGACTCTGTGTGAATCCAATTCCTCTCACTAGTCAGTTTGTCTCAGTCAAACTAAAGAAGTCCACATGATTTTAAGAAAATCAAGACCAACAGAAAATGTCCCATGCAGACCGTTCTACACCATAGAATGAATGCTTCAGAGTTCTGATAAAAATCATACCATTGGAAAAATGGATTTCAACACGTACCTGATTCAACGATCACGATTGAAGTTTGATTTATTATTATTATTTTTTTGGAGGGTGGGGGGGGGGGGTTGGGGGAAGAA
>NC_036237.1:1014591-1033858 GCF_002742605.1 Olea europaea var. sylvestris
CAACTCTGAACTTTTGTCTTTGCAAAACTTATCAACTTATATTATTCTTTTGTTTTTCGAAATCTCAAAGCCATTTGCATCAAGCTCAAACTTCCTTCTTGCATGCGGCGTAGTAGGAGAGAAATTTATTGGTTGGGATAATCATAGAGCTCCTCCTATGCAGAATCCAATATTCTTCGGGCTTTATGTGTTCCTTTTCATCATAAGCTTTTGCATTGCACCATTGGATGGTGAGAATGCAACTGCTGTAAAGGTTGATGTTGGGATAATTCTTGATTTGGACACACATGTTGGAAAAATAAGCCGGACTTGCATGTTGATGGCAATTGAAGATTTCTATACCAATCACAATTATAGCACAAGAATTGTCACTCACCTGAGGAATTCCAACAATGATGATGTCGATGCAGCATCTGCAGGCATGTTCGTTGTCTATTCTTCTTTTCATCTTCCATGTTCAAAACTTGACTCCAATTTGTGCATCGATTGACTAACAAATCTATGGTTTAATTGTTTGGCATTTATTGCAGCCATAGACCTGCTGAAAAACGTCCAAGTACAGGCGATACTCGGGCCTCAAAAATCAACACAAGCAGACTTTGTAATCGATCTAGGAAACAAAGTGAATATTCCAATAATTTCTCCATCGTCAACTCCTTCTCTGTCTCCCAAAGAATCCCCGTACTTCATCAGATCAGCGCCATGTTCATCCTTCCAGGCTAAAGCCATTGCTGGAATCGTTAAAGCCTTTGGGTGGAGGGAAGTAGTATTCATATACCAGGATAACAATTACGGTAGTGGAATAGTACCTTTCTTGACTGATGCCATGCTAGAAATCGATGCTTTTGTCCCCTATCAAAGTATTATATCTCCTTCAGCTACAGATGAACAAATACTTCAAGAGCTTTACAAGTTAAAGACTATGCAGACTGAGGTTTTTGTTGTGCACATGCTACCTTGTCTTGCTTCTAGTTTTTTTCTGAGGGCAAAAGAAGCAGAAATGATGACCAAGGGATATGCCTGGATCATTGCTGATGTACTGACTAGTCTCTTGGATTCTGTGGATTCAATAGTCATTGATGCAATGCAAGGCGTAATAGGGGTGAAGGCTCATATCCCGAAATCTAATAAACTCAGCTACTTCACTAAAAGATGGAGAAAGAAATTCCAGGATGAGAATCCAGACACGGATAATCTTCATCTCAATGTTTATGGGCTGTGGGCATATGACATGGTTACGGCATTGGCAACAGCTGTGGACAAAGTTGGTGCAGTCGTCCAGCAGTTTAAAAAACCAGTGACTAGAGAGAACTCGACAGACCTGGACGCAATTGGAACTTCAAATATTGGACCAACACTTGTTGATTCAGTTAGGAATATTAATTTCAAAGGTTTAAGTGGCGATTTCCACATCACTGATGGACAACTACAGCCATCTACGTATGAGATTGTGAATGTAATTGGTAATGGAGATAGGACAATTGGATACTGGACTGAACAACATGGCATTTCAAAGACAATGAAACCAAATGGTAAAGCTGTGTATCCGACCGACAAGGATAATCTTGTAGCCATTGTTTGGCCAGGTGAGACTGGAGTTATTCCGAAAGGCTGGCAAGTGCCAACTGGCGGGAAGAAGTTGAGAATCGGAATTCCTGTCAAAAGAGGGTTCAGTGAATTTGTAAAAGTGGAAAAGAACCCTGAAAGAAATGATTTTATTGCAACAGGTTTCTGCATAGATGTGTTCAAAGAAGTGGTGAAGTCATTGCCATACCTTGTCCCTTACGAATTTATTCCTTTCGCAACCCCTGATGGTCAGAGTGCTGGAACTTACGATGAACTTGTTTACCAGATCTTTCTCGAGGTAATGCAGAAGCTTAAGAATCAAGTCTTTTTTAATGCTGTGTATCAGTTTATTTATGCCATCTGCATCTATTTTCCATGCTACATTCCTGTCAATGACAGAAATATGATGCGGTTGTTGGAGACGTGACCATTGTAACCAACAGATCCAGGTTCGTTGATTTCACCTTACCTTTCACAGAATCTGGCGTGTCAACAATTGTACCAATCAAGAATGATGAGAGGAAGAATGCCTGGATTTTCATGAAACCTCTTACGATGGACCTCTGGTTAACAATTGGAGGATTTTTCATCTACACTGGATTCGTGGTTTGGGTTCTCGAGCATCGTGTGAACAAAGAATTCAGAGGTCCACCTTCCCAACAAATTGGAATGATCTTCTGGTTCTCCTTCTCAACACTTGTTTTCGCCCATAGTAAGTTCTTAATCCACTTCAATTAACAATATTGTGTCTACCGAAAATCTTTAATCCATCTTAGCAGAAACTAAAATATACACTGCATCAAATGCACTTGTGACAGAGGAGAAAGTAGTAAACAACTTATCAAGATTTGTGGTTATTGTATGGGTGTTCGTGGTTCTTGTACTGACATCAAGCTACACAGCCAGCTTGACATCCATGTTAACTGTACAACAGCTTCAACCTTCTATCTACGATCTGATAAAAAATGGAGAGTACGTTGGCTACCATAGTGGATCATTTATTCCAGGACTCCTCGTGGACTTGAAGTTTGATAGCTCCAAATTTAGAAATTATAGCACTTACGAGGAGTACAACGAAGCCCTTTCCAGAGGTAGCAGAAATGGTGGAGTTGCTGCAATTGTTGATGAACTTCCTTATATTAGGCCTTTCCTTGCTAAGCACTGCAGCAAGTACGCCATTGTTGGTCCAACCTACAAAGCCGCTGGCTTTGGATTTGTAAGTCCGTATTCTCAAATTCCTCCAAGTTTCTGAATCTTCACTTTTCTAGCAATCTGATACGGACACCATATGATTTCTAACTTATGAAATGTCCATCATCTTCTTATTCTTGCAATATAGCTTTCTCAGTCTATATTTCATTAGATTGGTGCTTTATTCTATTTTGCCCTGGAAATTCTCAGGCATTTCCAAAGGGTTCTCCCCTAGTCCCTGAGTTTTCAAGAGCAATTCTGAATGTGACAGAGGGAGAGAAAATGGTGAGAATATCAAGAGAATGGTTCGGTGAGGAAGAAGGTTGCCCTGGGAAAGATGGAACTGTGATTATCTCCAATCGTCTCTCTCTCGATAGCTTCAAGGGCCTTTTTCTTACTGCAGGTGTATCATCATCATGTGCTCTCATCATATACTTGTCCATCTTCTTTTACGAGAACAGAATCATCTTAGCCTCAGGCACTTCCATCACACAAAAGCTTTCTTTACTAGCAAAAACCTTTGACGAGGAAAACAATAAGTCATCTGAAGGATCCAAAAAACAAGGTGGGATAGGTGAAGGGGACAGAACAGCTGAATCAATTGCAGTATCTCCAGACTTTCCACGAAGTCCAGCAATCAGCACTTTTTATCACCCTGAAGGAGTGTTTTCTCAAGAAGAAGGTTTCTCTACAACAGAACCGGGAACTCCATATCATGATATCATATAAACCTGACAAAATTTTGAATATTTCTACAACGTAATGTATTTGTAGCTAACCCAATAAATAGAAATGTTAGCATAATCTCATTCTGAACATTTTTCCCTAGTATCGAAGGGAAAGGAAAACAATAAGGATATTTCTTCTTGCACAGGGTCCTGTGCACAGGCTGTGCACAGGGTGTGAGAGGGGGGGTGGACCCCACATGTTTGTGGGGTCCACCCCCCCTCTCACACCCTGTGCACAGCCTGTGCACAGGACCCTGTGCAAATAGCACGTTCCAAACAATAATTGCAATTATCAAAAGGACTCATCCCTCTTCTCTGCCAGATTTTAATAATTTCTTATTAGTAAATGTGTTCTTCAGAGATTTCGTAAGAATTATATCTTCAATGTTGAAAATATGGGTAATAATTTCATCCAACTTTACTAAAATTGTCTCCTTAATGTGGATTTTGGTTGAACCAGTGAAACATAGCCTGTTTAGTTGTACTTAAAATTACTTATCATCAAGTTTAAAAAGAGAATAAGATTCAGGAAATACGAAATAAAGCTATTTCAACAATTTATATCGAGTTCTCAACACGTTTGTATATTATTTAATAAAAAATGAGGGGGGAGCTGTAAAATAGTAGAAATGAAGGACCCTATGCCATTCTTTGAGTGTGCTTCCCTTGAGCGAAATGATTTTGTTGATGCCACTAACAATTAACTAACTAAAAACAATGATTTACTTCCTATTACTAGTTAGTGTAATTTTTACGCTTCTTCGTCTCCTAATCTTAAGATTTCACAGTGGATTAGAAGAAAACGTGTCCAAAAGGTGCATTTAAACATGACCGTTGTCAAAGCCACAAAGATGAAGAGGTAGTAAGTGTGTAGGTCATATGTCTAGACTAGTCAGAGGAAACAAACTCACAAGTTGGGATCGTGAAAGTTTCAAGGTGGATGAAGCTGAAAGTTAAAATGGCTGCTGAGAAAAGACCAATACAGTGAGTTGGCATGGTGTTATATTCACTGCTCAAGAATCACAGAGTTGAAAGAAGAAAAACCATTATTCATTCAGCGACAAAAAAGAAGCAGCACAAACTGGGTCACAAAAGTTACATTATTACATGTGACTTAGTGAAAACTCAGCAGACAACTGTCTGATGTAAATAGTTCATATCCCCAAAAGTTTGAAGCTAGGGATAAAAAAAAAAAAAAAAAAAAAAGTTTTAAAAAGAAGACCTCCAGCAGGAATAAGCTTCGTAAAGCACTAAACGCCTCTGTCCATCCTCATTCTTCCCCAGTATCTGATCGAATGACTGAGAACACAAGTCAATGACAATTGATTAGAAGAAAGCAAAATAAACTTGGCAGTAGATATCAAAATAGCAACAAACAAATAAAATATTTTCGTGCCTAATCTTGCACAATGCTATGTGTCAAATATGAACTACACATGCAACAAACTGACGAAAATAACATTAGGATGCCTTATTGTACCACAGATATCCTCCTTTGAAAGCAATAAATAAAAACTAATGAGCATAAAGATTTTAGCTTGTGGAAAGGAACTACGAAGTCCAACCACCCCACTACCTCACCAACTAACAAAACAATCGGTACAACTTTGAAGTCTCGGGAACAACAATATATTTGTTAATTTAACAAGAAAATTACTCAACAATAAGAAAACAAACACATTTGAGTGATTTGTAAATCACATAGTAGAATTGTTTGTCCACACTTCAAGGCAGCTGACCAGCTAGTATGTAAAACCGTGCAAGAGTTTTAAGACCACTGTAACACATCTCATCCAAGTCTTTTGACATAAATTTTTCAACAGGAAGTGGGTCATTAAATCCCCAAAATTTCACTTCAGCTCCTCGCTATCGAGAGAAACCACGAACTTCTTATCAAAATGCCACTTTTCTACTCAACAGAATAACAAAAAGCACGAACAGAAACATTTTTAATAGAGCTTCTTCACACTAGAAATTTTCTACCAATGATCATTTGTTAAGTAAAACAATAATGGTGGTAATAATGCCAAAGATTAAATTCAATTACCAAGTAATCAAATCCTTATGCCGGTAATCATCACAATTATGTCTGTAGAACTTCTATATGACCAGAAATAAACATCAACTTACCTTTCTAAAACTATGGAGCCTATCAAGTTGTACAGTTATCCTTCAATTCAACCATAGGCCTAATATGACGTACAGAATAAATGCATTAGGTCGTCCCAATATTCCTACTGTATTAAGAATTTTACATGCTAATTTTGGGTGTATGAGAGGTGTGAGGAGAAAGACGACTCTCTTGTACTCTATTATAGAAAAAATCTGCATAACAATTAGATGTCACCCTCACGTTGAAAGTGTACTACCATAAATTTGTGCAGTCACTTTGCTTGTTTCAGATTTTCATTCTAATTTATGGCAATCATAATAACACCCAACAAATAATATTCAGTTCTCATAGAAAACAAGCAAAAACAAAGAGAGCCCTGAAAAGATGGCAGACTTCATAGAGTATTTCAATTTCCCTCAAATAGCAAGACACTTTTATGAAATTTCTTGCACATAATGGCAGTGTTATAATACGAACTACTGCTAGCACCCCATATTCCCATCTCAGAAACTTTCCCAAGATTGCTAAACAATTTAGTTCCTTTTACATGTACAGCGAATAATCCATTTAAAATCACAAAGCAGTATCTTATCAAGATTAGCTATTTATAAAGACTAGATTCGAAAAATGATATTTAAAATTATTAGAAAACGGAAGAAAACGAAAATTCAACTAAAATTTATAAAGAAACCCAAAAGATCTGAATCTCCAGAACAAATATTACTGTATAGAATTAAAAACGGGAGAATAATCGGGAGAGAAAAATAGATTACTGGGTTTCTGGGGTTTGCCGTCGACCCATTTGGAGGCGGAAAAGTGGACCTTCTCTCGGGTCAAGGCTTCAGAGCGGTAGGGCTCCTTGAGGCACTGCCTCACCAGGTTCGCGCACAGATTGGAGTAGGTTATGTAAGTCATTCCTGCTGCCCTCCAAAACGGCACTGCTGCATATGACGCCATTTCTGCCTCTTTTTTCTCTCTCTTCTCGAGTCTTGGCTGCCTATTATTTTGGTTCGTTTGGGTCTGTCCCAGGATCTATGTATTGGAGGTTCCGAATGTGTGTTTTTTGTTGGGCTGCTCCCGTTTTGCTTTTAAATCTTTCAATTTTTTTAATTTTTTTTTTCTACTTACTCAATTTAAAATTTCAACTTTCAAATACAATCACAAAAATAATAAAAAATAAAATTTTTATTTTAATCACACATTCACCAAAAAGTTCTCTATCCAAAACAATATTTTTCCAAAAAATGAACAACAAATAATAGCTTAAACACTTGTATGAGAGAGATTTTTTGAAAAAAAAAATTCTTCAAAATCATTTTCAACCGTTTATTATAAATTATATGAATTCATAATTTTTTATAGTTTTAATTATGCACTCTCTAGAAATAATCTTTCCCAAAGGAACCCTAAGTCAGCAACAAATTTTTTAGAATTTTTCTTTATCTTTTGTAACCAAAAAATTGATAGACTAACTATTATCACTCTTCAAAGCATTTTGTAATGGATTTTTTACAATAATAGATTTTTACTTTCAAATTGATAATTACTTTCCATCACCATTCAATTTGACCAATATAACGTTCACTATTTTCATCTTTTCTTACAAATTCAAAACGCATACGCACTAGCAAAATATTTAACTATTCAATTACTTTTTGACCATTTCCTAAAGCACAAAGCTCCCTGCCCTAGCTTGGGGACAGGGTTGAAGACAGGGGCGCCCCTATCCCGACTTGGGGACAAGGTCAGGGACGGGCAGCAGGGTTGTTTCTTAAAATTTCTTGAGCTGTATATTTTAGCACATTAAGCCAAGTTCACATAAAATTCCATCAATTAAACAAATTGGAAAGAGGCTGCCTTCTTAAGCACAGCCAAACATACTACTAGCCTTAGGGGGTGTTTGAGAAATATTTTTTTGTAAAAATGCATTTTTGAAAAGCAAATTGATGGGAAATGTTTTCTTGAAAAATAAGAAAAAAAAATTATTTATGTGCAATATTATTTTAATAAAGAATGTGTGGTTTAAAAGAAGAGAGAAAAATGCATTTTGAAAAAAAATGGGTACCAAACGGGCTCTTAGTCTATCATTGGCATCACACAAAATACCAAAAACAGAGAAAAATATCCACAAAGAAAAACTCAATTTGCATATTATACAAAACTGCTAATAATCTAACATGGAAACCAAAACAGTGAAAAGGCTTAAACAAAATTATGGTGCATTTCAAAATAACTCAGTGTCACCCAAACAGAACTTGTCCAAAAGTTACTCGGGTACAAATTAGCTGACGACAGCTTTCTCCTCTTCTAGACAAGCAGAACAGCATTAATGCAGCCATCATTTTCAGGATTATTAGTAACTTGTGCATATTTCCCTGCATTTACCATACATGAGCAAATGAGAAACAAGCAACATGTAGAAATCCATCTGTTCTAATTTATAAAAAAGGGTAGTTGAAAGGATGAACATACCCCACACAACTTTCCCAGCAGGGGTGACCAGACCAAGTTCGCTAACATTCACCTGGAATTGTCACCAAAAGGAAAAACGGATGTTAAGCATGAAATGATATGCTGAAATCAAAGACTGGTTATATTTTGTAACCAAAATTACCTCAATAACGGTTCCTTTTGTTACAACGCCTAAAGAGGTATACATGGGACCGTTGGGGTTTTTCTTTACGCCGATAATTTCTAAATTGAAAGTACATTTAAGTTCAGGGTGAGTCACGTGGGCTTTGGTAAATCGTAACCCTGAGGGACGGATGAAACGCTCATATTTCGGAGGTTTCCTTGTAAAACTTGGTCCTACAAACGTGGCTTTAGTGATCATCCTTTTCCACTGCTTAGCTGCAATGTAAAACCATTGGGAGGATAAGGAGAGAGAGAATTTACCAGCTAACTAATTCCAAATGCAAATGACCTAACAAGCAAAATCCCATAAATAGCAGAAATAACAAGGATTATAGAAGAATGCTTGGCGAGGCTTAAAAAGTTAACTCAGAAGTTCATTCATTTTGTTTTAAAATAAATTTCCCTTTATGGTAGGAGTTCACAATAATAAGAATTACTTCCAAATAAGTAACTCTTTTTAAGCTTAGCCAAACATGTCATCACAAAACTTACTCTTCCGTTTCCCAGATCTGATCACTCTAAACATCTCATCTTCAGCTACAGGTCTGACCTAAAAAGTCAAAAACGAAATAAAATCCAGTCACCAACTTGTTGAATTACGAAGTAGCCATACTGCTCAGTCAAACTAGTATGCAAAAACATATTATATTTACACCTCAGTAATGCAAGCAAGGATTCCTATTTGCACATTGCCACGTTCTAAAACCGGGTACATGAAAGAAGCACCATCCATTCCAAATGGTTAACTCAAGGAAAAAAATTCTCAGTATTTTGTTTGTTTTTCCAGTTCCATTGACTTACAGACTTTATTGTTCTTTATCTAAGCATGGAAGAATAACAATCATGATAAGATAAGACTACTGAAGATTAAAATGACTAAAAGTCAAGCACAAGACATAAAAAAAATCTTTTTGAACAGTTACAATTAGATGGTAACAAGTTTAAAAACTAGAAATTACAAAGCCTCAGAACCCAAACATTGATTGCGGAAATCATTTTTTAGCACCTTCTATAAAACAAACCTTTTTTTTTTTTTTTTTTCAATCGATATCACAGCTTATGCTACAAAATACAACAATCAGTAATGTCCCTACAATAATTTTTAGGTTTCATAGAACATTGTCTCGGACATGAGTTCTTCTTGATCCAAGAAACAAATTAATCCTATCATGTATTAAAAGCTTAAAAAATTTGTAACTTATTTTCCAGACAGTGCATGCAATTATTCTCAGCTGACAACTTAGTATATTACAAATGAGGCACCATATGTTCTAATAAATGCAATCTTTGTTTATTACTAAGGAGGGTGCTACTACCTATTCTTCTATCTTCCTTAGCGGAGCATTGAGTCTAGATAAGTCACTGCAGTGTAACATCTAGAATTGTGGTTATACACATATAAATTGCAATGAATCGGGGTTTCCTACTTGATGAGTTCCATATTAACCGCTGAAAATATTGGGAAACTCCTATAGATAAAGCAGCATGTCTAAAATTAGAGGCAGTACAGTTGTGCTACCTTAGGTAGAGGCACTTCCCATTTTCCAGCTTTCTCTTTCCTCTTTTGCTTGACAGTATTGCTAAGAACCTGCAGCGCACAGTGATGTCACGTTCACTAACAGTACAAACATAAAGTAGATTTTACCCCCAATCTACCATCATAAGGGAGAAGTAAGACATAAAGCAAATTAAGTAATATAAAATCACCTTTGCTCTTGTTGTTGCATCACGATCAAGAAGATAAGCAGGGACAGCTCCTTCTTGGACATCATCATCGACCTTGCGCCTAGTTGAAGACTCCTCGTGCATGGCCAATCTATTGAAAATTGGAGCATTTCGTGAGCACAAGGCAAAGGTAATGGTTTTGCAAGCATTTTAGAATATAATATCAAAATAATATGTACAGCTAAGCTGAATGAAGAAGCTTGCTTCAGAAAACAAAGATTCATCCAAAAAGTTGGCAGCTTTACATCAATTTAGAGAAGGGGAAAAAACATAAACATAAATAACCTACTTTTACAACCTATCAACAGTTCCCAGAAAAAAGGGCAATTAGGATCTCAACTCCCTTCCAACCCCCACTCCCACCTCACCCAAAATGGAAACGAAACACAAACAAAATTTTAGGAAACAATATCACTATCATACATACTGAAAATATATACACAAACACAGTCACATAAGTAATCCTAGCAGTTGTCTACTAGATACGGAATGCCATTAACGTGACTCAACAATAAAGATAACAGTCCACTAATATGTCTTAAGACCTTGTTCACTTGTACAAAATCATATACCAAGGTTAAACATGCTGCAATGTCAATCAAACTGAGATCAACGGCGTGAGTAACCACAATACTTCACTAAAAAATATTTAGTTAATAAACACAGAAAATTAGCACGGCTGGTATTGTATTCATTTTCTACTTCTATATGATTCCAGGGTCCTTAAAAACCTTAAATAAACCCAGAAAATTAGCATGCCAGGTATTGTTTCAGTTTATGGCGTCTATATTCCTCAAGGGTTCTTAAAAGAAAAATATCAAAGAATAAACCAAAGCCACCATTACAAAAATTTCAAATAAATAAAAGAATACATCTTATGAGGCTCATAATTTCATTGCGCTCCTATAGAAACAATCCCAAAAATTTACATCATTGACCAAAGGAAAAAACTGAAATTAGAACTGCAAAACAAACTCACGTTTTCTTCATTAGGGCCTTCTCAGCATAACGTTTCTTAGCAAACATCTTGCCCTTAATACCCAAAGCCTGTTCAACTCAATTAAGCAAACTAATTTCAGAATTTTTTTCTCAAAAAAGGTAAAACTGAAAGGAAGAGATAAAAAAGATGAACCTTTTGAGCAATCTGAGAGCGCTTGTGAACTTCTCGCGCCTCCTTCTTGCGCTTGCGCTCGAAGTGATCATGGCGATAGCCATGTCTCTTCCTGTGAAGCTCTATATAATCTCCTTGCGGCTGTTAATGGTATAATAGATATCAACACAGTTTAATAACGAAATGCACATATTGCGGAACAATTGAAAACATTTGGAAAATTAAATATCAATGCAGTTCAACAAAAAATAGCAAATATTACGAAGGGGGAGTGGAACTCAACATACCATGGCTGATAAATTTTGATGGGGAGGGAGGTAGAGAAAGATTTAGGGTTTTGCGAATTTTGGAAGTTAGTATCTTCACAGAGCCAAATCTTGGAGTCGGTTTGAGTCCATTTGACCCGGCCCAAACAATTGATTGGAAAATTACGCAAGTAGCACTAATTGGACCGACTGTTTTATGTCTATTCTAAGGATTAGCCGTGCTACATAAAAAGCGCCACATCGGTCCTGTTTTTTCACGGAGGACACATGTCATGGCCCTATTTGAGAAGAATTATTTTTTAAGGAATCAACGATGGTATTTGAAAATTAAAATGAACAATTAATTTTAATCATATATTTCATAAAATTCACAATTTTTCGATTATGTATTTTATTAATTTTTATCAAAATCTAATTTTAACTTCTACAAAACAAGGGCTAATATATATTGATTATTCAAACAAAATTTTATATGACAATGTCGAGAATAATCGCAAGTGCTTGTCATAAAAATGTAGATAGATATATGTAAATTTTAAAACGAATTATTGAATGTGATTATGTTAATGTAGTACAAAGTCTTAAATTTATTGTTCACATCCGTTCGTGGTCAGTCGTTCCATTAGACATTAGTTAATTAATTGTAGATGTAAAATGTGGTACTCGTTGCTTGGAAATATGGTGAAAATTGATCGAATGTATTCCCAATTCCCTTTCACCATATATTTGTGACAATCTAAATAAATTAATCTCTATGACAAATGTATTTAGACTTCTTTTTTTTTGTTTAAAATGAAAAATTAGGTAAAATGGCTTCATTTTGGTTTTGCTCAGCATGTATATAAATCGTTTATAAATAAGAAGAGTAAGAGGAATAATGTATTAATTAAATTAGCATTTGAGAACTCTAAAAAATTTTAATTGAATATGTAGAAATTTTATAAAAATTTCTAGAATACAATAATACTTCTAGATAGTCTTAAAAAAATTATATTAAATACTCATAAGCTTTTTGATTTATTTAAAGTTTTTAAAAAGCCTAAGCGTCTATTCGAAGGTGATTTTGAGAATTGATTTTTTTGACTATTAAGAGAAGAATTGGAGCTACTTGTGAGAGAAAAAGTCAAAAATCACGTTTGAAATAGTGAAATAACGACTAAAAAATTAGTTTTCTATGGTTAAAATTACTCCCAAGCGGGGCCTGATTGAAAACGCTCCTTTAAAATTGGGGCATGAATGTAACACAAGAAAAGGTTGGGTCCTGGAGGAATTTACCCTATAAACGAAGAAAACCGGAGAGAAGAAAATGTACAAAGAATGAGAGCTAGCACCTCCACCTGTCACGCCGGCGTGGTTGGATTGAGCCGCCCATCATCAACGCCGGCGGCTTACTTACATTACAATTACCCTCTGCGCCTTTGCCACCAGCTCAACTTCCCATATGACCACGGAAAGAAGTGGAGATCAGCGCACACAAGTTTATCTATTGCGGAAATCCGCAGAGGCCGTACCGAGGCAAATTCAAATGCAGAGGCAACGTCGTCTTGGGATGAGAAGCCCTACGAAGTATTGCCGAGTGGGAAAATATCTTATTTGGACGAACAAGATGTGGTCGCATTTCTAGACCCTCCCCAAGAGCTCATTCCGTTGGACCCATCTTCTTACAATCCCGCCGCATATCTATGGTATTTTGATTTTTTTGACTTTTTTCGGTAACATAGCGCTATGTGATGACTAATTAGGCAAAAGTTATGATTAGGATTACTTTATGTTTGTATTGTATTCACTCTATTGAAACTATGAACGAGAGATAGCATTGAGTTTTAAAAAATTGCTAACGGACAAGCATTTTTTAACATTGATTGCACAATTCTCGAGCCTGAAAATATTGTTGAAATTTACAGTATTGATCTGGATGGGATTGTTTAGAGTATGTTGGCTAAGCTTAAGCTTATAAGAGTTACTTAAAAATGTTATCGTTTTTTTACTTTTTAAGTAAAAAAGTACTTCAATATTAAAGGAAGTTTTTAGAAGTAATCTTATGATACCGTATAAATAAGTAACTTGCTTATTTTTAACATTGAACAATAAAAATATTATTTTATTTGGAACCTGCTTCTTTACTTATAAGCGAAAATTTTAAGCTCGGCCTAACATGGTGTAGGCAGCTATTCAAATAATTATTAACAATCAGGAATGTCTTAGGATGATTTTGCAGATTTTATTTTTATTTTTTTGAGAGGAAATTCATTGCAATTTTAGTACACGTTCTCATGATTTTAATGTCCTTATGTTTGTGGAATAAGATTACTGGTTTCAGATAATATTGGAGTTTTGTTCCTTAAAAGTAGGAGATGATTTCAATTATGGAGACAAAAATTTAGGTAATTTTAGTACAAATGTTTTTAATGTGCTTTGTGCTCTATTCTGATGTATACATGGACAGGAAAAAAATTGAAGATATACCAGAGGAAAGGCGGCATCGGCTTCTAACCTTGTTGAAACCCAGGTTTTTGTCTCATTTTTGGTTGATTACTGAAGCAAACTCCTCCTTTATCATTAGATATTTTAGATTTTGTACGAAGTTATGATCTTTATTTATGTGAAATTGAACGACGAGTTACATAAGTTCTATAGTGTGCATTTGGTGTTGCCGTGTTGAACACCTCTTGGCAATAGTAATTGGAACCCAGAATTTTTAGTTAATTTGTTAGGTGGCCTTTGCCATAGAAAGATTATTACTTTTGCTAGATTCCTACCTGGCTTCCCACTTCTCCATGAAAATAAAGAACGAGAAGTGGTTAATCTGAACATGGAACTATTCAGAGATGGTGAAAAGGGCGTTGTTAAAAGGCGTCAGTCGGAGGCGGTAAAGTTTTAAAATCTTATCAACACCTGATTTTTTCTTCCTCGCATATTTCTGATTGTATTTAGGGTCTTTCATGATAAAAATTATGAAAAATTCCGATCAGCCAGTCAGCATCTCAGTCAACTATATCCCCAGTTTACTCTTCCCTTCCTTTGCATCAATTCCTGAGAAACTTTTGCTGCTATATGACAAATATGCACTTCTTTGTTTTGCCTGAACCTTTGGCCTTCTATATTTCTAATAGATAATTTGAATAGGAAGAGGAATACTAATTATGATGCCTGTCTCACTCTCTTATTTTTCCTTGGACTGCTCCTAGACTTATATCGAGGGCTTGGGAGATAGCTGGTACACGATATGATGACGCCAAGTTGGCGAATAAAAGTGCATCTGGCTTGCTCTCTAATCAAAATGGCACAAGTTCTCTTGAAATGTGGGATTGCCGAACCAGTGGAGGTAATTCACCTAAATTTGCCAAAACATCTATGTACGCAATCTATATTAATCATTTTATTACTTCAATTTCATTGTCTATTCACAAAACACCATTTTCTTAACAAACCTCCAAATTGATGATACAGAAGAAAATTCACAGAGAAGGAAAACGGTATAATTGTCGTTTGCTCACTTTTGGAATAAAGACTGCTAACAAGTTAGACCAAGTTGAAGTAATTTTATAACTTTTAGCAAAACTGGGTGTCATATACCATTTATTATTTCTGACTACTCATATTGTGGGCATCGTTAATTTCCTCCTAACTTGTTGAATTTTCCATACTGCTCATGCTTAGACATATATAGTTGCCATCTTTATGAAGAAATCTTGTGCGGATGATACAATTCTATTTGCATGGTAATAAGTTGAAGAAATTTTGTGACAATTTACTATTATGGTACAGGACCTTTTCCTATTTCTTGGATCAAATTCTTCCAGAAGGTAAATTTTTGCTTCTTTAAGCATTCTTATCTGTAATATCAAACTTCCTGATTTATGTATGTTTCAGTTATTATATATTTACATATGTTTCAGTTATTATTTTTTTCGTATGGACCTCTCAGATATGAGAGTTATTTTAAAATTGTCTTTCCCATTGAATTTGCCAGGCCTTATTCCGCTACAAAGATGGGAACACATATGGACGTCTTATTGGTAAATTGACCAATGATTAAGTCTACTTGCAGTAAATTATTTTCATGGAATCTGAAATTTACTTCATCAAACTTGTCTGAGATGCCGCATAGCTGACGCTGCATACCTAGCCCACTTTTGGCCCCCATTTTTTTGCTTGGAATAGGTTTTTTTTTTTTTTTTTTTTTTTTTTTTTTTTTTAAAATTGTTGGTTTAAAAAAGAAAAACCCACCAATATCGACTTTTTTTTTTTTAAGAATGTGTGGTTAAAAAAGAATGAAAAGTTTTCGATTTACGTATAATATTATTTTCTGGAAGATCGTGTGGTTGAAATATAGGAGTGAGGGAAAAAAATGAAAGAGAATGGGGGGCCAAACGGGGGCCTAGTTACTTTTAGTGTACAGTAAAATCTGCTAATTGGGGTCACCTGTGAAATTTCATACAATTCAATACATAGAAGAAGCTGTTTTGTCTCTCGAATAGAATAGAAATATATACTAAAAGATGACTTTTCTTTAGTGTATGAAACGTCTCTCACTTCTCCATGACCACCTAGGCACTGATGATGCATCCGACAGATAAAATTCTTGATGTATGTAAATTTTTGTTCTCTTTTCCTTCTCTTTTGGTGTCTCCAGGGTTTTCTTGATTTCATGTATGGCCTTTTAAAAATATATATATATATATTGGCAAAACACCAGCTAAGTCTAGGCAGGATTTAGGGTCTCCACCTAAACTTTGTGCGTGCGTGCGTTGTTGGGTTGGATTCCCTGACCCTCTTAGTTTATGTAAAGGGAGAGGAAAAAAAAGAAGCATATATAGAAGATTGAATCATGCAGCTAGTTTTTCGGGAACTATTACATAATGTAATGAGGTTTGTCGCTCAGGTAGGTCTCTCCTGGCTGGAATTTTCAGCTTCTTTCCGCCTTTGTATTTTACCGTTAGAGAAGCCAATGAGGTGTTGTCAACAGAGCAGCCTTGTGATTTATCATATGAATTTGGAGATGGCCTCCTGAACCTTAAAGAATATCCACAAGGATTCCCCAAGCCAGGTATCTTTATTTGTTTGGTACTTTGCGTAAATGCTGTTCTGAGTTGCATAATAGTTTCAATCTTTTGCTCATAGCGTCTTGTATATTCTAGATGCCATTTGAGTTGTTTCTAGTTATCGCTGACTTAGCATTGGTTCTCCGTCATTTCAGCAATTCATCCTTGGCCGTTCAACGATCAAGTTGTTATATATGTTCGTCATGTGGGACCTGGGGTTCTGATCGGGCAGGCATGGCAAGAAGGAGAATCACTGCAACAGGTACCTAAAAAGCTATGTGGTGAGATCTTAATGGTGAAAGCATGAATTATACGAGTAAAAGGAATTGAGAAAGCTGTTCCCTACAGTTTTTGTTGTTCTTTAATCTTTATGATGAAACGGTTTTTTTCTTTCTTTTGTCATGTGAAGTTTCCTCTTACAGTTCGCTCTATCTGGCAATGTCACGTGGGATTTAACTCGTGTTTCCTTCTAAATATCGTAAAATGAAATATTCTCCTGGGGAAATATGGAAAGAAGAATTAGATAATATTTGCTGTTGTGAAAAAATATTAAAATACACATTGTCTTTTCATTCTAAAATATTTTTAACCATGAGAATTTAGATTTACCTGTATTTTGAAAATTGATAGCGAATAATCTACATTTAACCGAAATTTTAAATTATTATTTCTTGGTTCATGTATCCTTGAACGTTAACAAATTCAATATCAGTTTTCGTCCAAAGTTCTTGTTAAAATAATTTAAAATTTCAGCCCCTGTTTGCTTCTCATTCTTTTCTCATTAAAATGAAAAATATGATCGTTATCCATCACATTAAGCCATCAAATTTGAATTTCTATCGCTTGTGTGGAGCCCGTAATTGCTATATTTTTCATTTTTCATTTTTCATTTTTCATTCTTAAAAAAATTGCAAACAAATGGGGCCTCAATTTTGCTCGAGTTTATATAAACCAAAAAAAAAACAAAAAATAAATCAATCAAAATAACTGAAAAAAAAATATGAAGAGATCCATTTCATCACTAAGCTCCAGTAAACCTCCACCGCCGTCCCAACTAGTCGCCGACAATGCAGTGGAATATGGATTATGAGGTTCCGAAAAATTGTTCTCTTTTTATCGTAGACTATTCAAGAGTCAACAAACAAATAATTAGAAGAAAAAAAATTAAGAGGAAGTATTGTCATAAGACTCCAATGGAAGACGACGTTTTTAGATTAAATTCAAAAAGTTTCTGAAGAAAATCTCTCTATAAATAAAAAGAATAAAAATTCTGATGATGTACGCGAGAAAATGGAACTGGTGGGAATTGTACAAAGAATAATGCACAGCAACAAGGGGAAAAAGGGAATTATGGTACGTGTATACCTTTGATGTATACAATCTTTTAAACTCCTCACACGAAAGGAGGTTCATGCATAATAAATTATTCGTGGACTCTCCTCAATGTTTGAGGGGTGTCACTGTGTGTATACACACATGACACAACATAAATCAAATAAATAAGTAATTATATTAACATCACAGCACCCCTATTTAAATTGCAATGACGTTCTTCAATTTTTGACCATTTATATATTTATATCCCCAACTGTTTTCATTGCATGCTAATCATTAACCTTCAAGCAAAATTAGCATACCTTGTCTCATATTGCGATTTTTGACTCTCTATTTATTTTTTAATTTTTTTTGTTGCAAATGTGTTGAAATTAGCGACAATAATTTCGTCAAACTTATTTTGTTATTTAAAATATATGAGAAAATAAATAAGCCTCTTGATAAATTTTATGGACGAAAATCTTCATTACATATAAGATCTGAAAAATTAAGATAATGTTTGAGAATAAGATTGTAATTAAAAAAGTAAGAAATAAAAGTGCAAAAATGAGCAAAGATTAAGAATTTGCAATACAATTAAAATGTGGTGTATCTAACAAAAATTGTAGTGTGAATATAATTACCCAAGAAAAAATTCAAAGTTTCAATGACTCACCCCTACTGTATCCAATACTCGCGGCAAGGGTGGAGTCTACAGTAGTGGCTTTGGAGGTTGAGATGCTTGAGAAATATTTGCGCTAGTTTTTAATAATGAAGACAGTTACTGTTCGTCAAAATCTCGCAAGCGTACGAATTCGTTGTACAAGTAATAATAGTAATGAGAGAGTTATCGTCTTATAGGGAATAAAGATCAATTTTAGTATATTTGATATATTTAAATTCGTGTTTGTAATCAAAAGACGAACGAATGAATAGCTAAATAATTTTTATAACTAAAACTTGTGAAAACAATGAAAGTTGGTTAAAAAATCAAATATGCAAACGTATTGGATTTCCGACGTCATTGATCAATTCTTAGTTCTAATTCTCAACCAGTGATAATTATCTCAATTTATGCAATTGTGACGATCAATAATTCCTTAATTTATTTATTATTCTTTCCCAAGATATACTAAACATATAATTGTCTCCAAACTTCTCATCGAATGGCCAATTAGTCCTTCATCCTTTTCCAAATGCTTCAAACTAGTTCATCACTAAAAACACGATGAAAGTTAACCTAAGTTAGATAAAAATTAATAAATTGACGACTTAAAAATTTAATAATGTGGATAAATAAATACACAAATAGTACTTATCAGCTACCTTTTTTTTAATTCATTTTTTCTTATTTAGATAAATTTAAGGGCAAAATTGACATTTCAATCCATATTAATGGCAAGTGCTTGTTCGGTAAGGATTTTGTTAATTGATTTTTTGACCGTTAGAGATAAAGTGTGTCCTACTTTTGAGAAAAAAATTAAATGACGATTAGAATAGTGAAATAACAGTCGAAAAATTGATTTTAATTAGATTTTAAGCTGTACTTAACACGCTCTAAGTTTGGATAGGAA
>NC_036237.1:1033958-1037502 GCF_002742605.1 Olea europaea var. sylvestris
AAAAAAAAAAAAAAAAAAAAAAAAAAAAAAAAAAAAAAAAAAAAAAAAAAAAAAAAACCTCGGCCATCTCAAATTTTAGTGGATATCTCAAAGTTCAATAGCCAAAATTTAAACCCCAAAGTTCAGTGAGTATGGTCAGAGTCTTTGCCACAAAACTTTGAAAAACGTCTTCCTTAACTCACAATAAATTTGGATTTAATTAAAATTCATTGTTAATTTTTAGATTTAATTTTATTTAACAACTTCATTGTGTAATTTTGTTGTAAAACTCAAATATTACAATGAAAATAACTTTAAATTCTAAAAAAAAAAAATTACATTTAACTACTGTATAATTGAGTAATCATTCTTAATTATATACACAATGCTTGCAAAGCAGTGTAAATGAAGTGACTATTAATTGCAATGATGCACACAATATATTTATTGTAAAAAATATATTAAATCCGAAATTTTGTAACAAGATTTTTAATCCCTGTTTGATGGCTATTATTTAAAAAAAAAAATGGAGTTCTAAAAATAGTGATTTTTTTTGGAGAATGTGTAATTAAAAAATTGAAATTTTTTTTTGAGTTTACCTATAAAATATTTTTACTGTATAAATGTGTAGTTAAATCCAAATTTATAGCGAGCAATAGAAGACGTTTTTCAAAGTTTAATGGTCAAAGTTCAACATTTTTTAAAGTTCAGTGATCAAAATTCGATCACCTAAAAGTTCAATGAGCAGTAGAAGACATTCTTCAAAGTTTAGTGCCCAAAATTCAACAATCTCCAAGTTTAACGGTGGATAGGACGCCACATGTACATTCAGTCAGCCACTTCACCAATTTCATTAGAGGTTCGAGATAGAAGTTATGCTAGTGAGTAACGTACAATATTTTTCAAAGTTTAGTGTCAAAACTCGATATTTTAAACTTTAGTAAGTAGTAGAAGATATGGACCTAAATTTAGTGACCATTGAAATAATTAACTCGAGATATGGTGGTATATGTCTATGTAACGGGGTGAAAAAGGAAGATTGAGGACTAAGGTGCAACAAAAATGATAGGATGGTAATTTAAATACTAAAATAATAGATTAAGGACTGTCTTCTACTAAATCAATAGCCTTTGACTAAGGATGAAATTTCATAAAATATATTTATTTTTGAAATATTGAAAATTTTGAGTTTATTTCTTCAAAAGTTATCCATGCAAGGATCCACGTGTCAAATTCCATTCGGTGGGACCATCACCGCCCACAGGGACTCCAAAGCCTAAACAGCCCTGACCGGCTGACCGTGACTTCCTTGGCATTTTCGTAATTATAAGCTTGTCGAGGGGTAACTAGCAACAAAATAAAAGTTCCAGTTCATAACAGACTGAGGAAACAAAAACTAACTCCTCTTTGGTCTGAAAAACCTCCATAAGCAACAATTCTTCGATGAATTGAGGAAACCCATTAGAAAAGAAAGAGAAGGAAATCCCGCATAATGGACGCCGACGAGGTGTGTCGCCGCCACTTTATTTATAACCATCCACCAACTACCTCGCTGATTCCCGTTTTATCATTTCTTTACTTGATTTTTTAGTTCTACATTCATCTCTTGTCTATAAATATGGGATTCCTTTCACTTTTTTATTTGCTTTGTTTCCATCTTTACTCCTTCTTGGTGTTTTCCTTGACATTTCTAAGCTTGTTTATGTTGTTTGATCTCAAATTTCTTCACTTGATTTTCCTAATTAACAATGGGGGCAGATTTTAGTTGTATTCTTGGCTCTTTTTGTTATCATCGTTTACTCTAATTCTTGGTATTTTCTTGAGCATATATTTGTTATAAAGTCATCACTTTATTCCCCTTATTTTTAAAAAATAAATAAATAATTGCACTCACCTTGATCTTCTGTTAAACCCTTATTTTATTTTTATGTTAGTTCCTAGTGGTTTCTTGATTATATGTGTGTGTTTATGTGTTTTTTCTGCAGTTCAATTACTCTACTTTTGTTCAAAATTCAAAAAAGTGGGGGTTAGATTTTGATGCATGTGATATGTAATTCTTTTTTTGTTCTGGTATTCAGAGATTGACGGCTTTGAAGAAGGCGTACGCCGATATAATTTTGAACACAGCAAAGGAGACCGCAGCTAGGATTATGTCTTCTGAGAAAAAGGTAGCACATTATCAGTACGAGCTGCAAGCAACAAAGGAGGAGGCACTGAGGATGCTATTGCGCATTAAACAACTGAGGGATTCTAAGGTGAATCAATGGTTTTTGGAATTGTTTATACTCTCTCTTTTAATTGGATTTCTTTTACTTGTAACAAGTTGTGGGTAAGAAGAGATTTTTTTTTCTGTCTTTCGAGTTTCAATCTTCTGTTGTGCATACTTTTGTGGGTGAATTTGTGAGATGTATAGTATTGTTCTTTGAGATGAAATACACTTGATTCTATGAGAAAAGACATCTTAAGTAAGGTAATTATTGTACCTCCAAGGGGTTATGAGTTTCCCAAATGATAGCTTTTCAGAAATTATTACCTTTTTTGCTTGAAATAATTGTAATTTATTAAATTTGTTGTTTCCTTTGTGATAAACTAAAGCGAGGATTTTTAATGAAGGTAAACTTCGCCCAGTGCTTTTGTTCTCTAAGTTCCCTTGTAGGTTGATAGGATTATCTAGGCATATAATGACAAGTTACGTAGTTGGCGCCATACAAAATGAAATTGCTAGGTTTGGAATTTTCTGTCATTAGACACAGCAAAATTTGGAACAGCATTACATTTTAAAGTTGGCCAGTAGTCTTAACTTGTAGTTATTTGGCACTTTTTGAGATGGCATTCTGTGTTCCTTCCTCACCATTATTTTGAATTTGCTAATGGCATGACTGAATGATGTTAAATATGGTTTCCTCCTTTTCACTATGTTGTGTTGATCATTGTTCATCTTAAATTGTTACCAATATATTTATTTATTTTGCTCAAATGCTAGATGCCAGTGTCATGTCAATTAATTGTTATGTCTATCTTTCTCTGAAATGTTTCAGAAAATCATGTTATCCCCCCTGATTTGTTAGGAAGACCAATTTTGATATATTTGATAATTTATGATTTTTATAGGCTGAATTTGTTCGCACTTCTTCTCGATCTCGGTCATCCTTCATAGTATGTTGACAATTGTCGCTGTAAATCATAAATTCTAAGCCCTAGAGTTCTTTTAAGCTGTACTTAAATGCTATACACGGTTCACTTTACTGGATTAGTTGCCGCAATAATTGGAGTATTTAACTGGTCTTTAGTCTGTTAAAATACATCACATTTCTCCTACATCCCTCAAAATTGCAAGCATGTCTGTTAAACTTAAAAAGAAGTAAAAGCTACTTTTAAGAATCTTATTCAAAACATGATTTTGAAGTTATTTTTCTGGAAAGACTTACTTTCTAGAAAGAGTAACTTCTTAAGCTGAGACAGAGATTCTCTTAGCAGATTTTCTTTCCTTTACTTTCTCTTTTTCCGTCTTCTATATGAATTCAAAGTTACTGCTGTGCTCTCTCTCTCTCTCTCTCTCTCTCTC
>NC_036237.1:1044921-1052112 GCF_002742605.1 Olea europaea var. sylvestris
GATCCTTCACCCTTACTTGGTCTTCTCCTTTATCCTCTCATTTGATCATCCCCTTCCAAACTCCAAATGTCAGTTCAAGATGCATGGGTACCAATTTTTTCTTCTTGCGGTGTATTGTAAGTTCTTTTTGTCGACTTCCATATTTTTTTCATTTCTTTATGTAAAACAAGGCCAAGGTTTCAAAACCTTTGCAAGTGATTTTGAAGCTAAAACACGATTTTGTTGTTTTACATTATCGTTATACGCTACTTACCATTTTTGTCTTATTGGTTGTTTAATAATTCTAACCACCATAGCTAATCGTCGATAATTTTGGTTGTCAACTATTCTTACCAAGTATCATAATTTTGTGCAGAGCTGACTCTAAGATTTTTGAGGCCCTAGGCAAATAATTTTAATGAGGCCTTTTAAAAAAAATCTTTTTACTAGCGTAAAAGGGTAGATAAAAATTATAATGAAAATTTAAAGACTTAAATTGCTATATAGGCAATAAATTATGAAGGATCAATTTTTTATTATTTATCTTTTACTCCAAGAACTTTTTCTCTCTTGCTTCATTTGGCGGTATTTCCCTTCAATCGTGCTACTCAAACAGGGAAATTTGATAAGAAATGGAGACAAATAACACTTGGCATTTATTCATTTGAAGATGAAAAATCTAAAATATATATATATATATAATCACAGTTCGCCACGTCAGCTTTGTCAATATTTCCCATCGAATTTCCCTATTCGAGTAGCTTAATTCATTTCCTTTACCTTTCTCCCCACACTCTTTTGCTCTATTAAGTAAGTTTCACTTTCTATTTTCTTCCCTACCAGGTAAAATTTCATTTTCATTTTCATTTTCATTTCCACCATTTTTATTTAATTGATTATCTCAGCCCAATTATTTTTGCTACTATAATGAGGGAGAATGATTAAATGATATTCCATTTGGAATTGACTAATGAAGCTTAGCAAAAGTTATTTGTGAGGTATTAATTTTCTGCTTTTGGAGAAGCATCATAGGAGTTTGTCAACATTGCAATACATTATTGACTGAAACTTTTAAGATCTGTATGAAATTGAGAATTTCTACTTTGAAAATGGTGAAGAAAATGCTTTTTCTTTTCTTTTTCATCTCCATTTTTTACTTTACATTTGTTGTAATTTTTTTGGTGTCTATATATTTATAATTGTTTTTTCATTCTGCCTTGGGTCATTGATTGCTCCATCTAACACCACGATTTTTATTTATTTATTTATTTATTTTTGATTTTTTGAGATTGGAGACCCAAAGCTATTGCCTTAGTGGCTTTGGTCCCAAGACTGGGTCTGCGTTTGTGGCCAGTTGCTCGAGTCCACCAACCCTTGATGCTCCTTACTTCGTCCCTACTTGGTCTTCTTCTCCACCCTCCCATTTGCTCATCTCCCTCACAAGCCCCAAATGCCAGTTCAGAATGCATGGGGTAGCAATTCTTTTCTTTCCTTTGGTTTTTTTTTTTTTTTTTTTTTATCATAATTCAAAATAAAAGTGATATCGTCTTTTTAGTTGGAGAATATGACTAAACTAGACTGTTACAAACTTCAAAAGTTAACTACATAAATACTACAAAACAAAACTTGAGGCCCTTTTGCTAAAATTAAATAAAGCAACAGGAGTTATGGACGCAAAAACGCTCAAGCGGCTCAACATCAACTCTCTCAGTTCAAAGGGATAAACCCATAGAAATTTTGAAACACCACAAAGCAAAACCCATATGGCTGTTATTGCTGTTAACACTGGTCTGGCTGTATCCTGTTCGTTGAAATGGACTGGGATAAGGTCGTTATCTTCTCCTCTTTCTTCTACGGCCAGAATTGATTCCGGCCAAAAAAGCTTCAACCGGAATTGCAGAGGAGTTCAAATAGTACGAAGGCGAATCAGGCAACATAAATCTAAAGCTTATTGTTGTTTAAGAGTTCCAATCTCATATGCCGCAATCCCGTCGAGTTCTGCGCGTGAAATTCTCGAAATTTCACATTCTGTTACGGAATTTGTGGAAAATTCGGTGCTGATTGATTTAGATCCGGCTACAGCGAAAATTGCAATTGGGTTTTTGGGTCCTTTCCTATCTGCATTTGGGTTTCTGTTCATATTGAGAATAGTAATGTCCTGGTACCCAAAACTTCCAGTTGAAAAATTCCCATATGTGATTGCATATGCACCCACAGAGCCATTTCTTGTTCAAACTCGGAAGGTGATTCCTCCCCTTGGCGGCGTTGACGTTACTCCTGTGGTCTGGTTTGGATTCATCAGTTTCCTCAATGAAATTCTTGTCGGTCCACAGGGTTTGCTTGTTCTTCTATCTCAACAGGTTTAGTAGTGTTGTGTGTACAGAATTGTGCAATGAAATTTTCTTTTGTGTTTCAGAATTTGTTATGGTGCAATGCATATACATTCTCGTGATTATGAAATTACACCTCAACAATGAAGTATTAAGAATCAAAATTGAATTTGTTAAATATATCTACAATCCTATATGCTTCATAATTTCTAATACAAAAAAGATACTGACAAAATTTGTATTATCGCTAATGATCAGAATTTATCGTGTCTGAGAAGATTTCTAGCGGGGTTTCCTCCTATTCATACTAGTGAGAGAAAAATTCCGACCTTGAATCTTGATGTGCAAATATGCAATTTATCAGTGTGTATCGACTCTACACGTGAATTATAACGAAAAGTACGTAAGATGACTTACTGGGCCGGTGTAGTCAAGGAGACAAGTACAATACACCTCTTCTGAGATTTACAATGTGGGGCAAGGAACATAATAGCTTCAATCATATTTGGTTTGGTCCTTTCACCTCATCAGTCTCCATCCAGTCTAAATCCTTCTTGAAATAAAATGCGGCCTCTTCGTTGCTACCAAGTTCACAATACATTTTCAAGATTTTTTGGGGTAGGTTTAGAGTTGACACAGTTAGTTATAAAATAACTGCGAATGGGTTTTGCTTGAAAAAGCAAACACCGAGAGCATTGGAAATTTTGAAGGAAATGGTAGAGAGAGGCTTGGTACCAACGGTAACAACATATAACATAATGCTTAAAGGGTATTTTAGAGCGGATGAAGAAGAAGCATGTGGTTTTTTCTTGCAAATGAAGAGGAGAAAGGTTGAAATTGATGTTGTGGCTAATACTACGGCGGTTCATGGTCTTGGCGTCATTGAAGGAGGTTGAAAAGGCTCGGAAAATGTTTGATGAGATGATTAGGGCTGGAGTGCTCCCCTCACTGCAACTTATAATGCTTTGATTCAAGTTTTATGTAAGAAAGTGGAACATGCCATCATAGTGTTTGAAGAAATGCTTAGGAAGGGTTAGACACCAAATGTGACGACATATAATGTGGTTATTAGAGGATTGTGTCATGAACATAAATGAAAGATGACATCTGTAAGCCAATTGTTCAAACATATAATTTATTCTTTAGGTACTATTGTGATGATGGAGAAATTGAGAAGCATTGGAGGTGTTTGAGAGGATGACTTGTTTGCCCAACTTTGATACTTACAATGTCTTGATCAGGGCGATGTTCATGAGGAAATGATCAGATGACTTGTTGATTGCAGGGAAGTTATTGATAGAAATGGTTGACAGAGGGTTGGAAATTTACCTTCAATCGGCTAAAGTGACTCTGCTAACTGGTAATCAAGGATTTGTGAAAGAAATTTTGAGCCTACTGAGTAGATATGGCCATCTTCCTTGTCGTTTCAGATTATGAAATCCATTGCCAGGTGAAAGCACAAGAATTAGGCTTTCTGCATTGGTTTGATCTATAATCCCTTCAATATCACAATTCTTGCATTTTGTGGTGGTGTTACCAATATGAAAGTTATGAGCATCATATTCGAGGTTTTAAAATAGAGTTTTGTGTTTACCATCAAGATAAGGTCACTAAGGTGGTGGATCATGGCTGGTTTACGCCTGATCCAGTAGCGCTGTTACCATGCTGTTTGGACCAGGGAGATCAGAATTCGGCAAGCAAAGTGGCTGATTTTTTGACTTTTTCCCCCCAGATCCATCTCACAATATGATAATAGATTGGTTTGCTGCCAGGTGACCTTTTCCATTTTGTTTTTTGTTCTATGCAGGCTGTTAACTGAACTATCAAGCAAGTACAAAGTGAAGTTCAAAGTTTGGCAAATGAAAGTCAAGAAGGCGATCACGTTGAGGTCAAGTGGAGAGCCTCAGCACAGCCAAAAAGCTCAGATTAGGATGCTGTGGTCGAGCTCATACGGCTTGAGATAAGAGAGCTGTCGTGCCAAACCACTAGAAGCGAAGCTAGAGTGGTTGATTCTCATAAGAAATTGACCTAGTAAGGCACTTGATATCAGATTAAAGAGCTCGACCCAGGCTCACGATAAGGCAAAGACTCTGCCCAACCAGAGAAGAAAAACAACTTAGCACCAGAGTGACCGAACCAGTCTATACGAGGAATAAACTTGGCAGATCCAACATGATCCATGAAGATGTTAGCTAGGCAACAATATACGACAATAATGTACTTCATAGTCATATGGAACGACACATGTAATTAGAACATACAGGGCAAAACTGCCTTTTTCTGGATTGAATATATATAATATGCAAGGACAACATAATGGTACTACAGTATGATTTCCTCTTGAACACTAACATTAAGAGTCTTGTTTGGAAGGACTATGCTGTTGATCACTACAACTTCATCTTCAACTGTCACGGATTCACCTAGTTAGAAAAATATGTAAATAGATTATTTGCTGCATAATGGAGAGAGAACGAGAGAAAATTTAGCCCCTGTTTGTTTACCATTCTCCAAAAAACTCATTTTCAACCATACATTCTTACAATAAAATATGTTACATGTAAACTCATAACTTTTTCCTACTTTTTAATCACATATTTTCCAAAAAATTACTATTCAAAATCTCACTTTTTTCAAAAACCTCTTTATAATGGACATCAAACAGGGGCTTAGTAGATTAAGTAAAAAACATCGTAGTACCAAGAATTGTAACCCCGAGCTTCGCATTATAATCTCCTACAGCCTGAAAAAAGTTGAGAAAGCTTAGGAAACATATTGCATGAAACAAAATGAGAAAGGTTCAATACACTGGTAACCACTAAACCTTTAACAAAGTTTCATATTTAATTTTGTTTCGAGTTAGTCGCTAAACTTAAAATTTGATACAAATGCGTCACTCTGCCAATGTTTGTCAGCTTGATTAAAGATTTTCTTTCTTTTTTTATTACCTTCCTCGCATATGTATGAGGTTGAATCCATTCGATTTCTAAAAAAGATTACTAATCCTTAACTTTTCGAGGAATCCTTCATCAGTGATTGTGGCTTTTTGAAGATTTTGTAACTGAATTTTCTCCCTTGCACAACAATTTTTTATTAGTAGCGTATTAGGTATACGTACCAAAAGGTCTATGGAAAATATTACTTAAATAAATGTATATAAAAATGTTTTGGATAGAACCTTGGGTTTGGTTCTAGTATTTACAAAGATCCAAATGGTTCCATTTGTGAAATACCTAGAGTATAATGGGTGGTTCGAAGTATTGAAAAACTCGAACCAACCCACCCGACACCCAGGCTATTGAACAGTGCCATATCTATAGCAAGTGTTTGAAGATAATTGCTCACAACTCTGCTAAGATAAACCTGTCGACTTACCTGGACTCGAGACCATCTTCCTATAGAAGACTTCCATCCAACAATTGCGTGAATTACAACTGCATTTTCCTTCAGAAAAAATAAAACATGGATGTTAACGTTCGCATAATGTAATTATTTAGTAATATCTAGTTATTCGGTCATTAGTACCTTAATTTCAACATCGTCAAGGATGATACAACTGACGAGCCTCACACCAGCTCCTATACGAGCATTGGCAGAAATCGAAACGTTGGGACCAATCTGGTAAAGATTCATAGCAAACAAGTCAGCAATCTAGACGAAGCAGAAAAAATTCTACAAAAGCGACCTTTTTCGACTAGGAAATCGAATTAGAGGTGAATGTAGAAAACTAAAAGAGTAAATTTTAAAACCCGGAGAGAGAGAGGGAGGGAGAGAGAGAGAGAGAGAGAGAGAGAGAGAGAGAGAGAGAGAGTGAGAGAGAGAGAGACGGCTGTAAGAATTAAGTCTAGCGAACCTTGTGAGAGAACATGACAATGACTTTGTTGAGACACTGCCAAATTATCTTTCCGAGTACAGATGATAAATTATGTGCAACATGAGGTGAACAATTACACTATAATTACCAAAAATATTGTTTGATAAGAATACTGGACGAAGTGCTGGCATCAGATTACCTTTGCAGTTGGATGAACTTTTGCGGATGGATGAATATATACATCACCAGAAATGGTGGCGCTCTTTGTACCGTCACCACTTGCCAAGAGGTGGGATGAGGTGAATCTAAACTGAGCAAGATACAAGGCCGAACATTTCAAAGACATTCTGCAAAATATAAAGTACACAGTCAGATGAAATTTCACGAGACACTTGAGATATTAGAGGAGGAGTATTCATGACATTTTTGGCTCACCCGGGAGTTTTTATTTGTTCCCAGAAATCCATGGTTTCATATACATATAACTGCTTTTTCCCTGCAAGTGGGGATAGAATATCTTGATCCAGTCGTACAAAATCTGACAGAGGACTCCTGGCAATGAACTTGTATCAGCAATGAAACTTGAAAAGTAAATCCAAAACAAAATCTGTGAGATTTTAATAGATAGTCCTAAAACGAATGTGAGGCCATCAACCCACATATTTTTCCCAATTCTCATTAATTTTACCTGTTCGGTAGCTGAAGAGCTTCAAAACTAGACAAACGCCTTAGGGTAGCTGCAAATAACAAAAAAATCCATGTAAGCACAATGAGAAGTCTTCTGGTCATATCGTGTCATCGACCTAAGATCAACGCAAACTTCTGGTCCATGTTTGGTGCATAGAACTAGGCAGAGCTATGCAAGAAAATGAATAAAAGTTAAACTATCCAAGCAAGAATAAAATCCTCAACAATTTTAATAGAGCAACAAAGGATATAACTAACCTCTGTCTTTGCGTTGCATGGATACATCTTGAATGGCAGTAAAAATATCTGGAGTAAATATGTATGCCCCACAATTTATACGGTCACTCACCTATTTTTACAGCAATTTTTGGAGAGGGGGGG
>NC_036237.1:1052153-1069946 GCF_002742605.1 Olea europaea var. sylvestris
GGGGATCAATCGTTATCTGAGCCATCGAAAAGCAATAACAAAATTTAACATTGCTGAATCTCAGAATTCACACTTACAAAAGTTTCAGGCTTCTCCGTGTAGTGCAGAAGTTCATTAGTAATGGGGTCAGCTACTAGTTCCCCGAACTGGTTTGCTGACTCGGGGGATACCTGCATACAAAGAGTAATATGGAAGTCAAACCTTAATCCGTAGAGGAAATGATGATTGACTTGAAGTGAGCTTCGGGATAAAAATATAGCTACCAACCTTGATAACCAAAATTGTACCCATACCTCCATATCTTCTGTGAGCCTCTGCAAAATGAAGGCATCTACCAGAAAGTTAATCTTATGAAAGTATCAGAAAAGTTACGAGCGAGATAGATCATTGAATCCCAGGTTATTAGTTGGGAGAAATGTACTGTACGAGACAATAATAGAGAAGGAAAAATTTTTAAAAAAAAGCTAAAATCGCGAAATCACGATTATTATCCTATTGAGTCCAGTTCAGTATTGTATCAAACATGGCCTATTTGTTTAAGCAAGGTAATGTGGGAAACAAAGAGACAATTACCTAACATCTCAGGCAGTGGAAAACTGCAACAAACATCACAATTCAGCAAAACAATGTGTGACTGCCAGGTAAAACATAGAAGCGGGTTAAAGAGAATGACAAAAAAAGTTAAAGAATGAGTCTTCGTTTTACATTTTTTATTCAATACAATTATGGTTTGTTTGTTCGGTTTCTTAACAAAACAATGATAATGTGAGAATCGTAAAAAATATAGAAACCGGATTGTCCTCCATGATCAAATCCCTGAAGCTATACAGTCCACCAGCTGATCCGTGTGGCTTTTCCTCTCTCAAGTATCTAAAACATGAAAGATCAGCAAGTGCCAATATTCCACAGGTTTAAGTACGAGCTTTGCGAAGAGAAAAAATGTCCAAATGCACCAAAATTACCTGACAGGAACTCTAAGCTCGTTCGAAATTGAAGAGACGTATAGTGCAAATTCACGCTCCTCATAGAAACCAACAAGGTATATCTGTGCTAGATTTGGGATCTGATAAGAAAAACACAAGGAAGACAAGTTAATCAGATGTACAAAATCCCTTAAATTGAACAAATCTCCTGCATTATTTTTTGAACTCAAAATTTCTTCATTGTAAGAAGTGCAACTTTAATACCATCTGATTTGAACTTATACAATAATACTCTAAACCTTGTTCTAAATAAATTTGAGGTCGGCTATAAAATATATACATGCCAGTGAACGAAAAGTATTCGAATTCTTTGCTATTGATATAAATCCAATGAAATTTCATACCCTTTTACAAGCAGAGATTGGATGATGAACCATGGGCTGCCCTGCTAATGGAAAAAGTGGCTTTGGAATATTCAATGACAATGGCCTAAATCTAGTACCTGCACCTCAAAAATCTCCGTTTAACCAAAAAGTCTTAATTTTTTCCTACAGAAATAGTAATATTAAGAAAAGGGCAATCTTATTCAAATCCAAAAATCCAAACATTTAATTAAAACTAAAATATTTCCAATAATTGCAATCAGTTTAATAAAAGGACTCTATATTCCCTCTAAAAGTAATCAAATTCTAATCAATACACAACATTCATACTTAGTAAAATTAATTATTCAAAGATGAAAGAAAAAATCATGATAAAAACAAAAATCATACCTTTTGTGGGTCCACCTACCATGATAACAGCAACAACTCTTTCTTCTGAACTCCCCATTTTCTCCACCAAAATAAAGCAATACCCAGATCTCAAAATCCTCTGTGCAGCTTTCTAATAATTGAACACAGCTCCAAATTCTACAGTAACTGCGTCTCCTTCAACAGCATAAATAAACACGGCATGCACATGCACGGTATATATATTATGCTTCTGTGTCAGCGAGTGTAATATTATAAAGATAGAGATGGATAGATTATAGATAGGTACAGAAAGAGAGAGAGAGAGTCATTGTGAAGTGGTTCCTGAGAATAAAAATAGAAGAGATCCAAATTGAATAGCTGTCGGTGGGGGTTAGTGAACATGAAGTCCAAAGAGAGTTCAATCAATGTTTGATTTTTATTTTTATTTTTTATTTTTAAAATAACTCGATATCCAAGTTTCGCCTAACTAATCCTGAAAAGTGGCGGCTTTCCCCCTGGTTCTCCACCCAGGTAAATTCGGATACGGATACAGCTTATACACACTTGGACCAAATATTCGGAATGCGATTCTCTTCCCTGTAGACATTTCTTTACGATGTGCAGACAAGACCCCTAGAGGGGTGACAAAGCGCACCATAACTTTGTTTCCACAGCACAACTGTCTTCCAATATAAATGTTGCTTTCTAGTTGCCGCGGGGATTCGAACCTTCAATACTCCGTGTGAACCTTTACTGCTTTACCACTACGTCATGCCCGTGGGGACGAGTTCAATCAATGTTTTTTTCCCCCATGGGAAGTCTATCCAGTAAATTACAGTCAACTTATTCATAAGTCATTTTTTTAAATATAATATGTTTTTCCTTTTCATAAAAGAAATTAAAATTTTGGTGATAATATAGGTTTGTGTTTAATCTAGGCATTCGGAGGGATAACTCTACAAGACAATTTATATACTTATTGTTTTCATTTGAAGATAAATAAAATTGTGAGTAAATAATTCGAACATAATGTCTAGAAAAATTGATATGACAAGATAATTAACATAAAAGTAATATTACTATAGGGGAGCTGTCAACAATCAAATGTTATCCATTGAATGCATTTGATCGCTCGAGTGAGTTGTTGTTGTTGTCATCATTAAGCAAATGTTGTACGTCAACTAAGGGTAAAGCATAGAGCTTTAGATGATTTTATAAATTTGATCTACTTTCGTTGCAAAGGGTAACCTAATTTTTCTCAAACATTTTAATGATTTGGAGATATTTGGATGACATTTTATGGGGTTGGGAAAAGGTCAAAGTGTTAATTCTTATTATTTTTCATATTAAACTGGGTATACTAATTTGAAGAGGTGAATCAGTCATCATGCAGGAGTTTTCAATCAATTTTTAGGGGTGAGCATTTTAATCGAGAATAGAAGGAATTTCAAACGATTTGATTCAAGATTCCGGTACCCACATTTCTTTTCAAGAACCGAGAACCAACTGAATCCCGAATGATCCTTGGTTCTTGAGCAGAATCGTGGATACCCTATGAAATTGAATTTTTTTATTTTTTTAACTTCTTTTATTTTTAGAATGTATTCACCCTGATCCAATTACCCAATGGGGTGGAAAGGAAAATATGAAATAAAAAAAAAAAAGTCTACAATGATAATTATTTTGCTATTTTCAAATGAATGAATTTATCTTATTTTAGCATTCGTAGTATTTATTGTTGGTTTCTAGTTTTCGATTTTTTATGCTAGATATCGAATGCTATTTGGTGCCATACTTGCAGTTTATTAAGAAAATGATGAAATATATATTTCGTGATATTTTTTTTTCCCCGCTATTACGTGTGACCCAAATGGTTCCATTTATAAAATATTGTCCGAAGTGTAATGGGTGGTTCCGAATTAGAATGCTCGGATCAACGCATCCATTTAGGTGGGAAATTAGCAAATTGATGTTAATCAAAACCATAGTTCATCTAGTGATCAATGTCAAATTGAGGGGTGCACCAATTGAGGTTTTCCCCCACCTACTTAATGTCTACCCTGCAGCGATGATAGGGAAATTTAAGTTGCTTCCAACTTTTTTTTGTAGCTAAATTTTAAATCTTTCAGTTTGCAACAATTAAATTACTCCTCCCGCAACGCCCGTCAGGCCATGAGCGCAGTGCGATGAACATCCCAAAAAAAGTGGCCTAGGCTGGGGCAATGTAGTAGAATGCAAGTAACAATCCTAATCTTATGTGTCGGCAAATATAACTATAAAAAAATCATCAAAATTTATTGAAGCCTTGAAACATGAGCTTTTGTCATTTCTTGAATAAATCCATGGTTCCACTCTAATGTTTATATATCAGAAATTTTAGTAATCCAAAACATTAGTAAACTGAACAAAATCCCAAATAAAAAACTATGGATTGGAAATTAATTGTTGGTCCATTAGTGGTAGCTTTGAATTGAAATTGTTGCTTCGGCTCCACCTTGTATATATACAAAAATGCAATCTGAACCAGGATTCAATACGTTGAGCCATTGAGGAAGTTTATAAAGGTTGTTCTGTTGAGTTTTAGATAGACCCCGTACAGATCCTGTTAGATTTTCCATGTAAAATTTCAACTATGTGATTGGCTTTTGGGACTTGTTCTTGATGATCACTTGGTGCCTGTAATAGGTTTCTTTGCGAACAGTCCATGTATTTGTTATTGAGTGGAGGAATAATATTCCATGATTATTATACTAGTTTCTTGATTCCTAGTCATATTAAGTCAGTGTATAGGAGCTGACATGTATTTTGGAGATGAACCTGCATTTGAAGTACTTATACATGAGACGCATTCTAGATACTCTACGACTGAGAAATATAGTCGAATAAGGTGTAACTAACCTTGTGGTGGTTTGTGGTAAGGTTTTGGCAATCCTTGATGATAACCTGCAAAACTAGACCCATCAAGTGTTTGTTATAAAATACTGAAAAATTGAATATGTAAACTGTTGGAAAAATAATTAGTTGCAGCGGTGATCAGAACAATATAATGCAGAAATATAAAACTTATCGATCGAGTCTCGTGACAGCACGATGTCCTAAAGTGAAATTGCCCGTCAATAATTGCTGTGACCTCCGTGGACAATCACTCCCAGGATACAACGATCGTAAACCACTTATGCAGCAATCACGAATGGTTTTTCTAGAACTCTCAATTGTACTCCAGAATATGTATAAAAACCCGAATATAAGAAATTCACAATATGAAAAGAGTGATTGATTCTATTTTATTTTTGTGTGTCTTTTCCCAAAGCAAGATATGGGTTTATATAGGCAAGATGGTAGTAACAGTCTTCACCATGTTAATGCAGAATTTTAATGACTGAGTAGTGAGTGTTTTAATGGCAGTTAGTGGGTTGTTACAAAAACAAACAGTCATAAAATACTGGCTAGTTTTACCAATTAAATAACCAAAAAAAAAAAATATTTATTTTAGTCAAGGAAGCCCAAAAGCCCAAGGCCCCAATCAAGACATTTTAATATTTGCGTGGGGAGTGATTCGAACCCCTGACGTCCCACACAAATGTCACATTTCCCACCACTTTGGCACTTTATCTAATTTGATTATTTCTTTCACATTTTATATTTATACCATAAATATATAACAATATATATATACATAAAATTACCCCTTTTATTTCTTTTCAAAAATGATTAAAAAAAAGAAAAAAAAGGAAGATAAATAACTCATACCCAAATCTGGATATATGTTCACTGTATAGGGGGCGAAAAGATAATAATAATAATAAACCCTTGACCTCAGCTGTCTCAGCGTCGCAATATGGGGAATGAACTTCGAACTTACAAGATGATTGAATGTGTTTTACCTGAATTTCCCGAAACATCCTGAAATTTGCAGAATAGCCCTACAAGAGGAGCAGTACCCGATGTCGTTGCCTCAGTATGTTCATAATTTGATCGATCATCAAAGAACTCGTCTTTATCATTGGGACCACCCAACAAGGCTCCGTATAGAATATTAGGATTTGGTTCAATCCGTTAGTACCAACTCTCAAATCCTTCCACACACCCAACTACAGAATGAAGAACTGATTTGGAGGCAATGGAGTAACCTCTGTGGTGTTCATGAATGGGGTAGTTTTGCCCATATCCCACGAAGTAGCTTAATGATTTAGGGTTTTTGCCTAGAATGTAATCAGCCTGCGAAACCAATTTCATTAGGGTTTTCTCCTCAAGGCAGACTATAGGATAAGAGACAGTTATAAAAAAGAAAACAATCACTCGTTTAAGATTTGTCTCTTAAGAGTACAAATTTGAACAGTGTTAAGAAAGAAAATTGAATATGTTTTAATCGGGTAATTAGCACAAGACGTCCATACATTTCATTTTTTAGCATTTTCATCCCTACCTTTCACCTTTCATTGTGCAAAAAGTTATTTTCATCAATTTTTCCAATAAAATGACGATTTTACCATCCTAAATTCACATAAACCACCTTCCGACCACAATACCCGTTGAACTCCAACATCACCAGCCTCGCCTCACTTCCCCAACATCCTCCTCCACAATATTGGTCACCAGTCTGTCCGAAATAACCACATTTATAGCCCAAAATATCAAACTGCCGTATACAACCCTTCACGGCAATCCCACTTTCGGTGCCACCCACGATCATGCATCACTATCGATGGTTATCCCTCACCTTGACGAACCTATATATGGCCTTATAGCAATCAAAACCGTCTCAAATCATTTTGTTCTAATTCTAGAACATTTGACAGTGACGACATCCATTTTGCCAAACTTTTCTCCTTCAATTCATGCATCCCACAACACTAAATCCCCAAATTGGCGTCAATCGAACCATCAACAAACCCAAAAGATAATGGGTATGAATCGAACTGAACAAATTATCTCCTCAACCTTTTCAATTTTTGGTCCAAGATTCTCTATGGGCGTGATGCACAGCAAAAGCTGTCTGACCAAAATATGGGTCCTAAGTACTCCAATCTTTCAAATTCGTGTGTAGAAGGATGATGCGGGAGTGAGGCGAGGTTGGTGGTGGTAGAGTTCGATGGGCATGGTGACCGAAGGTAGTGCTATGTGGATCTATAGGTGGTAGTTTGGTAGGTTGTAAAAGTGGTGGTGGTTATGGAGAATTTATGATTTCTTTGTAATTTTTTAAAAATTTAAGAACTACAGTTGCAATTGGTAATTCATCTTTTATTTTTATTTTATTTGAATAGAAGAGTAAAATTGTCTTTTTACGCATTGAAAGGTCAAAGGTATGTATGAAAATGCCAAAAATGAAAGGTATAAACGTTTTGCATAATAATATTGTAAAGTAAAAACCTTTTGTGCTAATTATCCGTTTAATCCATAAGAATAAGCTCTCTTGCTCAACTTTATCTCTCCTAAGACACCCTCAAGGGTTGTAGGTCGAATAAGGACATTCGAATCGTTTTTAATATAGTTTTACATTGACAGCTAAACCTTATTCCTATTCTAGAAAACAAAATAAATTAACTAAAAATCATACATACTTGCGATTTAGCAAAATTGAAGAGATCTTGAGATAGGACTTGAGTCTCGAGACACTTAAGGGGGTATATTCGAGACTTTTAATGACTTTTTAAATTTTAAAAAGTTTAGAGGTATTCAATTGAGACTTTATGAGACTCTATAAAAGTCACGGTGTATTCAATTAATACTTTTTAGAAATCTCTATAGGTGTTGGGGTATTTAAATTTTAATGACTTCTAGAAACATTACAAAAATCTCTGACGTACTAACTTTTAAGTAGAAAGTACTCATATAAAATCTTAAAATTTGTCTCTCATTAATCACTAGATCTTGGAATACTTTAAAAAAATGTTTTTATTTTTTTTCAATCTTTCTTTCCTTTAACCTTCTATGTATGTTGAGAACCGAACTCCGATCTAAGTTAAAACAGTTCGCTAACCCCACCTCAGACAAATGTGAGTTCGGTCCATGCTCCTAGGTCGGATAGTCCCGCCGTTATCTCAGAAAAGCATCATGATTACCCCTGTCACATCACCCTATCAATTGCATACACTTGCAACAGGTGACATCATCATCGCCCAAAATCGCCAATCCTAAGTCCTAAATCTGAAACTCCTTGCAGGTCATCATTACCTGGGGAAAACATTGACACATGGCCACCAGCCTCGTCAACCAATCATAGGAGAATTCGACGACCCGAGTTCCGGGTTTGGTGCTGTAGCTGATTTGATTGATTTGATATAATTTCGGTTGAAACTATGTATAAATAGTTGAATAGAACTCTTGTAAAAGGCAGGTGAATTCATATAACAACTTATAGCACAATTACACTTTCTCAACATATTTTGTGCTCTTTTTCAACAATAAATGCCCCTCTTTCTTAAAATTGGCTTAAGATTAGCCTTGCTAATTTTGACATCAACAGTTTGGCGCTAGAAGGAGGGCCCCAATTGTGAAAAATAGTCTCATTCTCTCCACAAAATTTGAGAGCCATGAGTCATAACTCAAGTTCCAGAAATCCATCTTACACCCATCCTCATGAAACGAATACTCCACCAAGTTCTCCACAACGACGAGACCCTCAAATGACCGCCATGAGGGAAGCCCTGGAAAAACTGACAAATGCAGTGGGACGATTGGAACGGAGTCAAGCCCACTTATCCCCCACCAGATTCTGAGGTGGAATCCCCTGTAAGGACAAAGACAAGGCGTCCCCCCACCAGGAGGACTCTCCACTTTTCAAGAGGAGAATCCTCAAGAAGCCGAACCGACGAAGTCAGAAGTAAGGAACCAGGGGCGAGGAGGACTGGCAGTGTGTTCGACAGATTGGGGACCCAGCACTCGCTAACCCCTACGCGAGGACAAACAGACCTCAAACGTCCTTTGGAACAAATAGAACCCGAGCTAAGAAAGGTGGCACTGAAGAGTCGCATCGCTGACCTGGAGGCTAAAAAAAAAGGTGGCACTGAAGATTATCTGACCAAACGACATTCTCCATTCACTGAGGATATCCTTATGGAACCATTACCTGAAAAATTGAAAATTCCCCAGACGGCCGCATACGAAGGGAATGGTGATCTCCTTAGCCACCTTGACAAATACACATCGTGGATACAACTGCAGGGGGCAAGCAACGCAATTATGTGCCGGACATTCCCCCTGACTCTGGGAGACAAAGCCCAGAGATGGTTTAGGAGACTACACCAGAGGTCGGTAAAAAATTGGAATGATCAGGCCACAACATTCTTGGCCCGGTTCATGGGTTCCAAGGCCAGAACCACGCCAAAAGAATGACTAGTAAGCATGAAACATGGAATAAGTGAATCCCTCAAAAGCTATCTGAGTAGATTCAACAAGTAATCCATGGAAGTGAAAAAAAATCTGACGATGCGGCACTCATGGCCGTATTAACAGGACTAAGGCCCAGAACAAGATTCTGGTGATCAGTGCATGAGGACGACCTAAAAACTTATCACGACTTCCTAAACCGAGTGAAGAAATACATAAGTGCTGAAGAAGCGACCTCTAACCAAGAGGAAGCTAGATGCGAACCCAACCTCAGCAATACGGTGAAGGAGAAAAAACCAAGTTGCAGTCCTCAACCCGAAAGAAAGAAGGATAGGAGAGAAAGAGAACGTCCTAAGGCTCAGCCATACAAATTTCGGGAGTACCACTTACTCAAAGCCTCACTGGAAGAAGTATTCACGCAAGCCAATGAAAAAGAGGCATTTCGCAGACCTATGATCCTAAAGGATGAATAGGCAGGACACCATCAGGGACGATACTACCGATATCACAAGATGGTGGGGCCGTGACACTGATAACTGCCGAGAATTAAAAGATGAAGTTGAGTCCTTAATTTGAAGAGGTCAGTTACAGGAGTTTGTTGCCAAGTCAAAAGAAGTAGATCAACCTATGACGCAGCAGTCGCTGCTGCAGGGGCCCCCCACACGAGCTCAGCAGGCAGTACCTAACCGTAATCCACCCCCACGTGTCGAAATCAAAATTATGGTGGGAAGAAATCAGTATATTGAGGGATCCAGAAGGGCGAGACGAAGACAAGCTCGAAGTGCAAGAACTATGCCAAACTACTGGAATCAAACCCCGTAGATCAATATAGACCCTGAATGGTTCTGGTTCACAGAAGAAGATTCTGAAGGAATCTTCTAAGACCAGAGTGACGTCGTAGTGGTCACAATGCCGGTTGTCGGAGCAAAAGTCCATCGAACTTTGGTAGACAACGAAAGTTCGGTCAACATACTGTACTCACGAACTTTGAGGCAGCTAGAAATATCAGAATGCTACCTCCAACCGTACTTAAGGAAACTACAGGGATTCTCTGGGGATCCTATTGAAGCCCGAGATCAGATCGTCCCTATTGTAGAGCTGGGCGAAGCTCCTCGCCAAAGAGGGATCCTAGCAAATTTCGTGGTGGTCGATTTGCCATCCAATTATAACGCAATATTGGGACGATCCATTTTGCACAAGCTGAAAGCTGCCACATCAATTTATCATTATTGCATGAAATTCCACACTCCTTACAAGGCAGCAATTATCCGAGGAGATCAAGCTGGAGCAAGGCCTGCAATGTCGACCTGCCAAAGCCACGAGTCAACATGCTAAGGGGCAGGGCGAACACGCAAGTCGGGGAAGCCAGATTGAAGAGACCAATCGTTGTGGATCTCTCGGAGATCGCCATAACTGAGAAGCACCTCAAAAAAGTCACAAATGAGCAATTGTCCTTAACGAAAAGGAGGTGGACCCACATCCTTACCTTGGAATTCTGGTAATCTCGTTACCTGTAGCCGGGTAACCATCCCCAAAGTCTTAGTGGATACAGGGAGCACTCTAAACATCCTATTCAGCAACACCCTTAAATGGATGGGTATCCCTGCTAACTTCCTTCAATCATACCCAAATATGGTCCTAGGATTAAGCAGAGTCCTGACTTCTGCCAAATGATCGATCAAACTCAAAGTCGAGTCAGGATCAGCACCTCGGTAGGTGAAGACGAACTCCGAGTTCATAGTATTCGACACTCCATCGCCTTATGATGCTATAATGGGACAGCCCCTACTATTCATCCTGAGAGCAACAGTGTCCTTGTATCACTATTCAATCAAATTCCCCACACCCCATGGTATGGGTAAAGTCGAAGGAAACAGGGAGCTCGTCGAAAGATGTCAATGGAAACCCTGCACCAGCCATCAACGCACCCTCCCGAGAGTACATATGGCAAATATATGGGAATCCGAGCTCATTCCACTAGACCCGCGGACCAAGATCGAAGATGGAGAACCCGTCGAAGAACTAGAAGGAGTTCAAGTTTGTGTCGACGATCCATCAAAAGAGCTCAAAGTCGGGCGCGAGCTGTAGCCCCTCCACCAGAAGCGAAATTGTGGTCTTCTTTAGATAAAGCCTTGATGTTTTTGCTTGGAATCACAGGGACATGAGAAGAATAGATCCCAATATCGCCGCCACAAATTACAGGTGGATCCCTCGATTCGGTCAAAGTAGCAAAAAACGACGACCTCTGAACCCTGAAAAATATGAAGTACTCAACAAGGAGGTGCAAAAACTGTTGCACAACGATTTCCTCCATGAGGCAAAATATTCGAAATGGGTCTCAAATCCGGTCCTTGTGAAAAAATACAATGGAGATTAGAGGGTATGTATAGACTTTACCGATCTCAACAAAGCAAAATGGGCAGTCGAGCTCGGACAATTCGACATCAAATATACGTCTCGTTCCTCCATCAAAGGCCAAGCGCTCGTCGACTTTGTCTCTGAGTTCTGCAACGTTCCAATCGAGGAACTACTGAAAGAAACTCCATGGGAACTTTATGTCGATGGTTCATCCACCAGAAAACGATCTGGGGCTGGCGTAGTATTAATCAGCCCCGAACAACTCATATTCGGCGAAGCCTTGCCAATTGACTTTAAAGTTTCAAACAATGAGGCCAAGTACGAAGCTCTCATTGTTGAAATAAGGATGGCCTCAGGGTTGGGGATCTCCGACCTAATCATACATAGGGACTCCCAACTAGTCGTGAATCAGGTCAACGGTGTATATCTGGCGAAAGAAGAAAGAATGGACAATTACCTATGGGTTGTAAGGAAAGAATTTGAAAGGTTCAACACAACCCAAGTAAAAAAGATTCCCCAATCTCAGAATGGCCACGCCGATGCACTGGCCCGCCTAGTCACCAATGAGGGAATCAAAGAATTCGATAGCATCCCCATGGGAAGAATATCCCCACCATCCACCGAGCTGGCTGAAGTGGTCCTTATGATGATAGACCCCAAACCAACTTGGCAGGACGAGATCATCGCCTACCTAAAAACAAAGAAATGTCTCGAAAACTCTGCAAAGGCTAGAAAGCTCCGAATCAGGTCGGCCATGTACACACTCATTGATAATGTACTATACAAACGGGGATATTCTACGCCCTTGTTAAGGTGTTTGAACGAAGAAGAAGCTCAACACGCCCTGTAAGACGTTCACGAAGGAATATGTGGAAACCATTCCGGTGGGCTCTCACTAGCCCATAAGATCATACAACAATGATACTTTTAGCTTGCAATAAGACGTGATTCCCTTGAATTTGTCAAAAGATGCGACAAGTGCCAGCGCCTCGTCCCTGTTATAAATACTTCACCACATGAACTGAACCCGATAATAGCACCTTGGCCCTTCGCAAAATGGGGGGTCGACCTAATTGGACCTATGCCCATTGGAAAAGGAGGTGTAAAATTCGCCATCGTTGCAGTGGATTACTTCACTAAATGAGCCGAGGCAGAGCCACTTACTAAGATCACCAAACAAAAAACAACCGACTTTTTGTGGAAATCAATCATCTGTAGGTTTGGCATACCTCACTCCATTGTTATGGACAATGGAAAACAGTTCGACAATACACGACTTTTAGATTTCTGTGAAGAGTTCGGCATCAAGAAACATTTCTCAACGCCGAACCATCCACATGCAAACGACCAAGTCAAAGCCATTAACAAAATTATTAAGCACACATTGAAAGAAAAACTCGACTTGTTTAAAGGAGGATGGACCGAAGAACTCCCCAATTTGCTACGGTCATATCGCACCACTACAAGGACTAGCACGGGAGAAACACCGTTCTCACTAGCTTTCGGTGTAGAGGCTGTGATCCCATTAGAAGTCAGCATTCCCTCGCTACGCATAACTGATTATGACGAAGAAAGGAACCACATAGCTCTTCGTACGGAACTCAACCTAGCCAAGGAGAAAAGGAACAATGTCAAACTCAAAAATGCCGTTTACAAACAGTGAAACGCTAAGTACTACAATCAAAAAGTGCGAAAAAGAGAATTCGAGGTAGGATCTCTCGTTTTACGGAAGGTATTCCTCCCCACAAGAGAGTTCGGCAGTGGATGCCTGGGTTAGAACTGGGAAGGTCCTTATCTGATAACGAAGGTCCTGTTAAAAGGGGCATATGAATTAGAAGACTTGGGGGGTAGACCCTTACCCCATCCTTGGAATGCCAAACACCTTAAGCAATACTATTAGTGAACGGGAAAGTCCATGACATATAAAGCCCGCTTGTAATGTCAATCACATCAATAAAAAGGGACTTCCTATTTTTGAACATTTTATTCAGCATTCTGTTAGAATCTTACAAAGCCCTGCTCCTTACGTAGGCCTATCTAAGGTCGTATGTGCTGCGACACTTAGTGAAATTCCTCCTAATGAATCTTACAAAGCCATGCTCCTTATGTAGGCCGATCTAAGGTCATATGTGCTGCGACACTTAGTGAAANNTGAAAATTCCTCTTAAGGAATCTTACAAAGTCCTGCTCCTTACGCAGGCCGATCTAAGGTCGTATTTGCTGCGACACTTAGTGAAAATTCCTCCTAAAAAATCTTACAAAGCCCTAGTCCTTATGCAGGCCAATTTAAGGTCGTATGTACTGTAACACTTAGTGGATATTCCTCCTAAGGAATCTTACAAAGCATTGCTCCTTATGCAGACCAATCTAAGGTCGTATGTGTTGTGACACTTAGTGAAAATTCCTCCCAAGGAATCTTACAAAGCTCTGCTCCTTACGTAGGCTAAGCTAAGGTCGTATGTGCTACGACACTTAGTGGAAATCCTCCTAAGGAATTCTACAAAGCCCTGCTCCTTACGCAGGCCGAGCTAAGGTTGTACATGCTACGACACTTAGTAAAAATTCCTCCTAAGGATTCCTCCTTAGGAATTCTACAAAGGCCTGACCCTTATGCAGACCAAGCTAATGTCGTATGTGCTGTGACATTTAGTAGAAATGCCTTATGCATAGGTCTCGTTAGGAAGGCAAGTGCTGCAACACCTAGGTGAAATTCATCCGAATCAATTCCACATGCTACTATGACACTTATACAAATTTAGCTAAGTTTGTAAGATATTGTCGCATATAAACAAGATCGCTGCTAAAGAAATCATGCTAAGCATAAACGATCATCCATTCCAAGCAAAACGTCATAAAACGTTAAAACAAAGTTCACAATGTAATACGGATAGTCAAATCACATCACAAAATACCAAACAATTTTTCCAAAACAAAAACCTCCTAAGGGTCTTGGGGGACTGGGATGCTACCCTCAACGTCTTGGTCAGTAGGTGATATCCGGACTCCAGCAGCCTCAGATAATTTTCGCAGCTCCTCCCTCTGCACGTTCAATGCTTCGTCCAGAAAGGTAGCATCGAATTATGGCCTCTCTCTTCGGATGTGTTTTATCAATTCCTCTAAGGCCACTACATAGGCGTCCTGGGCCAAAGCATCAAACTCTGGAGATTCTCTCCAAATCTCCACAGCCCTGATGGCCTTGGCCTTGGCCTTAGCCTTAGCCTCAGCCTCCCCTGCCCTCTTTATTGCCTCTTGTGCCCTTGCATTGGCCTCTTCCACCTTCTTAATGGCCTCCACAGTGTGAGAACGCTCCTCGGCCACTTCCGCCCAACTCTCTCTTCTTCAGCTTTTTTCTTTTCCGCCTCAGCCCTTGATTGGCTCTGTCTCCCCAGATCTTCAGAGCCTCAACCTCCTCCTCAAGCTTCTGTTCTGAGGTCAGCCTCACATTCAGTTCGTCACCCATCTTGTTGAGCTTGTCTTCATATTCTCTCTCCTTTGCTGCGAACTGAGCTCGCTCCGCCTCCATGTTGTTATAAAGATTCAGGGCTTGATCCTTGGTCTCCAAAAGTTTTTCCAATTTGACCAAAAGTTTTTCCAATTTGGCCTTAACCTATCAGCAGAGGAAGAGGTGAGTTAAGGCTAGTAAAAGATAAAGACAACTTTCTAAGCATAGAAGAAGTAAAAAAATACTAACTTATCCTCCACTGCCATCATATATAACATAGAGCGATGAGAATGGAGTTGAGCAGTAACTATCGCTTCCCCAACAGGCATATCTGCGAGATAATTCTGCTCCCGATCAACCCAACTTCTCGTAAGAAGGTTGGCCAATTCCCTTAGCGGAGGAGGGAGAGTAGCCATGGACTCCCTCGATGGGAAGGGAGCTCGGAGATAGTCCAACAAGATCTCAGGCCGCCAACCCATAAGGCCATCCAAACTTGGCCTCTGAAGATCAGGACACTTGTTCTGCAGGCGAGCTGAGCAGGATGGTATAGTAGGCACAGAGTGAGAAGCAGAAGGGACCTGTGCCGTCACAGAAACTTGGGGTAAAATTGGAGGTGAGCTTGGGTCTCACCCATTGGATAAGAAGTCGGCGGAGTTGTTGTGGGAGACATGGCCTCTCGTGGTACTGAAGCTACCGGCATCCTAGATCGGTTTCTCTTAAGGGGAGGGACATCCTCTTCAGTCTCCTCCGAAGCCACGTCAATCGTTGGAAGGACATCCCTTGCCTTCCTCTTGGTTGCCTCGACGGCCTTCGCAGTCTCATACCCCAACATCTCTGCTTGATGAGCTGATAATAATGGATACATATAATCAGTGCTTAGTAAAAATAATAATAATAATAATAATAATAATAATAATAATAATAATAATAATAATAATAATAATAATAATAATAATAATAATAAATAAATTGTTACTTGGGTCAAATGAAGTAGAAGCAGCCGCCCTAACATCAACCGGGCTCGACGTCCGCACTGAAACTAGACCTGCCTGAAATAAGTTCGAATATAATATTACGAACTTACAGGACCTCTGCCTCTTTGGCAACGCTCTTATCACTTCGGCTCGCTGTTGTATGTCCTTAGTCAAGGTCTCCTTTTTATAATCTGCCAAACATTACAAAAGCCAATATCACATCAGTGCGTACCTCATCAAAAAATTAATTATAAATCACTTACACAACGAATGGTAGAGTATGGGGACCACATCCTCTCTATTCACCTCGAAAGGATGAAATTGCCATTCCCAGACACGTAAAAGAACTCTTCTTTCCATTTTTTGATTGAGGACGGAGCATCTAAGACTAGTGAGCCTCCAATTCTCGGCCTAACACTGGTGTACCACCAACCGGAGTTCTTCCCATCTTCTTTAAAGGTGAAAAGGGAGTTAAATTGCTTGACAGTCAGCTCGGGGTTCTCCAGCCTATCCCAAAGAATGAGGATGGCGATTAATGTCCACCACCCGTTTGGGCATAACTGCGTGGGAGCTTTTCCCCAGAATGAAAGGAATTTACGAATTATTCTAGGAAATGGAAGCCTAAGTCTGGCCTGAAGAATGGCCGAGTTTAGAGCGACACATCCCTTCGGAGGAAAACCAACTCTGTCTGACGGCTCAAATATTATCGTAATAACCGAGCTCGAAATAGTGTATTTAGCTCGCTAGCTTACTAGTATATCACCCAAAACCACAGACTTGTAGAAACTGGCCCCCCATTCACCTGAGTCGTTCCCCTCACAAAACCCAACTTCCTCTTCCCTCGAATCCTCACCTCCTGACTCCATAATTACGAGATGTCCTAGGTCTGTCGAATTAACAACTGAGATAGGGATGGGTGTCAAGATTTCCTGGCAACTAGATGAAGAACTAGGAGTGGACGGGACAGATTCTTCTTGATTATTCCCCTAGGAATGCACTCTAGAATCGTCCAAGCTCATGCAGAAGAACATGAATAATGGCAAACAGAAACGTGCGAAGAAAAAGAAGAGGAATACCTGAGAACTGAAGACTGACGACCTCACTCGAGAAATAGGAAATGAACCTAAGAAATTGTCAAAAGATTTTTGGAGAAAAACTCGCTGCGCAAAGTAAAACATTGAAATAAAGAGAGAAAAGGAATTTAAAGGAAAGGAAACCCAAAAGGCGCGATCTGAATTGTCTATCTAGAAATGGAGGAAAAAATCAATGGCTCAGAAGCTTAAAAGACCAAAACGACGTAGTTTCACAATCAAGCTTGCTGAAGAAGCCATTTACAATGCCTTACAGCTCATCCCCGTCAAAAAGGTGGCACTTGACATGGCAATAAATGCACTTCTTGGAGAAAGCATCAATGAGGTCAGCTCCCCCTACAGCAGAACTGACCTAGGGGATAACTGTTGACAACCGAACTCTAATCTAAGTTAAAACAGTTCGCTGACCCCACCTCAGGCAAATGTGAGTTCGGTCCATATTCCCAGGTCGGATAGTCTCACCGTTATCTCAGAAAAACATCATGATTACCCCCTGTCACATCATCCTATCAATTGCATACACTTACCACAGGTGACATCATCACCGCCCAAAACCACCAATCCTAAGTCCTAAATCTGAAACTACTTGCAAGTTATAATTACCTGGGGAAAACATTGACACATGGCCACCAGCCTTGTCAACCAATCACAGGAGAATTCGGCGACCTGAGTTCCGAGCTCGGTACTGTAGCTGTTTTGATTGATTTGATGTAATTTCGACGAAATTATGTATAAATAGTTGAATAGGACTCTTGTAAAAAGCAAGTGAATTCATATAACAACTCATAATACAATTACACTTTCTTAACATATTTTGTGGTTTTTTTCAACAATAAATCCCCCTCTTTCTTAAAGTTGACTTAAGATTGGTCTTACTAATTTTAACTTCAACAATGTACATGTATCTCTGTTTTTCTATGAAAAAATAAATTAGATTCTTGT
>NC_036237.1:1070587-1071822 GCF_002742605.1 Olea europaea var. sylvestris
TCCCTCTAAACTATAATGTTGCCGGTAAATAATAGTACTAAAACTTCCTTTCATAAACTCATTATGTTATACTTAGTCTTTTTCCTACTCAGGCAGTTAGGCTACATAATGTACAAAAAGACAACAAAATTATTAAGTTTTATGTTAATCCGTCTCTAGCAATCTGATTTTATTTGTTAGTCAATAATTCTTTCAATATAAAGTTATTTTGTTATTTTAGTTATTGTTATCTTGAGCTACTTGGACAATAAAAAAAAAATCAATTTGGACTAAAAGTTCAAATCGACTAATCGAACCTAACCAAACCAAACCAAATCGGTTTGGATTTAAATTCACCAAAACCAACTAATTTGATTTTGGTTTTGGGTTGGAGTCGAAACTAACCCAAACCAAATCACGCCCAAGCCTAATTGTAACACATGTAAAATAATCTGCTTTTGATCGATATTTTTTTAGGGTTGGAGCGTATGCTCCTCCAGCTCCATCCAACAAAACCTACATGAAACACTGATATGGTAACACGACTAGCTAGACATTTATGTTGTTTAAGTGTTTAGATGTCTTCCAAAACCCTCTAGTTAATGAATTGTGCTCTTCAAATCGTTATGAAAAGCCCAAGTCTATAATTTAGTCGACTTTGTTACTCAAAAGCATTTTGATCAAATATATATCACTCTTGTTCTTAACTTTGAATTTACGGGATAATGAGATCTAATGTTGTTGTATACCTTTGTTAGGAGAATTTGAACTCTAGCATAATTATTATCCCAAGAGAATTCTCTGACTTCACATCCAGTTCCACCTAATGAAACTATTTCGCGCGGGTTCGTCGCTAACAATTAAAAAGGGATCAGACGATTGTGTAAGGGACAAACCTCTTGAGACAAAGTCCCAAAAAGGGGTGTTCTTTATTGGCGATGACTTTACAATCGGAAAGTAAAAACAGAATGTCTCCAAGGTGCGCAAGCACATGAGTTACTGGAAGAAGTGTTTAAATCTAAACTAAGAAATTTAAAATTACATGTTCTCTGTTCGAGAGTTTTTGATTCGGGGGTCTTTTGCTCTATGTTTTTTCTTCCTTTTATACTCCCTGAATGATCTCTTTGTGATCAACCGCCTAAACACTGCTTGATCGTTCTATAACTGCCCACTTTCCTCGTAATGGCCAACTTGTCATGGAACTGTCTTTTTCTACTGCTGCCATTACTCTTTGTCGTTCAACCGTCTTCAATTGA
>NC_036237.1:1072898-1077118 GCF_002742605.1 Olea europaea var. sylvestris
GAGCTATTTACCCATAGCGCACGAATTGGCGCGTGGCAGGCCTCTGATATAGAGGCATGGCTTCTCTTCAAACTCAATTGAAGAATGGTGCATCTTTCATTGGCAGTGGACCTCTTTGGTTCACTCAAATGTGGTTGAGATCCTATTTTCCATTGCTTGGTGCTCCATCAATTTCTCGTCCTTCTGCTAGCTGCTATGGGCTAGCCATTGAGCCCCTGGCTCCTGTAAATATGTCTAAAAGGGACATTTTTTCATTCTTTTATTCTTTGGATTCAATCCCTTCCTTCTTTCCTTTTCCTCCCTTTTTGACTCCAGACTATGTGCATCCTCCTTCCACTATAGATAGTGCATGCACCTCTCTGCTCATTTGGATCCAGTTTTTAATCGGGAGGGAGTTATTTTATGATATTTTGACTGGGACCAATGCCAAGGCAGTGGTAGAAATATATGCTCCCCAATTTTTTGCTCGCCAACTTGGTTTCGGCCAAACCTGGCATGTTCCTCCTTGCTATTCAAGAAACTTGATAGACCGCTTCCATATTATTAATAAGGCGGAGGCAGAGGTTATAAATGCTCGCAATCTTCTTTTGACGAGCCATTTTTCATTAGCCCCCTTCAATTCTAGCCATGCCGTCCATCCCCTTTTTGAACAGCTCTGGCCTTCAGTGAAGTGCAGATTGTTTGCGACTGATACCAATCGTGCCTTTCATTCACTGGACCAGCCGAGCATTTCTTTCCCTTCTCCTGTTTTAGTCGCTCCTTTGTCCATCCGGAGTCCTTCTCCTTCTCGTAGCGCTAAACAGTCTGCTCGTCCATCTTCTTCTCTCCCTGCCAAGCCTACTGCAGCCAAAAGTGCCCGGAGCCGCAAACGGCCAGCCTCAGCATCTCCCATTCTGGAGGATGATGTTGATGATGATGATGATGATGATACCCCTCTTATCATCAGGAGGAAGGTAATTAAATTGGCTTACTCACAATCATACTTTTCCATATTTGAAACTTTTTTGTGTGCTGATGATTTATTTGGACTTCTCAGAAAAGTTCAGCCTCTCCTTTAAAGGCTTTGGTATGGGCAGCTCCTTCTCCATCATCCTCCGCTGAGGCTGCTTCATCCAAACTAGCTGATGAAGGGACTACACTTAAAGAGACATCTTCAGTCCCAGAATCCTCATCACAACCAATGGATGAGCCACCTTCTTCCCAGGGCGTCAACCCTTCAAACATCGAAGCAGAAGGTAATTCAGTTTTTTGATGCTTTACCTTTGCTTGTGCTATTGGTTTCTGATTTGTTACTTTTGAGTTTTACAGATGCTCCTATGAGTCTGCCCGTTGTGGCAACATCTTCTCGCTCAGACAAGGGGAAGTCCTCGCGAATGGTGGAGCCACAGGTGACAGACTTGGCTGAGGATATGCCATCTTCCAAGATTATTGATGAGGTAATCTTTGCTCCACTTTTATTTCCATCTTGTTCGTTGTAGTGAGAATCTTCAGTATTTGCAATTTTCTTTGCAGGATGCTGATAAGATTGTGCGTTCCATTCAAGACTTGTTCTCTTCCTAGGGGCAAGTCAAGACATCTCGCCCTGCTCCATCTGGTCGTCCTGCTACTTCTTCAGAGGAAGATATGAAGTTCCTCAAATAGTCGATATTTGAGTACGTGTCCTTCATGGATATGGACATTGGTAAGGCTAGTGCTACCAGACATAAGGATAAGCTTGAGCATTTGAATTCGAAGTTAGAGCAAGCACTGACACTTCCGTCGCTCAATCTTTTTGCTGATTTTAAAGCGACATTGAAAGTTATCCATTTCGAGGTCCTCTCCTTGCTGGCCAAGAATGTTGAACTGAAGGCCAAAAGTACTCAATATCTTCGTGCCGTATCTGAAAAAGAGGCTTTGCGTCAGGAGATCAACAAAGTTGAGGATGAGTTGAAAGAAATCTCTTCCGAAGTCATGATTGAAGACTCTTTGATGGCTAGTTTGGCTGCTCAGATGAAGGAACTTCAGGCCAAAATGGACGACTGTAAGGCAAGAATGGCTGCAAAAAAGCGTAACGCCTCCTAAGAAATTGAGCGAACTAAGTCCTTGGTCGAGCAGTACAAGAAGCTGGAAGTTGATGATAATGTCGTGGCCGAATTGAACATCACTTCCTCTCGGTAGAACGAGGACTGGGAAAAACTTAGGGAAAGAATTAGTTCGGTATGGGGCGGATTGTAATTAAAACATATAATTTCGCATTTGACTTTCCCTTTGTAACCTTGTATATCATTAATGAACATCTATGTTAACTTCTTGTGCATTTATTTGACGTTTGTCTTTTAATCGCCAATCCTTCAAGCATTCAACTGCTTTGTGCTAAAAATCTTACACATTTTCTCTTGATACTTCCACCTCTTTTCCCAAGACTTTGGGCTACTTAATTCCATTCACTAGGCAGAATGTGGCTGCTCATATTCTGTCTCTTCATCTCCACCCCCCTATAAATGCACGTATGCTTCGTACTTTTCATCTTTCATCTTCATTTTCATTCTCTTCTTCAAAACCAATTTGCTGCCATTGTTTGGCATTTTGACAATCAATCCAAAACCTTCGTCTTCAATAAATATGGATTGTTTGGTCCGCCGATTTTACTACTTGCCTTGACGTCACCTTTGGTATGGGAGGTATAAGAAATATTTTTTGGCCAGCAGCAAAGTTTTTCCCATCAAGTTTTTTCCTATCGTCTCTTTGTCCTTTACAAGGGGTTCAATGATGGAAGGCAATTTTTGGGATGCTTTCGGGCCACCTTGCTTGCTGAGAGTGCTTCTCATGCCCGCCATTGCAGCGATGCATTTAGGAAGGCGGTACGAGGCCAGTCCACCCTCTTACTCGACGATCGACCGGGAGATTAGCTTACTTTTAATTGTAGCTTGTAGAGCATCTATTATTTGTATCTTGTAACTTTGTAATGAACGTTTGATAATAAAGGAATTTATTTGAACGTGTTTCGCTCTGACCTTGTTATCCTTAATCGTTCAACATGTTTTGATTACGCTTTTATCTGTTCACTTTCCCATAAAGAAGGAATATATTTTTTCAAATATTTGCCGTTGATGAATCTCACGTGCTTGGTGCCATCTAAATCTTCCAAATGATATGCTCCATTGGGCAACACACTGTTTACTTTGTATGGTCCTTCCCAATTGGGCGACCACTTCCCGTACTTTGGGTCCTTGCTATCCAAAGGGAGTATCATCTTCCAAACTAATTTGCTCAGGCTGAACAACTTGACTATGACTTTTTTATTATAAAACTTAGCCATTCTTTATTTTTGAACTTGCAATCTATCTAAGACGTCCAACTTTAATTCGTCCACCCCAATAAATTTTGAATTAGTGATTCGGTATACTCATCATCATTTAACTTATATTGCAAGCACACTCTAATCGATTGTACGTTGATTTTCATAGGCAAAACGGCCTCCTGTCCATAAGTTAGTTGGAAAGGAGTAATTTTGGTACTTGATCGAGGTGATGTTCTATAAGCCCATAAGACTTTATTCAGACATTCGTGCCAATTTTTGGTATTTTCATCTATCATCTTTCTGATTATATTTTTTAGAATCTTATTAGAAGATTCTGCTTGTTCGTTGGATTGAATGTAATATGGTGTGGAGTTTACTAATTTAACCCCAAACTCGCTCAAAAATTTGTTCACTTGATCCCCATTCAAAGATGTTCCGTGATCTACCATCAACGTTTGTGGAATTCCAAACCTATAAATGATGTGATCACGGATAAACTCTACGACATTTTTTTGGGTGATCTCTTTCAAAGGTACCGCCTCTACCCACTTGGTGAAATAGTCGGTTGCAACTATAACAAAAGTATATTGCTTGGACGATGGGGGATAAATCTTCCCTATTAGGTCTATCGTCCAACCCTTGAGCGGCCAATGTTTAATAATAGGTGCCATCTCTCGTGCTGGCGCCCTTTGTATTGGACCATGCTTTTAGCATGCTAAACAACTCTTTGCATACTGAACGCATAATTCTCCCATCTTTGACCAAAAATATCCACTCCTAATAATTAACCATCTCATCCGTTGGCCAGCTTGATGAGCTCTACATATCCCTTCGTGCACCTCAGCCACGATCGTCTTGACTTCTTGCAAACTTACACACTTTAGCAATACACCATCAGAGCGTTTCTTAAACAACTCTTCATCTATTAGTGTATAGTTCA
>NC_036237.1:1077243-1077616 GCF_002742605.1 Olea europaea var. sylvestris
GCATCTCCATCTTGTATGCAGTGAAGTTCAATCCTTCTCGCCCTTCTTTGGGTTACGGGCAATATGGTTTCATACTCATAAGTAGACTTCCAATTCAAAACCTTTGAGTACCCTGAGGCCATTTGGGCCAACTCATTTGCCACGTCGTTATATATCCTATTAACGCATTGAAGTTCTACTTGGTTGAATTCTTCTAACAATTCTTGAGCGATCTCATATTGACTTATAAAATGGAATCACTTTGGCATTTAAAATCACTAATCAATTGGTGAATTACCAATTGAGAATCACCCCTAACGATCACATTTTTTACTCCCATATCTATCATTAGTTCTAGGCCTACGATTAAGGCTTCATATTCGGCCTGATTGTT
>NC_036237.1:1078590-1103740 GCF_002742605.1 Olea europaea var. sylvestris
CCATACTTTTCAGAGCGAGGCACTCTCTTCTTCCTTTTGGGTGTCCCGTACAGTACGTAGAAATCCAAAGGACGCCCAGATGGTTCTCCCAACAAGTCTACTTCGCGAACTCCCTCTCGATGTAGTTGCTTCAACAGAGTACTGTGCGATACTCCTCTCCTTCTTCTTTCTACTTCTAGGTCGATTTCTTTTTCGATGTCTGTCATCCCGTTGTCTTCTTCATCGTTGTAGGCTTCTCTAGAAGTCTGGCCTTCTTCACCTTCCAGCACGCAAGCCTCTCTTTCGTTGTCCTCCCTTTCTTTTTCTTCTTTTTCTTTATTCTTGAATTCACTGGCCAGTAAGTAATTATTAGCCACAACAGGAGGTAACGTACCGAGCTGGATAGTAAGGGGCTGATCTGGATCTTCTCCATCCCTTCTGTCTCGCTCAAACTTTGATCTCCCAGAAGAAGTTTCTGGCAGTTCTTTCATTGATTCATCTGTATCGGTTTCTTTAATATCTTTGAGAACATTTTGATTGGCTACCTTGAGTAGTTTAGGCGCTTTAGGATGTGGCACTCCCTGTTGCTACCTCATCATTCGTCCATAGTTTCGTTGAAAACGCCTTTGTTGGGTTCTAGTCATCTCATCGAAGGGTATTGCCCTTCCTGCATTATACTGGAATAAATGCCATACATTTGGCCAGCGAGGTTGTGGCTTGAATGTTCTCCCATTATCTGCTGGCCTGAACTGCATCTCAAAAGGCGGTCCTCTATAGAATGATGTACCTCGCCCTCTACCAGGCTGAGTGTTTGGGAAGAAAGTAGGGCGATAGGGATGCTGCCATATCCCTAGTTTCTCCGTGTTCCCACTCACTTCTCTTTTACATCTTACACACAGGACGTCTTCGTACTTTTTTGGTTCTTTCCCCTTGATTCGTTCAAAAACATTGGGATGTGGTCTAGGGTCATCTTCTCCATCATCTATGACCAACTTGAATTTTGGCAACTTGTTTTTGAAATCAGACGTCACCATGTTCACCCCAAGTGGCTGTGGAAAAGGATTTTCATCCACTACTATCTTCTTCTTATCGTCGAACGTAATTCGTCCTGATTCAATAGCATCCTGCAATACATGACGAAAAACCAAGCAATTGTTAGTCAAATGTGACCATGCATTATGCCATTTACAATATTTTTTACCCTTAATTTGTTCAGGGTTTGGCAATTTATGCTTATCACTCAACTTTATCTGCTTATCCCTATATAATTTATCAAATATAAGGTCAGCTTTGGTTATATCGAACGAGAACGTTCTAGCCTTTATGTTTCCATCTTTCATGGGCTCATCTTTGCCCGATGGTCTAGGCTTAGCCATTATAGGACAAGTATACGTATCTCCTTTGACCAATTCGGCCAAACACATTTCGGCCTGATCGTATGACTCGTCGCTGATGGTATGAATGTCAAAATTTGGATCTTTGTAATAAGTCCCTTTACTAGAATTTTTCATCTGCTCTTCTTCTCTTATCAGTCGTTGATACCTAATCACATTCGCACTCAACTGGAAAAGGTCAGGAAATTCCTTATCTTGGAATTTCTTTTTTAAATCAAAGCTCAAACAGCCCTGAGCGATTTTGACAAATTCTTTTTCGGGCAGAGGTACAAAACACTTGCTTCTTGCTGTCTTGAACCTTTGGAGAAAACTTTCTCCCATTCGTTTGGCATTTGACGTAGATTCGTCAAATCAGCCAAAGTGACTTCAGACTCAGTTTTATAGGACTGAGCGTAGAATAATTGTTCCAATTGTTGCCATGTTTGAACAGAGTTCACTGGCAAGTTGATGAATCAGGAGAAAGCTACTCCTGTTAATGAACTAGGAAAGAGCCTCATTTTATGGTAATCAGTTACATCACAACTTTGCAATGTGAATCGCCCTATGTGTTCTAGAGTAGACACCTCTCCTAAACCGGTAAACAGTGAGAATTCTGGCACTTTAAACCCTCTAGACCATGGATATACTTGGTCTACCCAATTAGGATATGGCTTTGTGTAAGTCGGCCTAATGACAGGACGCACCCAAAAGCCATCTGATCCTGTACGATTTCCATAATCTGATTCCTCAACATGACGTTGGGGTCATATGGAATTCCTACAGGTTGGTTGACCGGTTGATTTGCATGAGGCCTGATGTTTGGTCCTTGATTGGCAACAAAGTTACCATGAATAGGGCCATTACCATTAGCCTGAACATCTATTCCCTCATTAACACGTGGGGTATTCTGTCCATTGTTTAGGACATTATCTTTTACATTTGGATTACCCCCCAAGTTAGGCGTACCACTACCATTGTTCTGATTTGGCATTGTACCACCCCCTTGGTTTGAAGTAGAGAGATCAGAAAGTGGTTCTATCCCTTGATTCGGATTTAGGATTGAGGGATTATGTCCCACAATTGTCCTAGTTTGAAAGTGGTTTGCAAGAGGCATAACCGGTTGACATATTTGGCCTACTAACTTATTCATTATTTCATTCAAAGTGTTTAGTTGTTTGGCCATGTTTTCATAATGTGCATTCCCATTTTGGGTAAATCTTTCCATTTTATGAATACTTCGAAGATTTACCTGTTCAATAACATCTTGTGTGAGTTCTCCAAGTAGTGTACGCATAGTTCGAGGATTCAACTCTGACATTGGTTTGTAGCGACTGTTATTTCTCTGATTCTGTCCATCTGTTCGTGGAGAGGCATGCTGCTCCTCATATCGCTCGATCACAGACTGGATTCCTCCCTGACTTGCTGCTTCTTTATCGGATCTCTGAGGCATATTATTTCACCTTTTGTATTTTCAACACCAAACACCACTGTCCTACTGGGCGTGCCAAATTGTTTCATGCGGGTTCGTCGCAAACAATTAAAAAGGGATCAGACGATTGTGCAAGGGACAAACCTCTCGAGACAAAGTCCCAAAAAGGGGTGTTCTTTATGGCGATGACTTTACAATCGGAAAGTAAAAACAGAATGCCTCCAAGGGGCGCAAGCATACGAGTTACTGGAAGAAGTGTTTAAATCTAAACTAAGAAATTTAAAATTAAATGTTCTCTGTTCGAGAGTTTTTGATTCGGGGGTCTTTTGCTCTATGTCTTTTCTTCCTTTTATACTCCCTGGATGATCTCTTTGTGATCAACCGCCTAAATACTGCTTGATCGTTCTATAACTACCCACCGTAATGGCCAACTTGTCATGGAACTGTCTTTTTTAACTGCTGCCATTACTCTTTGTCGTTCAACCATTTTCGATTGAATTCCTTGAATCGTGGAACGTGATAGGGCTACTTAATAACTGCTTTGATAACTGTGCTTCTTGATAACCATAACACTTCATGTTTGCTAAGACCTTGGGCGACCCGAAGGTTTGGGCGAGAATAAAGTAGTAGCTCTGGGCGACTGTATGGCATTCCATTCGCGCAGATCCTGGGCGACTTGCAAGCTTGGGCGATGGTGTTACCGCGTTCACGGGCCTCCCTATTTGGGCCTTCATCCTGAATTGTCTGATTGTGCTTCATTTTTTGGGCTATCTGATTTGGGGATCCTCCATTTGGGCTTCATCCCTTGGGCCGTTCGATTTGGGCTAAATTTTTATGTGTCAACAGAAACTGCATTGTCTACTACATATTTCAGATAATACTCTTCAACGGTTGCTCTATAGAGCCATGCAGCAGTCCACAGAAGTTTATCCTACAAAAGAAAATTGTTTGAAAATAATAAGAAAATATAAAATATAATTAATTAGAATTTAAGAAAAATGAATGGTATTAAAATCATGAACTTACTGAATAACCAGATGATGTGTAGAATTTAGCAGCAGATGGGATGGCGTCATCATAAGAGCCCCTGAATGTGTTTGCAAATGAGGAAATCTGGAAAAATAAATAATAATAATAATAATAAACAATTATTCAGGCCTTGACCGCTCAGGCTAAATAGCCGAGACTGTTCACACTTTTTTAGTCAATTGATGTGTTGATTTTGACACCACTAGTTCTCACAATACGAACTAAAATCCGAGATTAGATATAACTTTTGGTTAAAACTATTAACTGTTTTGCATGAACTAATTCAGGCCTTGACCGCTCAGGCTAAATAGCCGAGACTGTTCACACTTTTTTAGTCAATTGACGTGCTGATTTTGACACCACTAGTTCTCACAATACGAACTAAAATCCGAGATTAGATATAACTTTTGGTTAAAACTATTAACTGTTTTGCATGAACTAATAGAATACCAGAGTAGGAAGAGTTGTAAGGCTTGAATGCAAGGGAGGCAATCGCTAGAGCAGCTGCAATTTCTCCGGCGGTCTGACCCGAGATGTTCCGGGTCAAGCTTGTAACCCAGTCTTGTTGTTGTCAATGCCGGTCCTATGATTGTAGGGGCTTGAGGCGAAGTCCGTAAATTAGGCCCCTTGGCAAAATCAACGTAAATGCAAAATTCAACGATGTATTATACGGCTCATTACTAACTTAAAAAACTAACATTAAAAAAATTATATAAGTCGACAAGGCCGCAATTATATATGACGACAAGGCTTCAAATTGCGGAATCGAAATGCTGAAAGTGAGAAGCCTAAAACCTACTTTGGGAATTGGGAGTTGAGACTGGGAGTCTGGCCATCACAACTCACAATCTTGAAAGTAAAATGTAACAACCACAACAATCAATTTACATAAAAAAAGAAAAAAAAAACTAAAGAATCATCAAACGAATATGTAAAGAAACTTCCAATTTACAGCTAAAACAAGAAATTTGATGGGGTTGATTGATAATGAAAGGGTAAAAAACTAATTTTGTGTTGCCTGCTTACAAAAGAGAATTATCAAAATTTATTAGTTAAAGATATTTCTTTCACACCACTTGAAACTACAACAAGAACGCTTATTTTACACCATATTATCATTCTCTTATCCTTCCTAATGTACACTTATTTATGTATATTTCTCCAGTATCATGTCAAATAAATCTTATAACAATAACAATATTTTAGAAAAGAATCTCAAAAATGATGCAATATATCACCATTGACAAGTTCCTGGTATCCCGATTATTGAGTAGGGTGACATCTTAAAAGATTATTTTCATGTATAATATAAGTGGGATATTACCTTTAATAGTGATCCACATATCTAGAAACAACCCAGTGGAATTGTGATTAATCATTCAATTATACAAAATAGAAAAAATCAGTTGCATCAAAATAAGATCCTATTTCACAAATTTCATGTTAAAAAGCCCATAACATTGACAGAACCATGTTTTGTATTCCAGCAAAAATACGAGGACAGCAACATAAAAGCAAAATATTAGAAAATCACCACACCACCAGCCAACTAGATATTGCCTTTTATGATTTGGAATTGGATTGGAGTATTGGACCATTGTTGTTTAATTTGGGCCTAATATTTTTAAACAAAATGAGGCCCATGTCAATTGACATAAGCCCAAACAAAAAAAAAAATAAGGGTCATCTTCTTCCCAGAGTTCCCATCTCTGCAAGCTGCAACCTGCAAATGAAAACTTTATTTTTTCATTTTCTTCATTTAAAAAAATAAAAATTGGGGGCCTATTCATCTTCTTCCCAACTTCCCTCTTCCGTCTCTGCAAAGTGCAAACTTCAAATGATTTTTATTTTATTTTTCATTTTCTTCATTTAAAAAAAATGGCAGCCAAAAATAGGCCCCTCTAAATCGTTGGCCTGAGGCGCAGGCCTTATCTGCCTTGCCTCAGGACCGACTCTGGTTGTTGTCATGTCTTCAGCCCTCTCCCAACAATAATGATTCGATTCTCTGTCCCCTGCCTACATGTAAAAAATCACCAATATGACGACCGTCATGAAAAATTGTTATTCTCTATCGTCACAGTAACTTTTTACGACGAAAAATCATACATTACAGTTCATTATCCGTTACACACGATTGATTATCATATAATAGTCTATAACCTTAAACAATATGAAAAATAATTGAACAACATATGGCCTCTTTATTTCTCTATATATGTAATATTGTTTGAATTAGGGGAGAAAATTGTACCTGTCCCAACGAACATATGGCTATGTATGTGCTTTGATGAAGAAACTAGTACTTGATTTTATGGCTTCCAAATTATTCTTATTCGGTTCAAACTAACCATTTCTTTCCTAAAATCAATGGCTGCCCATGAGAGCATAGTCACAGTGTATGCCATTGGCAACCCAAACTTTACATGGTCTTCTGCATTATAGTAGCCTCCTGCCAAATTCACCTGTCCATGCAACAAATACATTCATTTTTTAATAAGCTAAAACTTGCTCGCAGGGATGGATTATGAGTACTAAGATGAAATCGTTTTGAATTATGCTATGGCTTTTGATTGCCCTTGTGACAGGCTCAGCCCGTCACAAAGGCCTGACCGAGCCCCTGTTTGAGTAGTAGGGTTCGATCTTTTTAGGATTCAATTTAATATTGTGTACCAAACATAACCTAATGGCATCTTTGTCACAGAGGACAGTGACAAGGGTCATGCACTAAAATTGCTAACTAGGAAGTTTGCGGCTTACTCCTTGAGAATATCCATCATCGAGCTCGAAATAGCCACACCATTTTATGAGTTGATTTATCGGCAACTTGCCAAATCTTTGTGCTTCGACGAACAACAAACTTTTGTCAAGAGCATCGCTGTAGTCGAAGGTGGAGACAGTGGTTGCCGCCCAAGCAAGCCAATTAACAATCCAAAAGTTCCCCATTTCTTGGTCCTTTTTTTTTCCCTGGGATATGGGAAACTTGGAGTCACTACACCAAAAATGCTCTTTTGCAAACGACAACATTCATTATTAATTAAATGTTGCTAAAGGAATTCATTGCAACATTCTAATAAGTGAGTATTACTAAAAGGGTTTTAATAAGTGTTGCTAATGTTACTTTTCGCAACGTTTTTTGACCGTTGCAAAAAGGGAGACATTTCGCAACGTTTAAAAAATGTTACGAAAAACCACTTTTTGCAACGTTTTTTGACTTTTGCGGAAGGTGACTTTTCGTAACTTTAAAAAAAGTTGCAAAAAGTGGTTTTTCGCAATGTTTTTTAAACGTTGCCATAACTTTTCCCCCTACTGCTACAAAAGGTCTTTTGTTGCGTTTTTTGATCGCTCCAAAAGCCCTTTTTTGGTGTAGTAAGAAGAGTACTCAATATTATGTCATGAACATATGATCTCAATATAGATAGATATGGAAGAGAATGTCAATGTCATAAATTACTTATTTCTTAATTAATTGACTTGGTAAGAATATATTGTAGTAGATTTCACGTTCATAGAAAAATAAGAAACAAGAAAAGTCAAGACTGAGCTCCCCATGTTTTGTATTATTGAGAATTAGAGGTTCGTGTAAGTCTGTGGTTGTTAGAATAGACATTTTAAATGGATCGGGGTAGATGGAGTCGAGTCGAAACGTTTATTTAATTCAACAAGTTAGACTTCAAAATCATAAATTCATCGAGATATAAATCTTTTACATAAGTAGATGGGCCTCAAAATCATCGTATATGAAATGTCGACATATTTCTAAATAAGTAACTTGAGAGTAGTCAACAACTTAACAGGAGACTAAAAATCGAATTGACCAATCAGGAAATGGGCCTAAAAGTATAGCCAAAAACTATACAAAGAAAAGGAGGGGAAATCATAAATCAGGCATTAAGTATCACCAATTCAATTGTCAGGTCTTAAGTTTAAAATTCAGGTATTTATTTATTAATTAAAAATATTTTATTAATTAAATGTAATAAGGTTACAATTATATAATTAATAGTCACGGGTGCATAATTATAATTCACAACTTATTTATTGATCATATATTATCAAATTAATTGGTCACAGATTATTTCAATGTCACAAATCAAAAATTTTATAGGTCACAATTTATTTTGTTGGTCATAGATTAAAATATTTATAGGTCACAGTATATCTTTCAATCACATATTTTCAAATTTGTTGTCACAAATTGTTTTTTTAGTTATAAATTATTAAATTTTAATGTCACTGTTTAATAATTAGTCACAAGAACCAAATAGTTGGTCACACACCAAACACACAACCCCCGATCCCAATCCACCACCAATACTTGATCACAAATCATTCAAATGGTTGGTCACAAACACTCTTTATGCCATCTCGTCGTCGCCGTCTCCTTCGCCATTGCTACAACTACCACCAACAATAACAACACAACATCACGACTACAACATCACCACCTCACCACTATCACCACTAACCAGATTTGGACCTACCAACCCACCACACACCACATCTGCACCACAATTGGTCAAACACCACACATTGACAACGCTGCCACCACGTCGGCAACACCACTGCACCCATAGCACACACAACCACCACTAACGCATCCAATCACACCACTATTTCACACCACCATCATATCTAAAAACCCCAAGGATTGCAGTGTCACCACGAAGGACTGTAGTGTCAACAAGGAGGACTACAGCTCGATGAAGGACCGTACGCACTAGTCGGCATCGAAGGACTACAGTGTCAATGTTCGTCGTTCGCAGAGTTGGAATCAGCATTGCTCGACAACGCTACTAAGAACTCTCAGCAACCCTTGATGCCAACAACATCATTTGTCGCATCTCCTTTGTCACAGGTTACTAAAGATCGAAGAGCCCATATCGATGGAGCCACCAAGGATCCACCGCCTCGACCAAGCTGTCGCAAACATTATCATCGGAGATCCTCTTCCAAGGATGGTGCCATTACTTTTGAGAGAAAAGAATGATTAGGGAGAAGAGAAGATGGGAAGATAGAAGAGAAGACGGGATGTGCATGTATTTAGAGAGAGAGAGAGAGATAGAAAAAGAAGAGTGAGACGGGATGGGGGAAATAAATTGTGGGTGGGTAAATTGAATTAATATCTGATTTTTGCTTAAATAAACTTCAGACCTGAACTTTGAATTAGAAAATTTAGCCTTTGTTTGATCCTCATTCTTTGGAAAAAAATGAATTCTTTAACAGTGTTTTGACATTATTTCAACAATATATTTTTCAATAAAATAATATTACATGTAAATTCAAACTTTTTTCTTATTTTTTAACCACATATTTTTCATCAATACACTAAATGGGGTTCAAACAACGGCTTAAACAACTATTTTTATGTAATTTCCTCCAAAGTAAAACTGGGAACCCAAATGGTCAGTCTAAATAAAGAAAATGGGCCTGACCCAACAAAACTCTCAACCCTGTCGAAATGGGAACCCAGCTGGAAATGGGCCAGTAACAAGACAAATGGTGGGCCAGGTAGATATGCTCATGACCGCACGTGCACGCAACGGCCGAGTCTCCTGATGATGGCTTGGTCTTCATCACAAAGAACCCACCTTCACAAAAACCTAATCTCCAAAAAAGTTATTCAACAATCCAATCTCTTCCCACAAAACTCGCCATCTTATCATGAATTTCATCTCCCCAAATCACAAAATTTTCTAACCAAGAACCCATTTTTTCACTCTGCAAATTAGATTGTAACAAATGGGTGGAAATGGCAAGAAACTACACAAATGGAAAATCACATTTCACAGACCCTTCTTCAAGTCTGACGGCAACAAAAAACTGCCACCCCAAGAATTCATTTGCCCAATTTCTAATTCGTTGATGTCCGATCCAGTTGTTGTTTCCTCTGGACAGACTTTCGAGCGTTTGTCTATTAAAGTATGCAAAGATTTGGACGTCACCCCGACTCTGCCTGATGGTTCAAATCCTGATTTTACTAATATAATTCCCAATTTAGCTCTCAAGAGTACAATCCAAAATTGGTGTTCAAAGTCTGGATTCGAACACCCGAATCCGCCTGAGTATTCAGAAGTTGAGTCTATTATTAGTTCGTCCATGGGATTCTGTTTAATGAATCGAGATAATTCGAAAATTGGGGTTTCAGAAAGTGATTTTCTTAATGGTGTTTCTGAAACCACTCCGGTTTTATTCAGCCATGCTGCTTCGGAGTTGAATTGCCCGAATTTTTACTCCTGTTCGAGTTCAGATGAATCTGTGATTGCAAATACGACACCACGGTTGCCGTTTGCTACCAGACCCTCTTGCTTTTCAGCTTCATCTTCCCCGACAACCTCAACGGAATTTATTGTATCGGACGAGGTTTCGAGTTATAATTCTGCTACATCAGAGGATGAGAATTTGGTTAACATGATGAAGACTTCAGATGTATTTGAGCAAGAACAAGCTGTGATTTTATTGAGGAAAATTACGAGGACTAATGAAGAAGCTCGAGTTTCATTGTGCACGGAAAGGCTTCTTTTTGCTTTGAAGGAGTTGTTAAATACGAGGTACGCCGCCCTGCAGAGCAACGCCGCCGCCGCACTGGTGAATCTTTCACTTGCAAAAGTCAATAAAATCAAGATCGTGAGAGCCGGGATTATTCCTCTATTAATTGACATTTTGAAAAATGGGTTTCAAGAATCACAAGATCATGCCACGGGGGCAATTTTCAGCTTGGCACTTGAAGATGAGAACAGGACTGCAATTGGCGTGCTAGGCGCTTTGCCACCATTATTGCACGCTCTGAGGTCGGGATGGGGTACGACACGGCTCGATGCGGCCATGGCTCTGTATCATTTGACATTAGTTCAGAGCAATAGAGCAAAGATTATTAAACTTGGAGCCGTGGGAACATTGTTGGGGTTGTTGAAGGATCCGGCAGTGGCGGCCCAGGTGTTACTGGTTGTGGTGAACCTGGCGGCCTGTGCGGAGGGGCGGTCAGCTTTGTTGGATGCCAATGCAGTGGAGTGCTTGGTGGGGATGTTAAGGAAATGGAGCTCGTCGGGTTCAGGTTCGACCCGGGAGAATTGTGTGGTGGCGTTGTACTCGTTGAGCCATGGGAGTTTGAGATTCAATGGGCTGGCGAGGGATGCGAGGGTGTCCGATGTGTTGCGAGAGGTGGTGGAGAGTGGAAGTGATCGTGCGAGGGAGAAGGCAAGGAGGATTTTGGTGATGTTAAGAGAAAGGGACGAGGAGGAAGAAGGACGAGAGGACGAGGAGGTGGACTGGGAAGCGGTTATGGAGGGGGGGGTGACTCGGGCGAGGCGGCTGAATTGGGAGAAATCATGATCTCAAAAGTATCGAATACTAACTGGGTCACGATAGATGGGAGAGTAGCCTAAGCTAGAGTAAGAGCGACCACGTCAAGGAAATGCTTTGGCAACCTTAAGAGGTAGCGACTAAGAGGAGGAAGAACAAGAGGTCGAGGAGATTGGCTTGGAAGGGGTAATGGACGACGAGGTGACTCGGTGAGACGGCGCCCCAACTCAACCAAGTAGAGAGTTGTGATTGGGTTAGATGGGTACAAAGAGTCGTATAATGATTGGTCATTAATGGAACTTGTCAATATTACTGCGTACTTTAAGGTTTCTCTTTGATGTTCTTTTATTTTGGGGGCTAACTTTTTCTTTTCCTTTTAGGAAATTATTTGAGCTTTTAATTAGGATTGTGATTTCGGTTTACATGTAAATAACATAGTTGAAAGTACATTGGACTTCTGATTAGTGGATTATTCTACATCAGAGTGCACGTCAAATGTTGTTGTGATTGAGCTATTATTGGGACATTTCTTTAGACTAACATTTAAGTTTTTAAAATATGATCATAACCTGCCTAGGAAATAGTTTCTCGGGCATAATTGCATCTACTATGGCATATTCTAAAGTTTTCCACAATAATTTTTACCCCTAGTTGAAACTTCATTATCATTAAGTGCAACATTTTCGAAAAATGAAATAAGTGTCGACCTTTTTATTATGGTTGCACGAGTAGTCTTCAATTAAGAAAACAGTTTTGATCTCCGTAAAATAATAACGGTCGTAATATGTTCAAATTTATGAAGTTACGTTTTGCTTCTAACTTCGATTATTCTCTAGAAGTTAAAATTGGGGTCATGTTTCTGTCACATAATAATTCTAAGCAAGATTTACATATTTTTAGTCAATTTGGACTATAGTTGACCTAGAGCGGTCAAAGACTGTTCTTGAAATAGACTCATAGCATAACTCAAGTTGGACTATTGAAATGTGGACTAGATTTGAATTGACTCATAGCACAACTCAAGTTGGACTATTCTTTAGTTGACTAATAGCACAGCTCTTCTCGGACTATGGATTACAACAATATATAATCTAGACCAGATTTTACTAATCCAATTCAATTTAGAACATATAAACGACTTAAAGATAAATAGGAAGGGATGTGCTATATGCACAAACCCCTGTGCACAGGGTGTCTCACAAGGGGGTGGACTCTACAGGGGTCTGTGCAAGAAGGGTTTCCCAAATAGGAATAAGTGATAAATAAAAAGTAACTTGAGTGTTTATAAAAATGATCCAAACATTAGCTCACATCTTCGGTGAGTAGTGAGATAAAATAAAGCCCATGTTTGGTTTAGATATTAAAATCATATATATATTTTTTAAGATTTTAATAAAAGTTAATGAAAAGCGTGGCTAAAAAGTTGTGAGTTACAATAATGTGTGATTAAAATTAATTATTAATTTTGACTTAAACTAAAAATTTTAGCTGAACCAAGCTTTGAGCAAAATAGTATTGAAGTTAAGGTTTGAACAACCTCAATATTATCAAATTTGAATGGTTTTACAGCTCCCGGGCATAGCTTAGTGGTGCAAAAGATATGAGTGATGTTATCTCACGTCTTGCTGGCAGTCGGAGTGTGGGGGTTCGATTCCTAAAACATGGAATTGGACTTCTTATAGGCGCAGTGTACATGCAACTCTTGTTCCCTGGCCCGTTGGGGCATATCCTGCGATTTACCTCCCTCACAAAATTCTAGGAGTGGGCGCTGGGAGCCCTCAAGGTTGGGGTTCAACCTTTTAAAAAAAAAATGTATTATGAAATAGTGATTGATGGAGAATGTGTGGTTAAAAAGAAAGAAAATATTTTTGATTTGGGTGTAATATTATTTTAATGAAAAATGTGTGATTAAAAATGAATACTGTAAAAAAATTATAAAAGAAAATGGATGACAAACGAGGGCTAAATTTCTTAGAATAAAGAATTGATGAGTTCTAATGTGCAAACTAATTCAAATTTGATTTAAATGAGGTTGTACTAAATTATTAAACCTCCGATTGAGCCACATTATTGTAAAAATGAGAATGAAAAATATAATCATCGCGAACCTCACACAAAAGATAAAAATTAAAATATGGTGATTTGATGTGATGGATAACGGTTATATTTTTCATTTTAATGGAAAAATAATAGGGCTCAAACAAGGCCTAAAAGTCACAATCCAATATATTTTGAGACATACTTATTTTAACCACAAAGCAACAATTATTTTTAAAATAAGTAATTTATTAAATTGAGTGAAATAAAATCAAATTGGGTAGCCATGATGATACTTAAAGCTTGTCTGTCTCCCATTTTGAGAGAAAATATAGAGTTTTGAATAGTAATTTTTGGAGAATGTGTGGTTGAATTTTTTTAAAAAAATTATTGGTTTATGTGTATAATATTTTATTTTGTAAATGTGTGGTGAAAAATATTACTGTAACTGTACGACGAAATCTCGTGTATTAAAATACAGAAATCGTTACAAATTGTATTTTGATAAATACAAGTGATGTTGACCTTCTTGTAATTGCAAAATTGTAAAATCCTCTGATTAATGATCTAAATATTTTAAGACGAGGGGCCGCATGGCTTGAATCTTGATCTTCAAGAATTTGTTGAAAATTTGATTTATCGAGACTTGGCTTATTCGGAACTTGAACTTCGGAGTTTAGATTTGGACTTGAATTTGATTTGATTTGAAGAAGACTTTGATCTACTTGGACTTGACGTGAACCTGTTTGATTCGAAGAAGATTTTATTCTTCTTGGGGTTCACCGATTTTGGATTTGAGAGGAATTCTTCCCTTCTTCTGATCTTGAAATTTCTTGAGCACTTCATGGCGTTCTCTACCTTTTTTCTTGCTTACTTTCCGTGTCCCGTCTTATGGACCACTGGTCTTATTTATAGGGGAGGATTCAAGTTAATTTTGGTACTTACTCAATTAATTTAATTAAAAGAGATATTTGAGTAATTATGGTTTTATTTATTTATTTTGTTTGTTTATTTTTTTTTTTTTTATTTAAAATTTGGTATGGGCCTTTGGGTTTTATGGATTTTAGTAGATTTAAATTTAATTGGGCTAATATTTAAATTGACCCAATCCATTTTATTTTATTATTTTTTTTATGTATACAAATGGGACCCTCAAGATTTATTTATTATGAAATAAATAAATTAATAAATCTTGACTTTCAATTTTATTTTGATTTGTTCGATTTCGAATTTTTTTTTTCTTTTGACCTCAAACTTCCCATTAGTAAATTAATACGGATGGAAGATTTGAAAGCAAAATGTGAATTTGATAAAATTCTTATCCTTCAAATTCGAGAATAAGATTTTTTTCTTTGGTCGAATTTTGATTATTTAATTATTTTATAGACCCATAACAAATTTGATTTAAACAAGTTTTTTACGTTTCGTGGTAAATTGGGCTTAAGTTAAGTCCATTATCCGCCTATTTATACGAAAAAATTATAAGACTTGAGAACAAGTCTGTTAAATCTTGCAAACAAAAGGTAAACAATTCTTTCCCTTTTTTTTCATTCTCTTTCTCTCGCCCACTTTCTATTTTTTCTTTCTTTTATTTTTTTAATTCTTCTCAGTTCTACCACATGCAGAGACATGAATCGGTATAGGTTTCTGCTGTGCAAAATTTTTTAATTGGTTTCTACAAAAGCAGAAACATATTATTAAAAAAAGATTTCTAGTGTTTTCGCCGCCAATTGTAATTGGAATTGGTTAATTCATACACACACACACACACACACACACACACACACATATATATACATACACACACACACACACACACACATATATATGTGTGTGTGTGTGTTTGTATATATATGAATTTTTTTTTGTTACACACGTAACTTCCTTTTTTTTTTGTTTCTTTTTTTTTCTTTTACCTATTTATTTATTTATTTTTTTAACCGTCCCTTCATTTTGATCCTCTTTTTTATGTGTTGATTATTTTGGTGTGATTAATTTTAACAAAATTGAAACTAATATACTTCATTTTTTTTAGGGTTTCAATTCTTTGGAGCGAATCAAGATTTTTCTTCACGAAGAGGTTAGATTTTTTTTTTTAATGTTGCAATTATTCTTTGAGTTCAGGAAATACATGCTTATGAACAAACTTAAAATTGCAAACCTTCATACACATTGAGGACCAAGGACCTGCTCCTTCCATCGTCCAAGGCACTTTGTGTTAAGGACCAAAGACTGACTCCTTCCATCGTCCAAGACACTTTGTGTTGAAGACCAAGGACTGGCTCCTTCAACTGTTCAAGACACTTTGTGTTGAGGATCAAAGTGTCGAGGATCAAGGACTGGCTCCTTCAACTGTTCAAGACACTTTGTATTGAGGACCAAGGACCCGTTTCTTCCATCATCCAAGGCACTTTGTGTTAAGGACCAATGACTGATTCCTTCAACCGTCCAAGGCACTTCGTGTTAAGGACAAAGGATTGGCTACTTCAACTGTCCAAGACATTTCGTGTTGAGGACCAAGGACTTGTTCCTTCTATCATCCAAAAAACTTTGTGTTAAGGACCAGGGACTGATTCCTTCGACCGTCCAAAGTACTTTGTGTTAAGGACCAAGGACTGGTTCTTTCGACCGTCCAAAGCACTTCGTGTTAAGGACTAAGGACTGGCTCCTTCCATCATCCAAGACACTTTGTGTTGAGGACCAAGGACTTGTTCCTTTCATTGTCCAAGACACTTTTTAGAGAGGCTATTTACATATTTGGGAGACTCGGGATTTTAAACAATAAACCAATTTGAGAGGTTTACTGCCCCCTTTTTTTACTGATTTTTTTTTGCAGGCATGGCTGGGACAAGTTCTAATGATAAAGTGTGCTCTGACATGCATGAAATTGTTGAGCTTAAAAATCAAGGCTAAAGTTATCTGCGTTTCAAAGATACTGATGTGAAGTGCCATGCCTAGACCGGCGTACGAGGTGAACTTAAATTTAGTGTCCATAAGCCAACGACAGATCCTTGCCCCGACCTCCTGGAGCCATTGTCGGAGTTGCATATGTCCACCATTAGTGAATGTCACGAGAGTTTGGATACTGGCAAATCCAATCGCTCTAGCAGTCATCTTCCATTTTTGTGTCTTCTGCCTCATCATTCCCAAAGCATGGAGTACATGCAACAACATATTTTGTCCGAGGTGTTTATGCTCATGTAGACAAGAGTTATTCTCGCCCTATAATTCAAAGATATGCCGGAACTCTGAATGCTTTTCAATCTTGGGAGAAAAATGTCGTTGATTGTCGCGAATTATCTGTGGAACGATGAACACCGATAACTTTTGCTGAAATCCATTACCCTCATCGTCTCATCCTGATGTACGTGTGGATAACTAACCGAGGTCTGTAGATACTTCAGAATTCATGATGAGTATTCGATCTGGATTTGTTTCTTATCGTCGAGGAAATTCACCTTTCATTCTTGAGGCATATAATCCTCACAGGTTTGCGAGACAGTTTGGCTTTAGACAGAAACTTCTCGGTTCACCAAGAAAGTTGAATATTGTCCCCAGTGTAGGCGACATGTATCGGGTTTAGTTGTCCTTAACTCGAATAAAAAGTGGGTTTGTATTTCATATTCCAGAGTATGTGAGGAATATACATCAAAACATTGATGTTGAATACCAGGATTGGTGGAATAGCAAAGTGTTACCACTCTTGACCAAGGTCTAGGTGCAAGTCTTATTTTCTAGTGAGAGTCGTGACTTTGTTCTTGGCTCGAATCCGAACAGGGTTTTAGCTAGAGGCTTAAATCATCCAAATGCTGCTTCTGAAGAGGCTTCTTGAAAGAGGGATCTAAACCAGCAAAATGAAAGAGGTATTAAGAGAACCACAATTATAGTTCCCTCAGCAAAGGTTGCTGCTACCTCTGAGCCTACTGATAAGGTGCTGGAAGCAATTTTGATTCTAGATCAAAGTAGTCTTGGAGATCGAGCATCACAAGCACCAGGAAAGACTTTGACTCCAGAAGATGAAAGTTTTGGAGATCAGGTATAGTTCTCCATTTTTTTATGTACTGTTTGTATCTGATTTTCTGTCACAATCTTCAATTTTAGGCTCCTCTTTCTCGAATATACAAAATCAAACGACCAATAAAATCGAGGCCGCTTCAAGTTATTCCGAGTCTTTCAAAAGGTGAAGTTGGAGCTTCTCACATTAACATCAGCCTCCCGAACACATCATCAGACGGTGGATTTTTAGACATGTTGCCCAGGACACGAAATACAGGTATGTGCCCTATTGTTGTTTGCTGCACTCCCCCCCCCCTTTTTGAAATCATGCTCCATTTTTGTAGGTTTTCCGAGCATCCCTAAAGAACTAAATTTCTCCATGAATCCAAACTTTTTGCAAGATCAGACTAACGAGAATGACGGGCGAATCGATGCACTTCAAGGAATAGCTGGTATTCATGATTCTCATGACCTTCCTTGCAAATATCCGGGCACTATCAATGGAGGTACTTTGGTGCATATCATGGACAATTTTAATGCTGAAGATGAAGTAAATTCAGGGACTGTGAGGGCTAACATTTCATATATCAATCAAGGAGTTCCTGTCGTTCCATCTTCGTTGGCTTTAGTCAGTATTCCGCCTTCACAAACAAATAATCATCAGGCTGCACCAATCTGTTCTTTCATGTCTGGTCCTCCACCTGGAATTATTCAAGAGTCTCCTTATCTGAAGGCTGCTCTGGAAGAAGCCATGACTAATTACCTTCAAAGGTGTTTTAAAGATGTCTTGAAGCATGGATTCTCCAATATTCAATCTTGGTGGGATGAAAACAACTTAATTCTTCAAAACGTGATTACCAACTCATTCCATACAGACCCAGCGCCTTTGATGAAGCACATGGATGTGTTTCTGAAAAATGTTGACTCTGACCAATAAAATCGAGGCCGCTTCAAGTTATTCCGAGTCTTTCAAAAGGTGAAGTTGGAGCTTCTCACATTAACATCAGCCTCCTGAACACATCATCAGACGGTGGATTTTTAGACATGTTGCCCAGGACACGAAATACAGGTATGTGCCCTATTGTTGTTTGCTGCACTCCCCCCGCCCTTTTTGAAATCATGCTCCATTTTTTGTAGGTTTTCCGAGCATCCCTAAAGAACTAAATTTCTCCATGAATCCAAACTTTTTGCAAGATCAGACTAACGAGAATGACGAGCGAATCGATGCACTTCAAGGAATAGCTGGTATTCATGATTCTCATGACCTTCCTTGCAAATATCCGGGCACTATCAATGGAGGTACTTTGGTGCATATAGTTTCTTACGAGTGATCAATGGCGATTGATCATGATGAAGTCATGAATTTCTGATTCTTTTTTTAGACTATATTATATGAATTTTGACTTGTTATTTTTTATTTGGATGAACTTTTCTTTTTCATATTTCATTGGCTTTAGTCAGTATTCCGCCTTCACAAACAAATAATCATCAGGCTGCACCAATCTGTTCTTTCATGTCTGGTCCTCCACCTGGAATTATTCAAGAGTCTCCTTATCTGAAGGCTGCTCTGGAAGAAGCCATGACTAATTACCTTCAAAGGTGTTTTAAAGATGTCTTGAAGCATGGATTCTCCAATATTCAATCTTGGTGGGATGAAAACAACTTAATTCTTCAAAACGTGATTACCAACTTATTCCATACAGACCCAGCGCCTTTGATGAAGCACATGGATGTGTTTCTGAAAAATGTTGACTCGTACTTATCTGAAAGAAAGCAACACTTGGATTGTCCAACCATTGAAGAAAAGGCTGAGGAGTTTGAAACTTTTGAACATTCAGCTGGAAGTAAAGGATTCCACGTATTCTTCATTGAGAGGCAACATTAGTGAGCTAACCTTTGAGCTAGACAAACTCCGTGATGAACTTCAAGCCCAAGAGGAAGGAAAAAGTATTATTGGAACCAGGAAGGCAGCATTGAAAAAAACACAGATAAGAGATATCGCTAGCGTAGCATCCATTGACCAGAAAAGGAAGACCCTTGAAGATAGTTTCTTACGAGTGATCAATGGCGATTGATCATGATGAAGTCATGAATTTCTGATTCTTTTTTTAGACTATATTATATGAATTTTGACTTGTTATTTTTTATTTGGATGAACTTTTCTTTTTCATATTTCTTGTGTTTTTTTTACTACAGCAATTGGTAAACAAATTGAATGAATTTATTAGTTGTGACTGAACTTGAATTTATAATTTATTCAAGCTGCCTACGTACCTAAACGGGATCAAGTCGAACGTAATTCGTTACAAGAACACAATTTTTTTTGTACAATGAAAAATTTAAAAATAAAGAACTTCAGGCGTAAAAATGCTTTAAAAATTTTCCATTGATAGGTCCGATTTGCAATCCATCTTTGTGGACGATCTTGTACGCTCCGTTAGCATGAGTAACAAGAAATGGACCATCCTATTTAGGTTGGAACTTGCCTCCTATTTTTCTTGTGATTATATTGGCTTGTGCACGGAAAATACCAGATCTCCAACTTGAAATGATCTTGGTCACACCTTTTTGTTGAAAGACTTGGCCATTCGAGCTTGATAGCACTCTAGATGTATTTGTGCTTCTAACCTCTTCTCATCCAAAGCTTCTAGCTCTTCCAATCGAAGGCGGGCATTTTTTTCAGTTGTCAAACCTTTTTGGTTAGAAATTTGAAGTGACGGGATTTGACACTCCAGAGGAAGTATAACTTCTACTCCATATACTAAGGCATAAGGAGAGGCTTGTGTTGGAGTCTGATAAGTAGTTCGATAAGCCTATAAGACTTCATTGATTTTCTCATGCCAATCTCTTTTTAATTTGAAAACAACCTTTTTTAGCAGACTGCATAGTATTTTGTTGAACGCCTCTACTAATCCGTTAGCTGTCGCATTGTATATGGACGAGTTATATTGTTAGAACCCAAACTTAGCACATAAATTATTTACGTGGCTATTGCAGAATGATTTTCCATTATCAGTTATGATATGTCGGGAAATACCATATCGATAAATGATTTGGATACGAATGAAATCTGCAACATTTTCTTTCTTTACTTCCTTCAATGGTACGACTTCGGCCCACTTGGAGAAGTAGTCGATCCCAGCGAGGACGTATGCATGCCCTGCTGAAGACTTCGGAGTTATAGGTCCAATTACATCAAGACCCCATGCATGAAACAACCATGAAGCTACTGTCGGATGTAATGGTTCCAGAGATTGATGGATGAAATTGGCATGGACTTGGAAAACTTCACATTTTCTTGCATAATCCATGGAGTCTTGTACCATAATTGGCTAGTAATAGTCCATCCTTTTTATTCGAAAATGGAGTTTAGGTCCAGACTGATGGGGACCACAAATTCCAGAGTGGGCTTTGATAAGTGTGTTTTTACACACTTATTTAGCTCATAAACATGACTTAAACATGAACAAAGTTGTTGTATTATGACTTAATCTCGTTAAATTCATGCAATGTAGGTGTTTCTATGGAAAAGATGGAATTCAGAAGAAAAGAGCCGAAAAGGGACCAAAACGAAACAAAGCGATAGTTCGGGGACCAAAGGTGCAAATATTGGGAAGTTGAGCTAAAGTGCAGAATGAGAATGAAAATATGCCAAGTATGAGATTGAGGACGATACAAGACGATCGGAGGAAGAAAGAAGTAACATTGGACTGAATTGAAGAAGAGTGAAAGATGAAGGACTAAATTGCAATTAATCAAAAGATGAGCCGAGCAAGTAATCAAGGAATTAATTGACCCAAACATCAATTAGGAGTCAATATTTTATAATGGAACAAAGGAAGGAAAGAAAAGAGATCAAGAAAAAAAGAAAACGGAGTTCAGGGACCAAAATAGCAAGGTTGTAAAGTTACAACCTTGCGGCCGCATGTAACTATACCATGCGGCCGCACATGAGGAGGCAAGGATATTATTGAGGCAGAAAACTTGAATCATGCGTTCCCATTTTTTGTAGGTTTTCCGAGCATCCCTAAAGAACTAAATTTCTCCATGAATCCAAACTTTTTGCAAGATCAGACTAACGAGAATGACGAGCGAATCGATGCACTTCAAGGAATAGCTGGTATTCATGATTCTCATGACCTTCCTTGCAAATATCCGGGCACTATCAATGGAGGTACTTTGGTGCATATCATGGACAATTTTAATGCTGAAGATGAAGTAAATTCAGGGACTGTGAGGGCTAACATTTCATATATCAATCAAGGAGTTCCTGTCGTTCCATCTTCGTTGGCTTTAGTCAGTATTCCGCCTTCACAAACAAATAATCATCAGGCTGCACCAATCTGTTCTTTCATGTCTGGTCCTCTACCTGGAATTATTCAAGAGTCTCCTTATCTGAAGGCTGCTCTGGAAGAAGCCATGACTAATTACCTTCAAAGGTGTTTTAAAGATGTCTTGAAGCATGGATTCTCCAATATTCAATCTTGGTGGGATGAAAACAACTTAATTCTTCAAAACGTGATTACCAACTTATTCCATACAGACCCAGCGCCTTTGATGAAGCACATGGATGTGTTTCTGAAAAATGTTGACTCGTACTTATCTGAAAGAAAGCAACACTTGGATTGTCCAACCATTGAAGAAAAGGCTGAGGAGTTTGAAACTTTTGAACATTCAGCTGGAAGTAAAGGATTCCACGTATTCTTCATTGAGAGGCAACATTAGTGAGCTAACCTTTGAGCTAGACAAACTCCGTGATGAACTTCAAGCCCAAGAGGAAGGAAAAAGTATTATTGGAACCAGGAAGGCAGCATTGAAAAAAACACAGATAAGAGATATCGCTAGCGTAGCATCCATTGACCAGAAAAGGAAGACCCTTGAAGATAGTTTCTTACGAGTGATCAATGGCGATTGATCATGATGAAGTCATGAATTTCTGATTCTTTTTTTAGACTATATTATATGAATTCGTTTAATTAGAGAAATTTCGAAATTAGGGTTTTCAATAGAAATTAGGGTTTTTAGTTGAAATTAGGGTTTTTTGCATTTAGACCATATTTTCACTCAATTAGACTCGATTAAGGCTAGATTATATAGAATTGAACTACTCAATCTCTGATGGACGATATTCGGACTTTTTTAAATCCACTTTATTACTTGTTACGAACCGTACACTTACGGTAATTTTAAATCAAAAGAATTATTTCGTGAACAAGTTTTTGGCGCCGTTGTCGGGGATTGAGTATTCGTTTAATTTTATTCAATTTAGCACTAATTTGAACTTTTTATTTTTAATTTATTTTAGTTCATTTTATTTTATTGCTAGTTAGTTTTATTACATAAGTGCATATTTTAGTTACTTAAGTCTTTAAATTGAATTCTATTGCAGAAGTGCATGCCAAGATCTGCTGAAGGAGATCTACTCCCAACCGACCCAGAGATCGAACGAAGCTTTAGAAGAAGGCAGAGAGAAAACAAAGCAATGAGAAATCAGATGGAGAACGTACAACACAATCCTGTTATACAAGCCAATGAAGGTCCAGACTGATGGGGACCACAAATTCCAGAGTGGGCTTTGATAAGTGTGTTTTTACACACTTATTTAGCTCATAAACATGACTTAAACATGAACAAAGTTGTTGTATTATGACTTAATCTCGTTAAATTCATGCAATGTAGGTGTTTCTATGGAAAAGATGGAATTCAGAAGAAAAGAGCCGAAAAGGGACCAAAACGAAACAAAGCGATAGTTCGGGGACCAAAGGTGCAAATATTGGGAAGTTGAGCTAAAGTGCAGAATACACGCACGTCTCACGCTTATTAGAGATGTGCCAGCACTTCAGATATCAAGGAATCTCTGACGACGCCATAAGATTAAGACTATATCCACATACTTTGCGGGATAAGGCGATTGAATGGCTTGATTCTCAGCTAATAGCTAGCATTACTACCTGGAATGACCTAGCTCAAAATGAAAATATGCCAAGTATGAGATTGAGGACGATACAAGACGATCGGAGGAAGAAAGAAGTAACATTGGACTGAATTGAAGAAGAGTGAAAGATGAAGGACTAAATTGCAATTAATCAAAAGATGAGCCGAGCAAGTAATCAAGGAATTAATTGACCCAAACATCAATTAGGAGTCAATATTTTATAATGGAACAAAGGAAGGAAAGAAAAGAGATCAAGAAAAAAAGAAAACGGAGTTCAGGGACCAAAATAGCAAGGTTGTAAAGTTACAACCTTGCGGCCGCATGTAACTATACCATGCGGCCGCACATGAGGAGGCAAGGATATTATTGAGGCAGAAAACTTGAATCATGCGTTCGCATGATTTAAAACCATGCGACCGCATGGCTTAACACCATGCGACCGCATGGCTTTAAAATCCGAAGAAAATTCTGAACTTCGAGGTAGGGATATTATTGAGGCAAAAAACTTGAACCATGTGGCCGCATGGCTTTAAAATCTGAAGAAATTTCTGAACTTCCATTTTTAATTGAAACTCTTTCGGGGTTATGTGAGGACATGATATAAAAGCCAAAATTTATCAGAAATAGGGCAGAACGTCCAGGGAGAAGAAAAATATAACTTTTGGAGGCAAGAAACACGATCTTGAAGCCGATTCCACAAGAATTCAAGTGGGTTTTCAAGGTTTTATTCAAGATTTCAAGAATTTTCATATGGGTGCTATTCTTTCTATTTATTAATTTCGTTTTTCCTGTAATTATGAATATTCTAGGCTAGGTTTTCAATTACTAGGTGATCGATGAACCATTGTTTGTTATTTTAATTCCATATTTCATGAATTTAATATAAAGACTCGTTTGGATAATTTGATTGGTTTATATGCATTGATTTTCTTCCGCAATTAGTGGCCAATGATTGTGTGAGTGTTGATGACTTATTTCTTACATTCGAGAGAAGTGGAATAGGTTCGATAAGGTGTAAATTAACATAGGGTCCGATAGGGGATAGAGATATACCCCTATACTTTATGCAATTCTTTAATTGTTCACAAAACCACATGCATTCTTGTATATTTACATCATCCATAGAGATATAGGCTGGTGGTGTGCAAGAATAAGTCTAATATATATCGAGAGAATATATTGGATAGAATTAGGAACATTGAATTGGCAAATTTCCATCGGGTCATTAATTTTATGAAATTAGGGTTTTCATAACTTCAATTGGGGATTCGTGATCCTAGTGACTTTAGTTTGATTCATTTCCATAAATTAGCTTTTGAATTTGCATAATTACATATACTTGAGTGTTTGAGTCGTTTAATTAGAGAAATTTCGAAATTAGGGTTTTCAATAGAAATTAGGGTTTTTAGTTGAAATTAGGGTTTTTTGCATTTAGACCATATTTTCACTCAATTAGACTCGGTTAAGGCTAGATTATATAGAATTGAACTACTCAATCTCTGATGGACAATATTCGGACTTTTTTAAATCCACTTTATTACTTGTTACGAATCGTACACTTGCGGTAATTTTAAATCAAAAGAATTATTTCGTGAACAAGTTTTTGGCGCCGTTGTCGGGGATTGAGTATTCGTTTAATTTTATTCAATTTAGCACTAATTTGAACTTTTTATTTTTAATTTATTTTAGTTCATTTTATTTTATTGCTAGTTAGTTTTATTACATAAGTGCATATTTTAGTTACTTAAGTCTTTAAATTGAATTCTATTGCAGAAGTGCATGCCAAGATCTGCTGAAGGAGCGAAGCTTTAGAAGAAGGCAGAGAGAAAACAGAGCAATGAGAAATCAGATGGAGAACGTACAACACAATCCTGTTATACAAGCCAATGAAAGAGGGGAAGAAGACGAAGGAAACATGCTCGTTGGAGAGTTCACGACCCCTCAAATCATTCAAAGTCAGTCCAGCATTGTATATCCACCGTTCGGGCAGGCAAATTTCCAGTTGAAGACAAATATGATACAACTGTTCCAGAACAGACATCAGTTTTATGGAAGAATTGAAGAGAATCTGCA
>NC_036237.1:1104719-1107422 GCF_002742605.1 Olea europaea var. sylvestris
CCTGATTGGGATTTGCCCTTTGAGCTAATGTGTGATGCGAGTGATCATGCAGTTGGTGCGGTTTGGGACAAAAAAAAGAATAAAATCTTTCATGTGATATACTATGCAAGTAGAACTTTGAACGACGCCCAAATCAACTATGCGATGACAGAGAAGGAATTGCTAGCTGTGGTTTATGCATTCTACAAGTTCAGATTGTATCTTGTTGGGTCTAAGGTCATTGTCTACACAGATCATGCCGCTCTGAAGTATCTTATGACAAAGAAGGATGCTAAGTCGAGATTGATACATTGGATATTGTTGTTGCAAGAGTTTGATATTGAGATCAAGGATAAGAAGGGCAGTGAAAATGTGGTAGCCGACCACCTATCAAGATTGGAACGGGATGAACCTGAGATGTCAGTTGACATCAATGAAATCTTTCCAGATAAGCAAATTTTTGGAGTAGAAATAGTCCCATGGTACGCTGATATTGTTAACTACCTTGCTAAGTTTATCCCACCACCAGAGTATTCTAGCCATCAAAAAAAGAAGTTATTTGCAGAGCTGAAGTATTAATTTTGGGAAGATCCCATTCTCTACAGAAGAGGCGCAGATCAGATAATCAGAAGATGCATTCCTGAAGATGAAGTACCGGAGATTCTAGAACATTGTCACTCTTCTACATATACTGGGCATGTTGGAGCTTCAAAGACTGCTGCAAAGATACTACAATCGGGTTTATATTGGCCTACTTTATTCAGAGACACATTCGAGTATATGAAGAGATGCGATAAATGTCAATGAACCGAAAATATCTCAAGAAGAAATGAGATGCCACTAAATTACATCTTGAAAGTTGAAATATTTGATGTATGGGGAATAGACTTCATAGGACCTTTTTCCCCATCGTACTCAAATCAATATATCTTGGTGGCCGTTGACTATGTCTCTAAGTGGGTGGAAGTTGTTGCATTGCCTACTAACGACGCAAAAGTGGTGATAGAGTTCTTGAAGAAGTACATATTTACAAGATATGGTACACCGAGGGTGATAATAAGTGATGGGGGCAAACACTTCATAAATCGTCAATTAGAGTAGCTGTTGAATAAATATGGGGTGAAACATAAAGTAGCAACTCCATATCATTCACAAACCAATGGACAAGTTGAAGTTTCGAACAGACAGTTAAAGAGAATACTGGAAGTTACAGTGAACTCATCCCGAAAAGATTGGTCTAAGAAGTTGGACGGTGCACTGTGGGCTTACAGAATAATATTTAAGACACCAATAGGAATGTCTCCATACCGCCTGGTGTTTGGAAAAGTGTGTCATCTACCATTGGAGTTGGAGCACCAAACATATTGGGCTATGAAACAGTTGAATATGGATCTCAAGGCTATCGGTGAAAAATGACTTCTGCAACTTAATGAATTGGATGAGATGAGAATGGAAGCATACGAGAACTCAAAATTGATCAACGAGCGCACCAAGAGATGGCATGATTTACACATTCAGAGGCGAGAGTTTAAATTTGGCCCAAAAGTGTTATTGTACAATTCTAGACTCAAACTCTTCCCAGGAAAGCTAAGAACAAGGTGGTCGGGTCCCTATACCATAACTAAGGTGATGCAATATGGGGCTATTGAAGTGAGTCACGAGACCAAAGGCACTTTCATCGTCAATGGGCAAAGACTAAAACATTATTGGGGTTGTAATTTCCCCAAGCAGAAGTCCACTGTGCAGCTCCGCAACCCAACGTGAAGAAGATACAGGAAAGTCGAGCTATCGACTATAAACTAGCGCTGAGTGGGAAGCAACCCATAGTATCCTTCAATTTATTTTATTGCATTTGTTTAGAAATTTGTTTACATTTCGTATGTTTTATTAGGTCATCGATCATTCACGCATGATAGTCTAGGCACTACACATTTATAGTTGCATGAGTCGGGGTTAAAGAAAGTGTTTTGAGTGTTTCAGTGTGAAGTAAAAAATTTCGTGGTTCAAAGTCGTTCGTTTTATTTTTCGAGATGTTTTTCAAAAAAAAAAATTGGCTTTGTCCATGCGGCCGCATGGACAAGAGGTCCATGTGACCTCATGGACCCTAACCGAAACCTAAATGGCTCAACAGTGCTACACCATGCGGTCGCATGATGTATAAGTGACGGGTTATTAACTCATCACTTGCTAAAACAACCCTTTTTTTCTCCCCGAAATCACTCTCACACGAACACCCCAATTCCCCCCCCCCCAAATCCACCTTCACACACAATCACTCACTACCACACTTATCATTATTCACATCATTGGCATTATTATCAAGAATTTTGAAGTATACTCTCAAATTTCATCTTCCAAAGGTCTAAAGGTAAGAAATTTAATTTCTATGCAAAGTTTGAAGCTATTCTTTGATTTTATTGCCATTTTCAAATTGGGTAAGTGTTGAATTGTGATTGAATTGTGATTTGTGAACTAACCCTAAGTGTAAATCAAAAACAAAGTGAAGGAAATTCCCAATGCACACAACGTATTCGATTAAATGTTAATGAGACATATGATTCAAAATTTTGAACTTTTCATTTGTGTGATGATTTACATTGTTAATGTGAGGCGTACTATACGAGAAATCTCATGGAATTTCGTTAGAAAACGTTAGCCTCACATATTTGTGCACATAACCACATAATTGTTAAGTCGTGTCAACTCACGTCACTAACTTCGTCC
>NC_036237.1:1111197-1119726 GCF_002742605.1 Olea europaea var. sylvestris
GATGAACCATTGTTTGTTATTTTAATTCCATATTTCATGAATTTAATATAAAGACTCGTTTAGATAATTTGATTGGTTTATATAGGGCTGGACATGGTCTGATTCGGTTCGGTTTCCTTAAGAACCGAATCGGACCCAAAATTTTTGGGTACTTAGTAATTGGAATCGTCGGGTCCAAATTTAATTATGGAATCGTTTGGGTTCGGTTCGGTTCGGTTCCGTACCATAATTACATTTTTTAACATTTACAACACTACATAAATACAACTAATAATATGTTGAGTCATAACTTTTACAAATTAACAAAGTCCCATTAAAAACATATAAGTAACAAGTTGTCCAGTAACATTAATTTACCAATGTATACATATACCAAAAAGTAGATATTAGTATTAAAATATCGGCAATTCATATCAATAATTCCCTTACTTCAGCCTTCAAAATCAAGTCTACATAAAACAATTAAATATGAATTAAAAGTCATAGAAATAAAATATTTTTAAGTATTGCTAATACTTACCAGCTATTTGATTAATCAGCAATTTCTTGAGTTGCCATATGAAGAAACTCTACAGAAAAAATTGAAAAAATACAAATGAACTAAAAATGGAAGATAAAAATGGGCTTAAATGCTTGATGTTGGGCTAAAAAAATATTAAAAATGAAATAAATAATTGGGCCAAAAAAATTAGATTTAGAAAAAATTAAAATAATTTGATTTATTCAATATAAAAAATAAAAAATAAGGAAAATTCGGTTCTTATTCGGTTCTCGGTCTAGAACCGAGAACCGAACCGTACCCGTCGATTCTCGATTCGGGTATTTAATTTAAGAAGAACCGTCGGGTTCAGTTCGGTTAGGGAGTTTTGTCCAACCCTAGGTTTATATGCATTGATTTTCTTCCGCAATTAGTGGCCAATGATTGTGTGAGTGTTGATGACTTATTTCTTACATTCGAGAGAAGTGGAATAGGTTCGATAAGGTGTAAATTAACATAGGGTCCGATAGGGGATAGAGATATACCCCTATGCTTTATGCAATTCTTTAATTGTTCACAAAACCACATGCATTCTTGTATATTTGCATAATCTATAGAGATATAGGCTGGTGGTGTGCAAGAATAGGTCTAATATATATCGAGAGAATATATTGGATAGAATTAGGAACATTGAATTGGCAAATTTTCATCAGGTCATTAATTTTATGAAATTAGAGTTTTCATAACTTCAATTGGGGATTCGTGATCCTAGTAACTTTATTTTGATTTATTTCCATAAATTAGCTTTTGAATTTGCATAATTTTATTTACTTGAGTGTTTGAGTCGTTTAATTAGAGAAATCTCGAAATTGGGGTTTCTAATTGAGAAATTAAGGTTTTCAATAGAAATTAGGGTTTTTAGTTGAAATTAGGGTTTTTAATTAAAATTAGGGCTTTTTGCATTTAGACCATATTTTCACTCAATTAGATTCGGTTAAGGCTAGATTATATAGAATTGAACTACTCAATCTCTGAGGGACGATATTCGAACTTTTTAAAATCCACTTTATTACTTGTTACGAACCGTACACTTGCGGTTATTTTAAATTAAAAGAATTATTTCGTTAACAGGCTTCTTCCAGGACCTGTGTTGCTTCGTCATCACTCAGGCATCAAAGGAAAACTTCATCAAATGATTGTCGATAAAGTATTCCCTTATAAAAGATAAAGCAAGAGGCACGCCTCTTGATTTCAGTTTTTCACCGTGGATTATCTGGTAGCTTTTGATGTTGAAGGAAATCGATTATCGGTTGTCTCCAATCTTCTCTTTTCTCATTTTCGAGTACTTCGACGCTATTATTTTCTTCCAAATTATTGGGTAGCAACGACGGAAGCACCCATCTTTGAGCAATTGATATGGAGTGTGAGAAATCTTCATCTGACCTAGCTAAAACAGCAGCCAAATTAGCTAAGGCATCAGCTTCCCTATTTTCACTTATTGGGACGAATTTAATTTTTACTGAATCAAATCGTCTCATAAGCATTGATGCATATTCATAATATGGTTTCAGGTTTGAATTTTGGACTTCATACTCAACTAAAAGTTGGTTGATTATCAATTTAGAATCTCCAAAGACTTCCAGCTGGTGGATATCCATATCTAACGCTGCTTCTAAACCAAGGATAAGGGCTTGATATTCTGTCACATTGTTTGAACATTTCTCTGCTAAGGCAAAAGAGCTGGGCATGACAAGATTATGGAGAGTGACTAAGATTACTCCTGCTCCGACACCATAACTTCGGGCTGTCCGTCGAAGTATAGCCTCCATGATGGTATAGCTTCAATGAATAGAACTTCTTCATCGGGAAGGTCTTCTTGAAGTTCCCATTCCGCTGGAATTGGGTGGTCAGCTAGGAAATCTGCCAATGCTTGTCCTTTAATGGCCTTTTGAGGAATGAATTTGATATCGAACTCAGACAATAGTAGTGCCCATTTTCCAATCCTACCAGAGAGAATTGGCCTAGACATTTTGTACTTCAATGGATCAATCTTCGAAACAAGATTGATCATGTGTGATAGCATATAATGTCTCAACTTTTTAGCTGCAAAGATTAATGCAAGGTACATTTTTTCAATAGGTAAATACTTCATTTCAGCGCCTACCAGTGTCTGGCTTAAGTAATAGAGTGCATTCTCGTTTCCTTCATCGTTGACTTGGACAAGAAGTGCTCCTAGAGAATATTCTTGTGCTGCAACATAAAGAGTCATTGGCTTTTCTGGGACTGGAGCTGTGAGTACCTATGGACGTGACAAATATTGCTTAATGCTTTGGAAAGCATTTTGACAAGCGTCGTCCCACTCAAATGGTACATCTTTCTTCACCAATTTGTTAAATGGATGACATCGTCCAGCCAGGTTAGAGATAAATCTTCGAATGTATGCAAGTTTTCCTTGAAAACTTTTCAACTCACATATATTTCTTGGCTCTGGCATGTTGATTATGACATCAATATTTGATTGATCTATTTCAATGCCCCGGTGTTGAACAACGAAGCCGAGAAATTTTTCAGAGGTGACGCCAAATGCACATTTCAACGGATTCATCTTCAGTTGATGTCTTCGAAATCTTTTGAAAACATCCGTAAATCTTGTAAATGATAGTCACGTCTTTTGGTTTTGACAACAAGATCATCTACATAACATTCCATGTTTTTATGCAGCATGTCATCAAAAATCTTCTGCATTGCCCTCTGATAGGTTGCCCCAGCATTTTTCAATCCAAAAGGCATAACTTTATAACAATATATGCCTTTAGGGATACGAAATGATGTGAGCTCCTCGTCTTTCGGGTTCATTTGTATCTAGATGTAACCGGAGAATCCGTACATGAAAGATAAGACTTCATATCCGGTAGTTGCATCCACCATCAACTCTGTTATCGAAAGTGAAAAATCATCTTTCGGACATGCTTGATTCAAATCTCGAAAGTCAATGCAAATTCTTAATTTCCCGTTCTTCTTTTTAACAGGGACAACATTCGCGATCCATATTGGGTATTTCACTTCACGTATGAATCCAGCTTCAATAAGTTTGTTGACTTCTACTTCAATTTGAGGGATCAGTTCTGGTCGAAATCTTCTTTGAGGTTGTTTGACTGTCAAACTCCATGTCTTACTGCAAGATGATGTACTGCAACTTTAGGGTCTAACCCCGGCATCTCCTTGTAAGACCACGCAAACACGTCTTTGTATTTCTGAAGCAAACTAATGTACTTGGATTCCTCTTTTTAACTGAGCAGGGCACTTACAAATACTGGTCTTGGGTCTTCTTCAATCCCCAAGTTCAATTGTTTTAAGTTATCCACAGTAGCTTGCCCACCTTCTTCAAATGTAGGTGGGGCTGGTTCAGGTTCATCCGTTGTGGCAGAACTTTTGGACTCAGAGTCTGAATCGGGAACTTCTTCAAAGGCTATGTGATTGGCAGAAACTTCTTCCTCATCTTTATTACCCTTTAAGGATGAGTGAAGTTTTTGATGTCGCCGTCTTTTTCTTGACCGTTGTGGTTTCGAACTCGGATTGGAAGTTTTGATTCCAAGTCGAGAAAATGCAGATTGTCTTTGGAATGACATTTGGGGATCTTGTACATTCCTATCAATCTAGGTAGAAGAAGAATCTTCATTTAATCTTTGAAAGATGGAAACTTTACCTTTTACATCGACCACTAGAGAGCGTTTTCCTTTTAACCTTGTAAACACTGAAACTCTAGCATTCTCATTTTCGATTCGATCGAACACTAAAGGTCTCGGTTGTTCTGGTTTCTCTTCTGCAACTTCATAAATTTGAACCATGATGGGGTTTAAGGAAACGTTCTTGACCTTAATCTTCCTCGATGGATTAGGATCATATCCCAAACCATACCTGGGTCGAGACATCAGGGCTCCATCAGAATTAGAAGGGACATGCCCACCTGAAAGGACAGTGTCAAGATCACCTAATTTACGAGGCTCTCCTTTTTCGAACCCGACATGTTCAAACAACTTTTTGACTTGAGGATTGTAACATCCTTTGAAAGTCTGTTTTGATTCAGGAACTCCTTCTTGTTTGGATGAGCTAGAAATATAAAGCGTTGATACGTCTAGAATAGATGTCGAAGCCTCTGATGTAGGTTTATGTTCCTCTCGGACCGTCATGAGTTGATGGGGTAGAAGCAATTTTGGAATACTAGGTATTGGAAGAGTTAACTCTTTCTTTAATACCTCAAAATTGGTTGATTCTATTTGAGATTTTTTGCCTCTAGAGAATCCTTCGAATGTAAATTTTGACTTGTCTTTGATAAATTGATGAGATTGAACAGTACTAGATGTGTCATGATCATTTGCATCTTCTTTGATTTTGAATCCAGACATTGTCAACCCTACAGAATTGCACTTTTCATCTTCTATGTAGAATTTGGCGTCAGCAAAATGGGATTCTTCTTCAAGGAATGGTTTATACTCAGCTATCACACATTTAACTTCTCCATCTCGACTATATTTGAAGCATTGGTGCCAGGTGGAAGGTACCACTCAAGTTTCATATAGCCAAACAAGTCCAAGGAGTAACTCATATGATGTTTCATCATCAATGACTTGGAAGAGAGCTGAGGAGATTAACTCTCCTATTTGTAGCTTCAAGCGAATCATGCCAATGGCTCGCTGACCTTTCTGATTGAATCCTTGAATCATGATTTTGCTTCTGGACAGATCACCAACATTAATCCCAACCTTCTTCATTGTTTTAACCGGCATAATATTCACAGCAGATCCACAATCAATCATTATGCGATTTATTTGTATCCTTGAATATAACCGCTGACATACAGTGGCCTATTATGTGGAGGAGAACCTAATTGTAAATCTTCATCGTCAAATGTTATGGCGGTCATACAGTCCTGAGGAGTTGTGGATCCAATATGTTTTAGAACTTTGCCTTCGTACTCTTCTGGATCGATTAGAGCTACAATCAAAGCCATTCGATCATCGAAAGGAAGACTGAGAGATTCTGCTAGACTCGTATTGGCAGGAATATTGTTAAGTAGTGAGATAGTTGCCTTTTGTTTTGAAGTCTGCCTTGATGCGTTCTTCATTTTATTTTTCTTCTCTACACTGATTACATTGGAGGTGAGATATTCTTTATCAAAGAAACCCTTGGGAAAATAATCACCCAGGGTTGGTAGTCTAGGAAGAACGCATGCAGCTGCTTCTCTCTCGGTTGACTTACTAGGTATTCTTGGCTTGGCTTCAGGCTTTTTTCCTCGGTTGTTCTTTGATCTTGATTTCTTGTCACAAACATTAGAACTTAGGAGTTGTGGAGCCTTTCGACGACGTCTTTTCACAAGTGTCCATGCCCCCTGATCTTCTTCTAATGTTTCCTCTTTATTGGGTTGAATTTTTGTTCTCAATCCCTCCAGCTCTGTTCCTGCAAGAGGCGCAGAATGTAAAATTCTACCTATTTTGTTTGGCATTCGGTATATCTCTTTCTTCTTTATGAAGGTGGACCAGCCGTCACCGATCTCGTCTTCAGATTCTGAGTCAGAATCCCGAACATCCAGGTCACCTGTCATAATTTCATAAAAGGTTGGACGATTTGATCTTTCCATCCCTGGATAGACGTAACTAATAGTGATTTATCCGTCTTCCTCAAACTTCACTAGGATGGCTCGTTTTGGAAGTTGAGATCCAAACTCCTTAACTGAGGATTTACAGGCATCGCGTACACCAAAGAACGTTTGTTTCTTCTATGTAATGGGAATTGGATCAAATGATCCAAACGAACCCATTGAGCAGATAGTTGTTGGATTCTCTCCGGTTTCAAGTTTGATCTTATTTTCTTTGCCCAGACGAACAATGAGATCTTTCAAGATGAAGCATTTTTCCACTGAGTGGTTAATGATTCTATGAAATTTATAGTATTTAGGATGATCGATCTTACCAGCTTCCTCGGGTCTTTTTGGTACTGGAAGTTCGATTATCTTCTGTTCAAAGAGTTGATCCAGAGTTCCAGAAACTTCAGAATCTGAGAATGGGTACTCCTTTCCTTCAAGTTCTTTTAGAGTCACATGATCTCTACTTTGGACTTGTCCTCTGTTAGGTCTAAATTCTGGCTTTGGTTTTGGGTTCGAGCTTGACCCCTGGAAAGCTATCTTTGTAGGAGCAGTAGAAATCGACATAGCTTCTTTGGACTTACTTGCCTTGGCGTCTTTCTTTATCTCCTTCATAAGATCTTTCTTATCACGTAGATCACTTGGTAAGTAACTCCCATGCATTGCAATTTGGAGCTCCAAGTCATGAGCACGTGTTGCTAATTCTTCGAATGAGTGAGGCATGTTTGCTTGGAGACTATAGAGTAATCTCCAATGCATGCCTTGTACACACATGTCAATGGAAGATACTTTGCTTGTTCGTTCTTTGCAATTAAGCACGAGGTTCTTCCAGCGTTCAATGTACTCCACAACGGGTTCTTCCTTACTTTGTTTTGTTCGAGCAAGTTCTGGAAGACTGACAGTTCGTCGGGTGCAATAGAAGCATGTTAGGAGCTCTCGCTCAAGCTAATCCCAACTGTCAATTGACCCTACCGGTAAGTTTGTGTACCATTCAAATGCGGAACCTTTGAGGGAGCGTACGAACTGCTTCACCATAGTGTCATTGTAAGTACCTGCATTATTACAAGTCTCAATAAAGTAGGCAACATGTTGCTTTGGATTGCCTTTTCCATCAAAACACTAAAATTTTGGAGGTTGATAACCGAGTGGCATCTTTATTTCATCGATTCGACGACTATAGGGCTTGGCATACACCAGTGAAGATTGTAATGAACCACCATACTGGGCACGAATGGTGTCTACAATCATATGTTGAAGTTGTTGGACGGACAGAGAGCCAATATAGAGTTGAGTGGTGTCACGCAACACGTTTTGAACAACTGTCCGATCATGCATATCTTGCTTTTGTTGGCGCTCTTGGACTTCTAACTCTTTGGCCTTGGAAGATCCTGCATTTTCCTGATCTTTTCTAGTCGATAGATTTTGCGACTCTAGCTTATGTGTGAGTGCAGCAATCTGTGCATCTTTGTCTTCCAATGACTTTGTTAATTTTTCAATGGCTAAAGCCATTTGTTGAATTCAGTCATTTGAGCCCGATGCCGCTTCTATGACCATCACTGGCTCAAGTGATTCTTCAGATGAGACATCATCTTCCCACTTTTGCTGAAAAGTGGCATGAGGGGATCCAGACAAGGATCTACCACTGGAAATGGAGCCCGAACGAGAACTTTTCGCTGAACTCATGGTTTTTTCTGTCAAATGAGAGTTTAGCTTTTTGAAGGCAATTTTCACTTTGCCTTTGTTGAAGAACTTCTTCAGTGGTGTGACCAGTTGAGTTTTCCCATTTTCTATTTGGGCCCTGGTCACATGGAAGAGTTTGCCAAGTTTCTCTTTAAGATGAGTCATAATTTGTTTCGCCTTTTCGCATGTCATTGCTGATGTAATAGTTGAAATTTGAAGATTTTGAGATCAAAAGATGAGAGGACAAGAAGGTCCCACTGGGCGTGCCAAGAAATTTGTACAACGAAATCTCGTGTATTAAAATACAGAAATCGTTACAAATTGTATTTTGATAAATACAAGTGATGTTAACCTTCTTGTAATTGCAAATTTGCAAAATTCTCTGATTAATGATCTGAATATTTGAAGATGAGGGGCTGCGTGGCTTGAACCTTGATCTTCAGGAATTTGTTGAAAATTTGATTTATCGAGATTTAACTTGTTCGGAACTTGAACTTCGGGGTTTAGATTTGGACTCGAATTTGATTTGATTTGAAGAAGACTTTGATCTCCTTGGACTTGACGTGAACCTGTTTGATTCGAAGAAGATTTTATTCTTCTTGGAGTTCACTTGTTTTGGATTTGAGAGGAATTCTTCCCTTCTTCCGGTCTTGAAATTTCTTCAGCACTTCGTGGCGTTTTCTACCTTTTTTCTTGCTTGCTTTTTGTGTCCCGTCTTATAGGCCATTGG
>NC_036237.1:1121714-1260028 GCF_002742605.1 Olea europaea var. sylvestris
ACAAAAGTGCGGAGCAACTTCGTATTGTGCGAAGAGATTATAACTCTCTCTGCATAGTATAGAGAGTTTTTCCAAACTCTCCTAAGAGTTTTGATAGCTCTCCAGAGAAACTCTCCAGAGAGTTTGGAGATTGGAGAAACTTTTTTTCTTTTGTTTATTCTTCATTTTTTCTATTTTATTTTTTATTTTTTCATATTACCATATTTTTGCACCAATGTCGAGTTATCTCCAAACTCTGAAGAGCTAGATTTTTTTTTCCACGTTTCTCTTTCTTTTTATTCTCTTTGATTTTCTTAAATTTAAACTATTTGATTTTTTATTTTTTTAGTTTACTATATATATATATATATACACATTCCTACATAAGAAACAAATAAAATAACTTAACAAAAAAACCTCTCGCCACACAACCACACTGTGCAAAGAAATCAATTGATCTCTCCGAATTGTGGGGAGAGATCAATTTCTCCGCATAGTGTGGAGAGTTTGGAGGAAGGTGTTTCTCCAAACTCTCTGGAGAAACTCTCCAAACTCTCCGTCTTGGTTTTTTTTTTCGTTTTATCTATTTAGGTTTTTTTTTTTTAGATTACTATAGTTTTTCACCAATGTCGATGTATCTTCAAACTCTTCGGATGCCCCGCACACACTGAAAAAATTGCTCTGCACACTCCACACAAAGTGTGCGGAGTTATGGACAACTCCGCACAAAAGTGTGAAGCAACTCCGCACACTGCACTTTGGTCACTCACCAACTTCGCACTGTGCGGAGAGATTTTTTTTTGTTAAGCTATTTTCTCGGTATTACAATAAAAATGAAATTTACCAAATTAACGTCAATTTACCCAACTAAAATCAGACAATACTTTCTAGGAAAATAATTAACTGTGTGGAAGCTGTGCTTTTGTGGAATTTTGACTTTCTCTTGGCGAATCCATTTCATAGAATTTCTGGGATGAATTTAAAGTTTTTGTTAATTATTTTAAATTTTCGAAATGATATTTCTTGACATTCTGCTCGATTATGTTTTCAATTTGGTTGCATATTATTGGCTCATATTCTTTGACAAAAATCATTTGGCAGGTGTTTCTCTATATATGTTTGAGCTTCAGATTTTTTGTAATTTGGATTTTAGATTGAGCTTGATTTTATTACATATTATGATTAAAATGTTGCTTCAAAAGCGTGAATGGAGTTAGATAAATGTTTGATGAAATGCTTAAAAGAGAGGAGGAGGCTACTGATCATAATGTTTGTCTTTTAAATGTTTGACTTTTAATTGATCAAAATGTAAGAAACGATTTTTCATTTTTCTCCCTTCTCAACAATAAGATTTTTTTTTAAAAATTTCTTAGCATTGTAAATGGCAATTTGCATGTTAGTTTTAAGGATCCATATGAAGAGCTCTTTGAATTTGGTCAATTTTATCTTCTTAAACATACTAGCCTTTTGTGGTGCTTGTTTATAGATTGACTTATCGAGAGAAATGAAATTGATAGAGAGCAATGAAATGGGCTCAATAATAAGAGAGAATGAAATTAGTTCAACTATTGAGAGAGGATGAAAAGCGAATAGCCTATAAAAAGAGAATGAATTCACTCATTTACATAGACTGCGACTTTCATGTCCCGTCTTCTTGTTCTGCTTCATGCCTTTATTTCCTCTTTTCAGAGTAAGTGGAGTAATTAAGCAGTGACACATATTATACATTTGAATTTTCTTATGTCGGTGCAAAATAACTTTGAAGCCATTCTAGAGCAAATTAAACCACTGCAATGTCTCTATTAGGAATACAATTCTGCAAATTAATATGAATTAAATATGCATTACATGGGACTTGGATTTATTTATAACAAATGTTGGTGATTGGTCTCAAGACAATATGTACAAATACGGTATGTTGTATTACTATATGTTATAGTTAAGATATAACATATTATACGTATATGCTATAATACAATGTACAACATAATCTAATGAGAAATTATTGCTGTACAATTTTTTTTTTTTTTGGTTATATTACAACAATATACATATTACAATATATATCTTATCATATATGCTATAATACAATCTGTGCAGTCATGCAACGACTTTTTATTTTATTTTTAAAATTTAATCATGCAACCTAATATTTGTTTAATTTGTTATTTTATTAGTTAAAAATATGCATTAAATCTAATTACAAAATATAATTACAAGAAGAAATTTAACTTCAATATAATACAAAAAAAAACTTTCAAAGAAATAATCATTGCTAACAACAAAAGAATCTAAAAAAATTTGGCATTATTGTTTGAATGGAAAATACTTTATTGATACACAAAATACTTTTGCAGTCACCAGTTAAAAGTATGAATTTATTGTGTTGTGTTAAAAAAATTTAAATAATCATAATAAATCTTTTTATTATGCTAATAAAATTACAATAAATTTTTTTTACAAATAGCATAAAAAAATTCATTTTTATTTTATATATTTACAAATAACATAAAAAAATCATTTTTATCTTCAGCAAAAAAACACATTTAAAATTTTAATCACTTTTTTTTTATTCCCGAATATACAATTATAAAAAAAAAAACAATATTGAATTACAAAAACCAATATATGCCAAATACGATATCTAAAGACAATATGTGCAAATACGGTATGCTGTAAATACGGTATGATGTAAATATGGTATATTATATATATGGTATGATATAAATACGGTATGCTGTAAATACGGTGTGCTGCATATATTGTATGATGAAAATACGGTATGCTGTAAATACGATATGATGCAAATACGGTATGCTGTAAATATGGTAAGCGTAAATACGGTATGTTACACATACGGTATGTAAAGTGCTTATACTGTAAATACGATATGCGTAAATACGGTATGCTGTAAATACGGTGTGCTGCATATACGGTATGATGAAAATAAGGTATGCTGTAAATACGGTATGATACAAATACGGTATGTTGTAAATACGGTATACTGCATATACGGTATGTAAAGTGCATATACGATATGAATGAATCTGGTTTTGTCCACTACAATAAATTTCAATACCGTATATGTTATCTACCGTATTTGCAGCTTACCATATATGCTGTCTATCGTATTTGCAGCTTATTGTATATGCAGGTAATTTATCGTATTTGCAGCTTCCCGTATGTGCTACCTACCGTATTTGCAGTTTAACGTATATACCGATTTTTGCACTTATAAATACAGAGAATGCAGAACGCCATACATTCACTTACCGAATCGAATGTTAGAAAAAAAATTCAGATTTTTATTTTTTCAACATAAGCATAAAATAAATATTAAAATATATGAAGGACAAAATATAAAACGCATATGAATATGCAAGTCGATTTATATTTTTGTGCTCAATCTTCAATTTTTCAATATTGAATTACACAAAATTTAGAAATATAATTTTCACATTCAACTCAATCATATCAACAATATCAAAGAATACAAGCCAAATAATTTGTATAACATCGTATATTTCTTATTCAAGTATGAAATATATAAGCATATTTTTTTTAGATAACACAATACTGTTACAATTGTAAAAATAATTTGCAATCATTTCTTATATCATGGAAATATTTCTAGATATTATTTCAAAAACTTTCCAAAAAACTAAAATTCATACACTAATAAAAATACGATAAATACAAATTATTGCAATGCACGTGACAGTGAATAGTATCATAAAAAGTTGTAGATATTGTATTCATAGTGTAGTTGAATTATTTTCATTGGATACCGCATGTTGGTCTTTACGTTTGCTCAACAAACAACGCTGTTATCGCAATCTCAGGTCCATGAATTTTTTAATGCTATTCTAGCTCTACATGGTACAGTATATCGAAGCATAGTGAAATTAGTGCTTTGTATCTTGGGCTTTGAAAATGTCACAAAAGCATCAGCAGCAAGAGGATGCCAACCCTCCATTTGAAGGAAATCCGTTTGAGGACAAATGGGGTCGAAGAACTACTTCTTTTAGAAGGTAGAGCAAGTTTTTATTCCCTTTTATGGAAGGAAAATAGTTGGGATGTTAAATTTTGTGTGGATTCATGATGAGATTTGGTGTTTAACAATTTTTGGGGATGGCTTTATGTAAATTTGCAAGGGGGTCTACCATTTTTTAATTTTGATATATATATATATATATATATATATATATATATTTTTTTTTTATTTTTTATTTTTTATTTCGTTTTGAATTAATGAAGGAGGAGAAAAACTAATAAAAAGGGAGGAATGGATGTACTTTTGGCGTTGTTGGTAGAACATACTGCTCCAGCAATGAAGTAGTTCATGGAAATGCTCTAAGTGAATAGAGTGCATGTTTGGTGTGCATTACTTGACATTAATTAAATTTTAGCTCTAGAGGAACGATGATAAGTATCTAAATGTGTGTCAAAAGGTGGATATACCTTTAAAAAAGGTATTAAATTAGACATTAGCACGTTAAATGAGACATTGTATTTATAGGAGAAAATTAGTTTAAGATTGTTCAAGGTAGACTTAAAATTGTGCCCTTGAGAAGTAACTAAATTTCGATTGGCAGAAAGGTTGAACAAGTGTGATAGATCTTTGTCTAAAAAGGGTAAGACATAAATCAGACAGAAAGAGTAAGATTGGTCAACCAACCTGGACTGCTTGTGTAAATGTTATATTGGTTATAGGTGGTTTGGGAGATGATGAATGCTTCAACATACAGCATTAGTGGTAGGTTTGGAGCCAGACTGAATACAATAGTTCTAAGAGATCGAGATTGTTAACACATAACCTGTGTAGTTTAATAATTTTAGATGATCTTATAAAAAAAGCTGTTTACGATGTTACTGACTCTTTTCTTGATAAATTTACATAGTTTTTTTGTTTACATGTGTGTCCTAAGAATATATTTCTTTGAGAGCAGACAAAATGTTGTGCATCTTCAGACAGTTCCTGAAAACTAGACTTGCATGTGCTTATATCTTTGCTTCTAAAATCTCCAGAAACTGTATCAAATGGTTGTGGAAGGTTCTAGACTACTCTGATTGAATTTATTACTTGCTTAAATGTATGCATATGTTCTCTTCTCGGAATGTGAATACTTCACAGATATGTAGTCCGTCAGGTGATTTACTTTTTAGTGCTTCCATAAAATATTAAGACTCACTGTAATGCCTCTTTATTGAAATTAAGTGATTCATTCAATATGAGCTTACATGTGAAAGAGGAAGTTGACTCAGCATTAACAAAATATGTGAACAGCATAAAACGATATGGCATTGGATTCTATAGTCAAATAACTAATATTATTAAAACTGGATTACTGTATCGTGATCTTGATATTGATTTTGCTCATCCTGTTAGTCTCTGATTTCATTTTTTATCTTTCTATGAGTCATGGGAAAGACATACAGCATAATGAATCAAGGTGCTTACAGTTACATTTCTTGCATGCTATAACTCAAGGGTGCGGGCTGGACTCAGTCCAATTCTTTTTTTTTTTTTTTTTTGTTCTCTCTCTGGGTTGAAGTATTGGGTATTTTTTGGTTGAAGTACTGGGTATCTCATTTATTTATAGCCTAACCCATATACTAATTTACCTCAATCCAAAATGAAAAAGTTGAAACCCAAGAGAAAATTATAGCCATTTTTTTTGAAGAAAATATTTTCAAAGTTCATTTCTTTCCTTAAAGCCACATTTCTTTGGACCCTCAAATTTGCAACAAAAACTTTCTTAATTGAATATTGGTAATATTGTGATGGATTCTTGAAATCTTGATTATTATCAATTAGTTAAACAATGAGTGCTGATTTTCTGGTGTTCTATCAATTTGTAAATATTAGTAGTTATTTTCTTATCAATTAGTATTTAATTGTCACTTGTGGTTTATTTTAGTGTGAAGTGCCAATGGAGAGGTTCTTTAAAAGAAAATCGTTCGCAGAAAATGTTGATGAGGAAATATCGAATAAAATAGATTTTGATGTTACATAACTTTCTACTGATCCTAAAATAAGGAAGAAGATGATCATCTTATTAATGTTATCGTTATATCATTTTTAGAGTTGTTGTAATATCATTAAATCCATGACCGAAAAGTTCGACTTTAATTAAATTTTGCCCGCATTGGATAAAATTCCTGGTTCCACCCTGCTATAACTCTCCCAGTATTGACCAGGACCCTGATTGAAGCAGAAGAATGGAATACTTTGAAAGTAGCTTTGGTTGATTCTCTCACTGGCCAACTTGTTTCTAGTGGTCCATAATGCTCTGCAACAATGGAAATAGTAGTTCTTGAGGGAGATTTTGATGGTGATGAAGGAGAAAATTGGACATTTGAAGAATTTAAAAATAATATAGTGAAAGCGAGGAAAGGCAAGAAATCTCTTCTGACTGGGGATGTATTTTTGAATCTTCAAGATGGCATAGGTGTGCTAGGTGATATATCCTTTTACTGACAACTCAAGCTGGACGAGAAGACGTAAGTTCAAGCTTGGGGCGAAAGTTGCAGACTGCATTGATGGGATCAGAACAAGAGAAGCCAGATCAGAATCCTGCGTTGTTAGGGATCACTGAGGAGAATGTGAGTGGTTTAATTGCTTTCTCCTTTCCATAATTATAGTTACTTCTAGAAAAATGGAGGGATATTACTCGTTTACGAGTACAATATTCCTGTCACGGTTTATTTGTAGATTAGTTGTACTATATTCATAACAATGAGTATGGTGAACCATCAAGATATGTTTGTGGATCTAAGCTATCCTTGATATCATTTCCTTATTTCAGAATGCAATATTCCAATCTGTTGCAGTGAAATTTACTACCTAGGTTATCAAAATGCACATCTTCTGTCTTGATGACATTTCATGTGAACCATCAAAATTTAATGGATTCGAATTTTATTTTTGAATTGTCAATGGTCGAAGGTGTTGCTATCCACTATAGGAATTGTTGTACCCTCCAAAAAACATTGAGTATGATTCTTTACTGGATGTTTGTTTATTCATTTTTGCCTCAATACATTATCTTGACTTCATTTTTATAATGAAATCTTTTTTGCATCATTTAGTGTTGAGAATAATGCAATGAACAAAATTTCTATTCCTTTTTATTTTCTTCTAGCTTTTATTGAACTTATAAGTGTTTTTTTTTTTTTTTTTAAGTTGGCCTCAAATTAAGCATAATGCAGTCCGTAAAATCTCAATTAATGTTGTTTGTTCGTGCTTTGATGGCGTTTTCGTAACAAATAGTAGATTTTTACATATATTAATTTTCATTACAAACATCTTCAATTTAATATTTTTTCTAATTCGAGTTCTTCAATCTTTAGTTATAACACCACTGTTCATTACTAAGATTTCTGTGGGCAAATTATCTAGGTTCAAGTGATTTGGTTCTTTTTTATAACAATCGATGGACTTATTGGTAGGAGTGAACGTGGTTCCATTTGGTTCTGGTTCCAAGAGAACCAAACAGAACCATGAACCAATGATTTTTTTGATAATGGAACCGATGTTTTTTTTTTTAAAAAGTGGAACCAAACAAAACCAAACCATTTGGTTTTGGTTTGGTCTGGTTCTAGTAGACTAATATTATTACTTAAGTTTTCAGTCTTGCACAATATTTATAAGTTAGTAATATGTACTTAAATAAAAAATATAAGCATCAAACATTTAACAAGTTCAAATTATCAATAATCAGGTTATAAAAGTCTAAATTAACAAATAAAATATAAACCAATGAGTCATTGCCAAAAGTTAATAGAATTAAGCCAATCAACCCCCGTTATTGCGAGGATGACAGCGCACTCATGGCCCAGGCGTGGGTCCCCCATGAATAAAATAATCCTGACCCATGTGTGTGTGTTGTGTCAACTGTGCGATCATCCTTGTGGACACTGTAGCTTGGTTGAAGTTAATAATATCGAGTTCAATATCCTCCTTTGTCCAAATGTGGGATGATGTCCGTGTGCAAACAAGGAAAAGTGGCACTGTCTAAACGAGGAATGGTGTGGGATGATGATGTCTTTGTGCAAATTGGGAAAAGTGATGGTGGTACTGCCTATTTTCCTCTACCGTGGCATTGTAAAGGTGAATTTCGAAAAATTCTAAAAATGAAGATATTCCAACAAAAGAGTCAACTTTCGTTTAGAAATTATGTGTATTTATAAACAAACAAACTTCACTACCTCAAAATTCAAAGTGTCCTTAGAGACAAATACAATGATGGATTGGAAGGCGACGTCGATGACTAGAGTGAGACGGTGAATGTTGAGAGACAAATTGGAATTGGGAATTTGGGTTTCTCTTAACCCTTTGGGCTAGACGGCTATGGCTATTAGAGAAAAAAATTAATGAGCTAAATACGTTTAATTGGCTGACTGACTTCCATTAATATAAAATTAGATTCATACAAAAAATATAATTATAAATTATGTTTGGTTCTTGCTTCTAGCATTAGAACCGAACAGGAATCGGAACCAAATGGTTTTCGGTTCGAAGAATCAAAACCATTAATTTTTTTCGTAGAACCGAACCAAATCACTCGGTTTGGTTTGGTTTGGTCTGGTCTGGACATTTTGTCCAACCCTATTTATTGGTCTGAATGTACAAAAAAAATAAAAAAATAAAAATTGAGGAAGGGATTATTGTTACATTTGATAATTTGCATATCATTGTTGTTATAAAAATTACTGTATGAAAATATTGATTGACTAGTTTTCCTCTAGCATACAAGAAGCACTACCCTCCGTTTCTTTTTGATGAAGTCTGGCGGCTGGAAAAAATTGGAAAGGATGGAGCTTTTCACAAATGCCTGAGCCAGGAAAGAGTAAAAACTATGAAGGACTTCCTGATTTTATAATATAAGAACTGTTTTCTGCAGATTCAAACTACTTTATTTTTCTTGGAGCTTTGTGCAATCAATAATCAATACTACTATTTTTGCTTATGATAAAAACATATTACAATAGTAATCTCTTTTGCATCACAAATGATAATTCGTTTTAAGGCTTTTATATTATGTGGATTATATTACATTTCCATGTTGCATTTCCTCACACGGCTTCATCCTCTTGACTAGGATTTTTATGTTGTTGTGTTCATTACACTTGTTAATACTTTACCAACATCCATTTCCTTGTCGTTTGCTTTCCCCGTAATGTGCTTTATAATTTGTTAAGGAATTATAGTAGTTTGTATGTTGCAATTCCTCTAGATCCTTGGGACTGGTATGTCTACTAAAATGTGGGAAGTTATATTGAGCTTGCTCAGGCATGCGTGCTTGACAAGAAATTGCACTTGTACACTCCTTCTGGATCTCAGCAAAAGATTGGTGTTGTTTTTAATGTTGTAGGACAAGTAACGAAGGCCAGTATATTCCCAGTGATAAGCTGTCTGAAACAAAGAAGGCATGCTTCCTTTTCTATTTTCTTATTGAAATCTTCCATTTATTGTTCAATTATGTCTTTTGTTTCTTGGATTTATAATTCTCTCTGAACAAAGTATTGCCCATTTCTCGTCCAGGCTGATGCCCATAACTTGGTAATATCTGCATATAGAGATCGGGAGAAAGTCGTCACTTTTGACGATGAGGCTTCTCTTATGGATCTTGTCCCACGCTTATCCATTGAACAATCTTCTTCATACCTACAACTGGAAGGGAGTTCTAATGGCAATAAGGTTTTAAGTTCTCAAAACTTCAACAATTTTTCCTATTTGCAGCAGAACGTGTCTTTGCCTCATATTATGCAATCTAAGTATTCTATTAGAGGCTTGAGTAACCAGGACGGATACTTTCATACCTGGACGAATACTTTCATAGTGTCGACCCTGTGAATATTATGCTTGAGCAACCTTCCAATATTCATGTTCAAGTTGCAAAAACCTTACTTTGCAATGCGGAGTCCATGAGTCAAGCATTTTGTGCATATGAGCAGTTGAAGTGTTTTGGTACAGGTTCACTTCAGGATTCAGACATGCAGTCATCAGCTGATTTACAAAGCGCCGTAAATTGTTTTCTACCTTGTCCAGTAGTTCCTCTTTATAATGCTCAGAGAAGATGGAAAATCTTGTTCAGTGTATTCAAGATGATTCTCAATAAGAAGAATTACGGCAAGCAATTGTCATGCAGGAATAGCAAGGTATTTGTAAATGCAGATGCTGAGCTTGATACAGTGGGCTTATATTGAGCCGGAATAGTTGTAAGTTGTAACTAATGTGTGTGTGTGTCTGTGAAGGAGATTGGATACAAGTATTATGCAGAAATTAGCAGCAGTACCGCGAATTTGATATTGTAAACTGTTTGCTGGGGGATTGTATAGCCTTCATGCAGGAGGACCAGAAAGACTATTCTGTGCAAAAAAGAGTCCACTCAACATTGAATTTTGGAACACTGCTAGTGCATTCTCTTTGGGTTGGTTTGATTATTATTATTATTATTATTATTATTATTATTATTATTATTATTATTATTATTATTATTATTATTATTATTATTATTATTATTATTATTTTATACTTTTCATGCAATGCTAGGATAAATATGAATTTTTGGTTCAAACTCATCTGAGTAAATGTCATATTCTTATCAATTAGACATGGAATCTTCCATTTCAAGAATAAAACACCTGAAGTTTGATTTTATTTACACCTTTGTATTTGAAACATAGTACGTAACCCTCGTTATGTGGCTGCAGACCTGAGAATGTGGTAATACACAACACTCTTGCCTGAAAGAAAGGCCTACGAGGCTCATGCAAATATAGTCGAAGACAAACATAGGGGACGAAGGCTGTACAGGAAGTGAAGAAGCTGGAAGCATGAACAACGTAAATTTTGAGTTGGTGCGTGCATCCAAGAAGATTTTAGTATTGTCGAGAAACGTTCATGGAAGATGTTTTATGAAAGATTATAGAATGCTATAGGCACGCAAAATTTGGAGAAAGCACAAGAGACAATATTCTAAAATATTAAGTGGTTAGATAATTGTAGAAGATTGTAGAGACAATTTTTTCGTAGAAAATTCTTGTATAAATATCCTAATTAGAATAAGAGTCTAGAGCTTATTTCCTGACCGTTAGATAGATTTGATATCAACATTGATTTTGAGAATGTAGAAGTATAAATGTGCAAGGGATCTCATTTCAAAGTAACAAACCTGTGAGAGCATAGTAGCAACAAAGCTAATATTTTGCTCCCTAGTCTCTATTTCTCGTGTTAGTAAAATTTGCCTTTCTATGTTTCATTTTCAGTTGTACCATCTAACACACATTAAAGTTCCATAAATTGTTTAGAGACTGACATATCTAGTGTCGCAAAGGATAGAGAGTTGAATAGCTAAGTACTTTATAGGAGCTTGAAAGGTTGAGTTGATAGAATTAAGAATAGACAAATTCTTCGTTAAGTATGATAAGGTTGTTTCTTGAAGTGTGGGCATAGCAAAAACCCAGAAGTTAGAGATCCAACATTTAAAAAGTGAAAGAAACGTTAAAACATACACTAAAGTAAGAAATATGTATAATCGTTGACATAATCCTTGTATAGATGTGCGTGTCCATGGGCAAAAGTAACTTCCACCTAAAGAGAAGCAAAAACTTCCATAAAAATTCTCATAAAATCGAGAATAAAGATTTCATTCTAAGAAGAAGAGAAAGCTACATTTTTTTGCATAGACATGGCAAAGATCATAGTAACCTTATTATTTTTTTGGCATACAAGAAAAGTTTACCCGTGGAGTCGACCCTCATTCAGGTCATGAACTTGAAGGTGATCACCGCCATCATCACCATCATGGTCCTGATTGTTCAGCTATACCTTCTCGTTTTAGAAATTGTTATTCTGCGTTGTATAAGCCTTATACTTCACTCGCTTTTGCTAAATGTTGCCAAGTTCTGAATTTCACGACCAAATGTAAATTTGAGTTTTTTGTGCCAACCGATAGATCTATAACACGTGCATTTTAGAAGTCATGATGCAAACATTTAAGAAGTTTCATTCTAAGAAGAAGAAGAGAAAACTAAATCATGATGCAAACATTTACATGTTTATTTCGTTATATATATTCAACTTCACCCCTATCTGTCATATATATCATTATCAACCCTCCAATAACAAAAAATTAAATATAAGACATAGAGAAATAACAAATAGAGGGGCAGCCTGATTTTATATTAAATGAGTTTGGAGCGAGAGGTGGGTCAACGAACAAAAGTTGACTTACACTATAATTCAATAAATAATGTGGATAATTTTTTACCACTTGATTTCTAACATAATTATTACAGAAGTTTAGCAAATTATATGACATTAACAGCAAAATTTACACATGTCATAGAATTAAAATAGCTCTTTTGGGATTAATAAAACTAATCAAGAATGAATTTGGAATGGTTGTGAACAGTTTTGGAGGGAAATGATATATTATAAAGTGGGGTGCGACTATTTTTGCCAATGGGAATAAAGTTATGTAAAATTCACATGGTGTTTTAACATAAGATGAAAAACATTAAAATAGATTAATTTTGCAAAGGTCAGCAAAGATTGGTGACAAATTGATATAGTTTGTAAGTTGTGGATAAAGTAGTAAAAGTTTCCAAATATTAGTGACAAAATGTGCAATTTTTTTATTTATTTTTTATTTCTTAACTGGATCAATAGTGCAAATTTTTCCGTAATAATTGCACGGCACATTCAGCCAAAAGACTCACATTACACACTACGTTTTTTGGTTGATTCTACTGGGATTTTTATTGAACAATAGTGCCCTCTCTAAGCTACAAATTCATTCTCAGGTACACGCGTATGGTTTATGTGCGGTTGTTATGCTGATTTTTCATTTATTCACCTGTTTATTGAGGTAGATTGTTGAAATGGACGGTATAAATTGATGGGCTATTAATGAAATAATTCGTTAACGGTATCAAGGCAAGGATTTCATGTTGAACCTGGGACTCGTGAGAAGGCTGTGAGTACCTTTTTTTCCAAGAATATCTTCACGATTTTTTATTTTTTTTTTGGTGATAACTTTTGTTCTTTACATTCGATTTTTCTTATTGCTTCTTTTTTATAATATTGATCCTTGGGATCTGAATAATTGTGTGAATTTAAACCAAAAAAATAATAATAATAACTTTTGGTCTAAAAGAAGAGGGCAAAAGTAATTTTTTTTTTTAATTGGCATTATATTTGCCCAAAAAAGTAGAACAAGGGCATAAGCAGTGGAATCGTATTGCTCTGTGAACATTGATTGAGATTTCGTACAATAGAATCGTCTAATGTGTTGGGAATCTGCTTAACATACAAAGCGGAAAATTTAAATAGATTTCGATTCCCACCAAGAATCGTCTTTGTGTTTAGATAGAAATTGTGATAAGATTGTACCTTTTCCAAATCTGCAAACTTCTTTGCTATTTTTTTTGTTCCAACAATCTTGATTTGCCACCCACAGCTGTCCAATTGTTCAGCCTCCAATGGTGATCCACACAGAGAACAAGATTGCAGCTACAGGGTTTTCTCCTCTTGTGCTAGCAAGAATAATTATGAGAAAAAACCATCTGAATTGAAAACTCTAGCCATGTATTTATATAAGCCCTAACGAGCCTGACCTGGTCGAGTCCAATATTTAATTAATCCATTTAATTAAATTCAGTCCGTGAATTAATTAATCCAATTAATTAATTCGGGTCTATAAATAACCAACCCAATTAATTAATTTATCCAACGATTGTTAAATTAATTAATTAATAAATTGCAATCTTCCAATTCTCTTTTGTGTGCGACCCATCAGATCCCGATCACGATGTCTAACGACGTGAAATATTATTTTGATCCAATCAAAATTGATAAATTAAAACACCATTTTAATTGATCACTAATTCACACTTGCCGTTCTAAATTGACATCTAGCAATGTGTCAATGCATTACATGTAACGGGAAATGTTATGTGGTATGACAAAACCAAACTCGTTCGTTTACCGTGAAACTATAATCCCTTCATCAATATGATCCAATCAATTACGAGATATGGAAGTGTGTCAATCCAGAATATCGATCATATCTTTCAAATCACTATTAAGTCAATATAAGTCTAAAACTCCTTTTCGACTTATGAGTATACCTTGGCCAAGGATTTCGTTATCGACTTAATTGAATGAAATGCAGATCATGATCTCTTACTATCTAAGAGTGACGAATCCTTTATTGGTCATTCACAACCTTCATACGATTCTTGACATACATGAACGATGTCGTATTAGCGGCCCTTTGCGGAGCAACATCCAACACCGCCAAAGTATGACTGTCCTCATATAAGGTACCATGACGACCTCAAGTCAAAAGACCAATTCCACTACCGAACATTAGAGATTAACCACTGACACTCAGATAGTTATCCATGTGAAATCTCTCGACGGGTCTCCAATGTTTTGTTCTATAACAAAACATCCACGTGTTCATTTAAGTGTCATCACACTTTAGCTTGTGAGATCAGCTACTTACTTCATAAGTAAGAAACGCCACACGTGATGGTCTATCCGTAATAACGATATCCATATCTCGTTATTACTTACGATCACGGACGATTTAAGACTCAATCAGATGTAATTTGTATCTCACAATCACAACTCCTTGTGATAAATAAATTACGAAGATTTGAATCTACGGACTCTATTATTTATTTAATTGTCTATTAATTAAATAATAGATCTGCTATTAAATTGTATTAATTATATATCAAAAGTATTTATGTCCAAAGTTGATTGGACCTGGGGCATAATACTTACAAACTCCCACTTGCACTAGATTCAATCATTTATGTATCCAATATCATAAGTCTACATGACAATTAGATTTATGCTACGACAACTCTTTGTCAATAGATCTGCAATATTGTTAAATGTGAGAATTTGTTCTTCTCTTTACATCATTTCTATGTATTATCTCTCTGATGAGATTATACCGCCTTAATACATGTTTGGATTATTGATGAGACCTTAGTTCCTTCGTTTTCGCAATGGCTCTATTGTTATCACAATACAATGGCATGTGATCAACAATATCAGGAACTACTCCAAGTTCATTTATGAGTATCATGATCCATATTGCAACTCTTTACTACGTCTGAAGTAATCATGTATTAGGTTTCTACTATTGAATCAACGGTTGCTTCACGTTTGGAACCTTTCCAACATACCGCTTAAGAGTAAGCCAGTTTCTCCATATGAAATCTTCTCAAGATTTTATCTATGTAAATTGAAATGAGTTAAGCAATCTTCTAGATTTACCTCTATAGATTAAGTTGCTTCTCCCATATCGTTCATAAATAAATCCTTTAACAATCATTATTTCAACGATTGAAATATAGGGATGTCGTTTTCCATAATATTAGGAATATGACAATGCTCCCACTATCTTTTTGTAAACACACAATTTGTCTTCAAATTTGATAAAATCAAACACTTTGACTTTTTCATCAAATCTAAGCTTTCAGTTCCAAGAGACTTCTCTTAACCTATAGTAACGGTATGCAACTGCTGCAAACAATACCCTAATTGACTTCAGCAAGGCTACAGGAGAAAGGTTTCACCAAGGTCAATACTTAACCTTTGCTTCTACCCTTCCTTTATATATATGGGTATTCCCATCCATATCGACCTTTTTTCTCGTAAACTATTTACAAAAACTTATGGGTTTTATTCCATCAGGAGGCTCGACCAAGGTCCAAACCTTATTCACATACGCAAAGTTCATCTTGAGTATCATGGCCTCTTGCTATCTCTTTTAAGTCAACACTTGACTTTATTTTGGTGCAACTAGCAGGTTCATTGTCCTGGATCAGTAATACCTAATTAGTAATTATGGATTTGCACCTTCTTGAAGGTCGAATGATCCTACTAGATTCACATAGAGCTGACATGTCCTCAGGAGTCTTTACTTCCTGATCAAGAGTATGTCCCATATCGGATATGAGATCAAACTCGAATTTATCTACTTGGTTAACTATATCTGTGGACTCTTGAACTCTTTCATGTTCTATTGTGCTCCCACTGTCCTCCCCTAGAGTAAACATTTTCTCTGAAAAGACAATATATCGTGAGATGAAGACTTTCTTCACAATAATAGAATTTATATTCAAATATCTGCTTTGAATATTCCACAAATATGTATTTATCGAATTTAATCTCAAACTTATCCAATTTAAGGAGCTTCAAATAAGCGTTATGACCCAAAACTTCCATATTAGATAAATTGGGACTATTGCCTTAACTCGCATGGAGTTCTGTTAACCAACTTAGATGTGACATATTTTAATGTGTTACACACTGCAATCAGTGCATGACCCCAAAACGATTTTTGGAGATTTGCATAGTTTGTTATTAATCGCACTATATCTAATAGTTAATGATTCCTCCTTTTAGATCCACCACTATGCTGCAGTGTATGTGGATGAGTCCACTGCAAGAGAATCTCATTCTCTCTTAGATAGTCTATATTTTATCTTTAAGTTACTCTCACTCGATCGAATCTTAATGTAAGGGTATCTTTACCTATTTGTTTCTCTATTTCTAGTTTGAATCTCTTGAACTTTTTAAGAGTCTCATGTTTGAGTTTCATCAAGTATACATGATCATTGATGAAATAAGAGAAACATTACCTGACATCAATTGACATGAGTCCATATGCATCACTATACATTAGACCAGTAATTATGCCGACCTTTCTTTTTTTCAAGTAAAAGAAGATTTGATCATTGTGCCAGACATGCATAATTTGTACTTGTCAAAATCAATTAATCCCGAGTATACATCTTTATGTAATTTTGGAATTGCATTTCATCTATATGACAAAGTCTGCCAGTCCAGATTTTGATAATAATTAGATTATCGCATTTATGCCTTATAATTTCTATACTCATTATAGAATCCTTAGTATTAAAAAATATAAACATCGTTTTGTAATTTACCATAGCCATTAAGATCTTTATCAAGATAAACAAGAACAACAATTGTCCTTAATATTAAAATAGTTCATGTCCAAACATGAAGTTCATTTTAATGTTCCAGCTATGGTGGGTACAAAGCGACATTTCTCTAATTCCAATACTAAACCAAAAGGCAATGGCAAGAAGTATGTTCCTATAGGTAACGCAGCAACCGTTGCTCATCTTCAACGTGTAAATTAACTTCTCCCACTTGTAGTGGTCTAGTTCCATTTAGTTTCTCCATAAATATGAGATCCACATCTGGTATCTAATACCTGAGAAGCTAATGAAATAGACATAAGCCTAGCAATATTCCTTCCAATGACCTTTCATTCTATAATGAAACCAAAGGTCATTAGATTTGGTATTGTCCTTCGCTTAGACTGTCTTAACCATATTGGGTGCTTTCTTAAAACCCCTTTAGATTTCCTCTTAACACTCTTAGAGGAATCAATGGTTTGCCCACTACCAACTTTGATAAAGAGCTTAACAGTCCTAAGCATGTCAAGCAACTTAATGAGTATGCATTCGAGCTTATTCATATCATAATTCATAATTAGTATGAATAACTCTATAACAGAGATTGTAGAGCTAAGTCAATACTTAGTTCATAGTTAATAATTGAACTCAGTTGAGATACTTCTTGTGTCAATCATCTTCAGCATGAGGATTGACTGAAGATTCTTTTGTCACTTTGCATCGGTATAGTTGTTTGAAAGTCTCATATCCTTCCACACATGATTATTATCATACAACTCTTTGTAATGAAGAATTATGTGTTAACATCTATACTCTCAAGTTGCTTTCGTAACTCAGGTGACATAGTTGCAGATATTACATATGTTGCATTACTATTGTTATCACTGCGTTTATTATAGCAGCCACCTCTTCCTTAATCGGGTCATCACCAGATGTCTCTGGAAAATGGCTACTTAAAGACAACCAACTTTCTCATGCTTAAGAACAATTCTCAAATTGCAGTGCCAATCAAGAAGATTTAATTTGGTTGTTGGCATCCAATATGCCTCTCAAATACACATGGTTACTCACGATTCAACAAATATAAATGATGAAAAGAAAAAGAATAATACATAAAATGTATCAATTAATTTAACATGGACTTTCATTAAATTAATTATACTCCCACTGTTTAATACAAGTTTATGACCCTCTCACATAAATTTATGGAGTCCATACTCGATTCCCAGTGGGCTGGGATCCCATCTGTTATACTAAGACCTTGAGTGTACTCAACAAACCTTAATATAACATTTGGGTAGATACTATTATCAATTGTATCTCCATACAACTTCCAGATCATTAAGTTGACAACTCTTTATCTTCACACATCTTATGTGTTAGCTTAACATGTCTCTAAAATCTATCTCCTTGAGTATACTCAACAAAAGATAAATTTTAGTTAAGTCAAACCCGTCATTCAGAAATATCAAATATTTCATAGTGTTAAACATATCCCTAATAGACTAGCCTTGAGTGTACTCAACAAGTTGAGACGATTTGAGACTCTGATTTTTCACTATATATATATATATATATATAAAATAGTGTGGACGATTATGAATTTTACTATCTAGTCTTCCCGAGCCATAAGGAAGACTAGTTGGTCAATTCCTATAGGGTATTACCTTTATCAGTATCAATGCACCATCTCCATGGTCTCCTCCTCTTCTTGTTTCTTCAATTAGTCCAATTGCAACATGTATCTTATACTAGTTGGCACACAGACCTAAATGAAATTGGACTCGCAGGCCCATAGCAACAATAATAATAACGGACTCGCAGGTCCAAAATGATCAAGAGCTCGCAGGCCCAAATAATAACAATAATAACTGACTCGCAGGCCCAAAACAATTAAGAGCTCGCAGGCCCACAAAACGACAAGAATAAAAATTAACCATTCAACACATCTATATGGTTGAGTCCATAATCGTCCACTAATAATACATTTATCACATAAATGTATGTATATATAATATCTAATATTATATGCTAACACGTTTCAAGTTTCTAGCAATTAAGGTTGTCTAAACTCTTTTAAACAAATGGATCGGAACAACTAAATAATTAATTAACCATATTAATCAATTATTTAATTAGCAGGCATATTTAATTAAAAACAAATTTTAATTAAATACCGAACTAGAGTCAAACTCTAATTCCATAATTATAGGGCGGAATTATTTAATTAAAATCACATTTCAATTAAATATCAAATTAGAGTTCAACTCTAATTTCATAACTTAAGTCAGTTGAATTTAATTAAATCAAATTTTAATTAAATAACGAGATTAGAGTCAAAATCTAATTCTAAGATTATAGGGCGAATTTGTTTTAATTAAAATCAAATTTTAATTAAATAAGATATTAGGCCGAACCTGCTTAATTAAAATCAAATTTTAATTAAACACCAAATTAAAGTCTAACTCTAATCTTAAATAAAATTTTAGGGCGTGACAATTTAATTAAAATCAAATTCTAATTAAATATCAAATTAGAGTCTAACTTTAATTCTAAGAATATATTAGGATGGATAATTTAATTAAAATCAAATTTTAATTAAACGCTAAATTAGAATCCAATTCTAACTTAAATTGAATTAACATTTTAATTTAGGAAAAAACTCTTAAATAAAATAAAATTCAATTTAGGGTCAAAGTTTAATATTTAAGTTAAAATCTAATCTTAACGAAAATATAAAAAGTCCTCAATTTTAAATGAAATTTTAATTTGTGTCAAAATTTGAAATAATAGGTCAAACCCATTTAAAATCAAATTTAAAACCATTTTAATATTTAATTCAAAACACTTTTGAAAATTGCAATCTGATCCAAGATTTAAATTAACAACAGGGCCCTCGAAAAGTCAAAATTGCACAGAAGCCCTTTATTTTAAAATTGCATTATGACCCATCTTATAATATTGCAGACAAGGGGTCACAATTTCAGAAATTGCACCAGTGGCCCCCATCCCCCAAAATCACCCAACTCGTTTCTCTGAAAACCCTAGATACTTCGCCCTTTCTTTCTCCTTCTTTGTGACGCCGGCAACGATCGGCGCCTCCCTTTTTCCCGTCAGCCCAAGCCCCGGTCTAAAACACTAGACCAGGCACGAGTTCGCTGCTGTTAAGCAGTGAACTCTTGCCGCCCAGCAGCAGCGCTTCAAGCGCTGCTATTATCGTAGCGGCACCAGGCGACAACTTTTGTGGTCGGTTTTTCCTATTTTTTGTTTCTTCAAAATCAGAACCAAATTTCAATTAAAAAAAAATTCTTCTTAATTGCTAGATCCATGAAAAATTATAACAATCAACATTTAATTGTTCAAACATATTAAAAAATTTCTAACAAACACAAAGTAGTCTCTGATACCACTGTTGGGAATCTACTTAACATGCAAAGCGGAAAATTAAAACATATTTCGATTCCCACTAAGAATCGTCTTTGTATTTAGATAGAAATTGTGATAAGATTGTACCTTTTCCAGATCTGCAAACTTCTTTGCTATTCTTTTCGTTCCAGCAATCTTGATTGGCCACCCACAGCTGTCCAATTGTATAGTCTCCAACGGTAATCCACACAGAAAACAAGATTGTAGCTACAGGGTTTTCTCCTCTTGTGCTAGCAAGAATAATTATGAGAAAAAACCATCAGGATTGAAAACCCTAGCCATGTATTTATATAAGCCCTAACGAGCCTAACTTGGTCCGGTTCAATATTTAATTAATCCATTTAATTAAATTCGGTCTGTGAATTAATTAATCCAATTAATTAATTTGGGCCAATAAATAACCAACCCAATTAATTAATTTATATAATGATTGTTAAATTAATTAATTGACAAATTGCAATCTTCCAATTCTCTTTTGTGTGCGACCCATCAGGTTCCCGATCACGATACCTAACAACGTGAAATATTATTTTGATCCAATCAAAATTAATAAATTAAAACACCCTTTTAGTTTATCATTAATTTACACTCGTCATCCCAGATTGATATCTGGCAATGTATCAGGGCAATACATGTAACGGGGAATATCATGTGGTATGACAAAACCAAACTCGTTCGTTTACCGTGAAACTATAATCCATTCGTCAATATGATCCGATCAATTACGAGATATGGAAGTGTGTCAATCCAGAATATCGATCATATCTTTCACTTCAGTATTAAGTCAATATAAGTCAAAAACTCCTTTTCGACTTATGAGTACACTTTGGCCAAGAATTTCGTTATCGACTTAATTGAATGAAATGCAGATCATGATCTCTTACTATCTAAGAGTGACGAATCCTTTATTGGTCATTCACAACCTTATTTTTAACATACCATGTCGTATTAGCGGCCCTTTGCAGAGCAACATCCAACACCGTCAAAATATGACTATCCTCATATAAGGTACCATGATGACCTCAAGTCAAAGGACCAATTCCACTACCGAACGTTAGAGATTAACCACTGACACTCAGATAGTTATCCATGTGAAATCTTTCGGCGAGTCTCCAATGTTTTGTTCTATAACAAAACATCCATGTGTTCATTTAAGTGTCACCACACTTTAGCTTGAGCCGACTCGGCTTGACTCATTGACATCCCTAACTTTAGGTTTCTAAATGCTTCTGTCGATCTCAAAAAATATACGGATGATGTGGCCAACAGATCCGAGTTCTCTCTCCTCCAAATAAGTTTTTACTCTTGCACATTGGACAGATCATAAGACACATGTGGCCCTTTCCGAAGTAGGGGAGGCGATCGCATGCACTTCGACGGTCCAGTCAATTAATATATAAGTGAGGGGGTGTGGGACTTGCTAGAGACGTGAACCACTAAATAAATCAAGTCAAATCCGAGAGGGTCTTAAGTGAAATGAATAGAGAGAAAGTTTTTAGTTTGGATGTATAAAGTTGTATTATTTGTAAATGACACAATGTGTGAGCTTTTATAGGAGAAGGGGTGAAATGTTAACCGTTGGATGGAAAGACACGTGGCCTCATCCCGATGGCCAACCTGTTAATTGTTCCATCATAAGCTAGGAATATTTATGGGCATTTAATCTCTCTGAAAAATTGTCACCCTGAACCCTAGGTCTAACCCCTTGTGTGTAGACTTACAATTTGACCTAAAAGTGCTACTGCACTAAGTTGTCATATCAATCAATCATAGCGGATCTTGTATGAAAGATCTCTTGAGAAGATGTGAACTAGAAGATGCCTTTTGCAAATATGGAGGCTAGGAGTTTCGCACTTCTTCCCTGCAGCGTACGTTAAACTTCGGCTCATCCATAGATGGTCGACCTCAACATGGCACCTTCATTGAAATGATGCATCACCTTGACTATCTTATATGGCCTCACTCGGCCAAATCAGAGGTGATATGGTGTGCGGGCCTTATTGATTTACTTAGTTGGCTACCATGTTGGAGATGATCTGAAGCCTCTTTATAAAAGGCATAACAACTTCTATTACCAAGTTTTGCAGGTATTCACACTTATTGAAGGTTTTTTTGTGGGATCTAATATGTTTTAAGTCCAAGAAAAGAATAGCAAATCAATTTTTCTTTCTCCTATGAGCAAATAACTGAGAATTTGATATAATTCCTATGGAGGAATGCATATTTTTTAAATAGGTATGGATTGTCAAAGTAATAGGGAAAGTTTCTTGTTTGTTGCATTAGTTTAGGTAGTTTATTCCACTGGATTAGTTTCTTAACTTTTACTTTGGCTTTTTATTAAGATGCAAGAAATGCGTACAAGGATTTGTGTTATGGATTTGACAATGTCTGATGTTGGTTTTAAACATATCAACTATTGCATTTCTTATCTGGACTTTGACCTGCTATGGAAAAACATAAGTGGAGTTATAGGCTATTGCCGACTCCATATTTATTTAGAATGCAGTTTCGTTGTTTTTGTTGTCTATCAATGTACATGACTGTTGTTTCTACCATTTGGTTCGTGCATGATTAATGCCATTCCAACTTTTGACTTTGAGTTCAAAGAGTGTTCATGGACTCGCTGAATTATTCCATGATTCTTTTGAATTGAGATAGTTCGAAGATTTTTCTTCTGCTTGCTGGGGTAGCTCTTGTATTTCAGTAGATTCGTTTCCGTTCTAATGCATTCTTACGTTTTTTTCTACTAAATGTTTTCCTTGCATATTCATTTTCATTAGAAAACCAATAAACTGTGCCATATCATATTTTAAATATCTGTGTTTAGAATCCTTTAATGGAGCCTTTACATCTATTGAGTTGTTTGACACACTTCAACCAGGTGCTGGTGACATAATTATGCTAAGATGATACTGAATGGCCACCACATGTTCATCCTTTTTTCATCTTCCATAACATTTTGCCACTTAACGTTTTTCTGTCGGATCGTACTCCTTTTTAGCCTTGTAACCTTTACAGTGGAACAAAGTTGACATCAATTTATAATATTATTAGTCAATTATCATACTTCTCAGTTTGCTTGTACTGTTGTAACATAAATATTAAAAGTTTTAATTTTAAAAAAAATAATATTATAATTTTATTTTTTGTTAAATCTTAGATTTAATAAAATTAAAAACCTTAATTGAATGATTTAATATTCATGATTGTGGGGGTTGAATTTTACCCCATAAAGGGATGGAAAATTTCATTGATTGATGCAACATAGAAAAGCTTGAAAATACTCCTTATACATTTTATATTTTGTTATTTTGACAACTCAATAAGGGTTCGTTCTTTATCACCTTGTGATCTTACTCATAAAATGAGAACAGCTATAAGCTATATGAGTTCTATTTTGAAGCAGTGTAGTGTTGAAAGTATCCGCACTAAAGAAAGGTAACACGGCTCCAAGATAAAACTTATATAGCTGAGAGCTAATTCTCCTTTTATGGACAAAAGCACACAAAGATAAAGTACGAGCCTTTATCGAGTTGCCAAAATAGTATAACGTAAAATGTATATCCCTCTTATAGGGACATATTCAACCCCCCACATTCGTGAAACTAAATCGCATTTAAGTAAAAGTTACAATCCAAATTATGATATTAAATTTTGTCTACATTATTGATAAGTGCGTTTTTGTGCACTTATTTAATGCACAAACATGACTAAATTACGAGCAAAATAATTAAATTGTGGCTTAAATTCATTCAATTGTTGGATTGTAGGGTATAATGATGGACTTGATGGAATCTTCAAAAAAAAGAAGCAAAAATGACCAAAATGAATCAAAGTGAAAGTTTAGGGACCAAAGTGCAATTATTTGAAAGTTGATCCAATGGACACATCAAGGAATTGATCGAGCAAAATACCAATTGGAAATCATAATGGAATATTGGAACAACTAGAAACACGAGAGGAGGTCAAGAAGTGGAGAAATGAAGTTTGAGGACCAACATGACATAACTTGAAAATTTGTCCTACTATGCGGTGGCATAGTAGAAACTCCTATGTAGTCGCGAATACCAAGGCAGAGAATTAAAATGCCAATTTCCATAAACCTATGCGATCGCATAGGTATATTCTGAGAGCCGATTTTGCAGTTTCCTTTTTGCGTTATAATTCTTTTGGAACTCGATTGGGAGTGATATAAAAACCTAGAGCCATCATATTTTGGGGGAGAATGCATTAGGAGGCAAGAAACCACATGTTGGAGAGGATTTTGAGCGCGAGTAACGAAGAATTGCACAAGAATTTTCAAGATTTATCAAGTATTCATAATCCGGTGATATTCTTTCTCCAAGATTTGATGTATTCTTATAGTTTATCAATGTTATGTTAGATTTTCATGTACTAGGAGATCGATGTACAATGTGAATTGATCTTTAATTTTCTAGTTTTACAATTTGACATTAAAGACACGTTTTGATTGTTTTGAATGATTTATATGCAATTTTTGTTTTCTCAATTAAGGGCCCGTAATTGTGTGAATTTAGATAACTTATTTTTGCATTTGAGAGAATTGGAATAGTTTCTATATAATATAAATTATCGTAGGGTCCGATAGGGGATAGAAACATACCGCTATGCCCTACGCAAATTTTTAAATGTTCATAAGACCACGTGCATTTTTATATATGCACTTGTCATATAAATATAGGCCGGTGATATGTAAAAATAGGTTCGATACATCTTGAGAGAGAGTATTGAATAGTTAAAAGCACTGATTCGTCAATAATTGAAGTGTGTTGTCATATTGTGAAATTAGTGTTAAGGTGATAATTGTATGAGAAATCGTGATCCTATTGTTTTTAATTTCCATTAAATACAACCAATTCGCACTCTAACATATAATTTACATTTTAACTCATTAAACTATCATTTAGCATACTTGAATTCATTCCAATCTTCAATTTTGCAAAATTAGGGTTTTCATAAAATTAGGGGTTCCCCCCCCCCCCTAAAATTAGGGTTTATTTAGGTAGATATTTATATTGAGTAATTTCATTTCGGTTAAGGCTACACTAGGTAAAATTGAACTACTCAATCTTTATGAGACGATATTCAGACTCTAAAAATTCACTTTATTACTTGTTAACGAACTGTACACTTGCGGTAATTTTAACTGAAAGAAAATATTTTGTGAACAATTCTGATATTAAATTTTGTATTAAAACCTAAAATTAAAACTGAAAATTAATATTAATCTTTAATTTTGGAAGTCAAAACCATTTGTGAGTTACAATATATACAAATAGTTACTCTTCTTTGCAATTGATTAGAGCTGAAGTTTTACTCCTTTATTGGTTCAATGTACATGGAGAGAGGTTATTGCTTTCTTGTCTGCAAACCATAGCTTTTTTATTACATATTTAGTGTAAGCGAGTATTAAAACTTCATCTAAAGAATATTAGTTCATGATAACTGCGCCATTCTTATGAATTGGGAACACTTATAGTGGAATTTTAGATGTCCTTGGCAGCCAGGTGATTATTTGGATGCAATCTAAAAGCCTCTAAGAGTTATGGTTTTAATTTATTTTATGTGTTGGTTGGGTGCTTTATTTTGTTACCTTGACCTCCCTTCTGCATTGCTGCGATTATGTTTGCAGATGAGATTTATCTTTTGAACCTTACTATATTTCGTACCATATTGAATCATATGTAGCAATTCTTTAAGTGCCTCTCTCCCTTTGTTTCTGTGTGTGTTTGGTCCCTTTTCTCACCTTTCAATAAGTAATTACAATACATAAACGCTTGCGAAAGGATTAGTAGGTCGCATTCTTCACTCCAATGGCGTACACAAACATATGCTTTTATTCGATTTGCAATATTGCCATTGCTAAGTAAAAAATCTTGATTCGAAATATGATTCTCATCAAATCCCTTACTCTTGGAGTGTTGATAAGTTAGTAGAGGACGTGGATAAATAATGGACACTATTGAGCAATATCAGATAGTGAAACCACGGTACATTTCATCATCGAAGTAAAGCAAACAATTCGGCCCCAACCATTGTTTTATCAATATGTAGGTTTTCAATCATATGATTATCATATATTTGAAACTCGAGAAAAGTTAAATCGGTATAGTGCCATTGGAGTACAAATTATATAATTCTATTATTCTATTATGTACGGAGGACATATTTGTTGTAAAAGTGAAAGTTAAATTATTTTGAAGTAACTCCGAACAATGTTCAGCTCAATGTCAAATGAGACAAGGATCGAACATCGGAACAAGTATAAAAATCATTGATAAACGATGAAAAACACGTTTGAGTTTGTTTTCCATTGCGACAGACTTTGTAATAAGGAGAAAAAACCATTAAATAAAAAAAACTAAAAAAATATATACGCAGTGTAATCATCATCAGTTAAAAAAAATGGTCATTTTGCACTTAATAAAAAATGTAGTAATCTAATTTTTAAAACACACTGTCAATAATATTTTTAGGAACATAAGGAAAATTTCAACTAAACTGATAGACAATTTGTTGTCAAACGACCTCTCCGGGCTATGATATAACCTCGATTTTATTATCAATCGGCCTTGGCCATATGATTGACTAGTACATCGACACAATTATCGAGACAACACAATCCACATTTTTTATGAATCGTTCGAAGCAACCTATTTTAAATAGTGTTGCTCATGGTTCGCCCCATTCCTTTGGAAGGCTATATTATTAATTTGAAACCCAATTAAATTGAGTCGAGCCTTGTTTTGGTCCACAATTTAACCCTAACCTAACTTACATATTTTGGACATTTACTTGGCATATAATCCCATCTTCCTCTCGACCTCCATGGTGTGTGCCTATTTCCCTTCTCTTTGTGAGACTTTCTTCTCGGCTTCTTGCTTTACTTCACTGTGACCTTTGTAGTTAATCTTTGTGGGCACATCATTGGACTTCACTTTCCCAACCTATAGCAACCGGAGTGGGGCGGTGGTGGTGGTGGTTTTTGGAGTTGTCTCAACCTTGGTGGTGTCGATGAATAGGTAAACTGAGCCCAGTTTTGTACTTGGAGTTCGGTGGAAATTATCCCTACATAAACCAACATTTACATCTCCACATTTTAGATTTTGCCACCCAAGTTTACTTAGTTGACATCTAATAGCTGAGTCATAGATTGTACCATTAACTGATGGTACAATCTAAGTATTATGCAATCTAAGTATTCTATTAGAGGCTTGAGTAACCTGGATGGATACTTTCATAGGATCGACCCTGTGAATATTATGCTTGAGCAACCTTCCAATATTCCTGTTCAAGTTGCAAAAACCTTACTTTGCAATGCGGAATCCATGAGTCAACCATTTTGTGCATATCAGCAGTTGAAGTGTTTTGGTACAGGTTCACTTCAGGATTCAGACATGCAATCATCAGCTGATTTACAAAGCGCCGTAAATTGTTTTCTGCCTTGTCCAGTAGTTCCTCTTTATAATACTCAGAGAAGATGGAAAATCTTGTTCAGTGTATTCAAGATGATTCTCAATAAGAAGAATTACGGCAAGCAATTTTCATGCAGGAATAGCAAGATATTTGTAAATGCAGATGCTGAGCTTGATACAGTGGGCTTATATTGAGCCGGAATAGTTGTAAGTTGTAACTAATGTGTCTCTGTGTGTGTGTGAAGGAGATTGGATGCAAGTATTATGCAGAAATTCGCAGCACTATCGCAAATTTGAAATTGTAAATTGTTTGCTGGGGGATAGTATAGCCTTCATACAGGAGGACCAGAAGGACTATTCTGTGCAAAAAAGAGTCCACTAAACATTGAATTTTGGAACACTGCTAGTGCATTCTCTTTGGGTTGGTTTGATTCTATTATTATTATTATTATTATTATTATTATTATTATTATTATATACTTTTCCTGCAATGCCAGAAATAATATGAACTTTTGGTTCAAACTCATCTGAGTAAATGTCATATTCATACCAATTAGACATGGAATCTTCCATTTCAAGAATAAAACACCTGAAGTTTGATTTTATTTACACCTTTGTATTTGAAACATAGTGCGTAACCCTCGTTATGTGGCTGCAGACCTGAGAATGTAGTAATACACAACACTCTTGCCTGAAAGCAAGGCCTACGAGGCTCATGCAAATATAGTCGAAGACAAACATAGGGGACGAAGGCTGTACAGGAAGTGAAGAAGTTGGAAGCATGAACAACGTAAATTTTGAGTTGGTGCGTGCATCCAAGAAGATTTTAGTATTGTCGAGAATTTTATGAGGACTAAGTTCTAAAACGTTCGTGGAAGATGTTTGATGAAAGATTATACAATGCTATAGGCACGCGAAATTTGGAGAAAGGACACGAGACAATATTCTAAAATATTAAGTGGTTAGATAATTGTAGAAGATTGTAGAGACAAATTTTTTCGTAGAAAATTCTTGTATAAATATCCTAATTATGGAATAAGAATCTAGAGCTTCTTTCTTGACCGTTAGATAGATTTGATATCAACATTGATTTTAAGAATGTAGAAGTATAAATGTGCAAGGGATCTCATTTCAAAGTAACAAACCTGTGAGAGCATAGTAGCAACAAAGCTAGTATTTTGCTCTCTAGTCTCTATTTCTCGTGTTAGTAAAATTTGCCTGTCTATGTTTCATTTTCAGTTGTACCATCTAACACGCATTAAAGTTCCATAAATTGTTTAGAGACTGACATATCTAGTGTCGCAAAGGATATAGAGTTGAACAGCTAAGTACTTCATAGGTGCTTGAAAGGTTGAGTTGATAGTATTGAGAATAGACAAATTCTTCGTTAAGTATGATAAGGTTGTTTCTTGAAGTGTGGGCATAGCGAAAACCCAGAAGTTAGAGATCCAACATTTAAAAAGGGAAAGAAACGTTAAAACATACACTAAAATAAGAAATATGTATAATCGTTGACATAATCCTTGTATAGATGCGTGTGGTCATGGGCAAAAGTAACTTCCACCTAAAGAGAAGCAAAAACTTCCATAAAAATTCTCATAAAATCGAGAATAAAGATTTCATTCTAAGAAGAAGAAGAGAAAGCTACATTTTTTTGCATAGACATGGCAAAGATTATAGTAACCTTATTATTTTTTTTGGCACATAAGAAAAGTTTACCCGTGGAGTCGTCCCTCATTCAGGTCATGAACTCGAAGATGATCACCGCCATCATCACCATCATGGTCCTGATTGTTCGGCTATGCCTTCTTATTTTAGAAATTGTTACTCTACATTGTATAAGCCTTATACTTCAGTCGCTTTTGCTAAATGTTGCCAAGTTCTGAATTTCATGATTTTATATTAAATGAGTTTGGAGCGAGAGGTGGGTGAACGAACAAAGGTTGACTTACACTATAATTCAATAAATAATGTGGATAATTTTTTACCACTTCATTTCTAACATAATTATTACAGAAGTTTAGAAAATTATATGACATTAACTGCAACAACATTTACACATGTCGTAGAATTAATATAGCTCTTTTGGGATTAATAAATCTCATCAAGAATGAATTTGGAATGGTTGTGAATAGTTTTGGAGGGAAATGATATATTATAAGGTGCGGTGCGACTATTTTTGCCAATGGGAATAAAGTTATGTACAATTCACATGGTGTTTTAACATAAGATGAAAATCATTAAAATAGATTAATTTTGCAAAGGCCAGCAAAGATTGGTGACAAATTGATATATTTTGTAAGTTGTGGATAAAGTAGTAAAAGTTTCCAAATATTAGTGACAAAATGTGCAATTTTTTTTAATTTCTAAGCTGGATCAATAGTGCAAATTTTTCCGTAATAATTGCACAACACATTCAGCCAAAAGACTCACATTACACACTACGTTTTTTGGTTGATTCTAATGGCATTTTTATTGAACAATAGTGCTTTCTCTAAGCTACGAATTCATTCTCATGTACATGTGTATGGTTTAAGTGCGGTTGTTATGCTTATTTTTCATCTGTACGCCTGTTTATTGAGGTTGATTGTCGAAATGGACGGTATAAATTGATGGGCTATTAATGAAATAATTCGTTAACACTATCAATGCATGGATTTCATGTCGAACCTGGGACTCGTGAGAAGGCTGTGAGTACCTTTTTTCCCTAGAATATCTTCACGATTTTTTTTTTTTTGGTGATAACTTTTGTTCTTTACATTTGGTTTTTTTTATTGCTTCTTTTTTATAATATTGATCCTTGGGGTCTGAATAATTATGTGAATTTAAACCAAAAAAATAATAATAATAACTTTTGGTCTAAAAGAAGAGGGCAAAAGTAAAAATTTTTTATTTTATTTTATTATTATTATTATTATTATTTTTACATGAATTGACATTATATTTGCCCAAGAAAGTAGAACAAGGGGATAAGCAGTGGAATCATATTGCCCTGTGAACATTGATTGAGATTTCGTACAATAGAATCGTCAAATGGAGTTGTTCAACTTTTCCTTAGCTTTTATAAAGCTTTTATTATTGAATGAAGTTGTTCAACATTTCATTCAGGTGCGATGAAGTTTTATAATTGGAATAGAAAATTACGTGTTTGAAATTAAATTATATATTTATGATTCTAGAACAAAGCCCACAATTGATTTTTTATGGGATTTTTTATTCTAATTCTATTTCCTAGAATTTATGTCGAAATGCGTAACTTTAGGTAGGGATGGCAATCGAACTCGTCGGTTCGGGCCGCCCATGGCTTGGCTTGGCTTGGCTCGGAAAAAGCTCGAGGCTTGGGCAGAGCCTCATTTTTAGGTGTCGGGCAAAGCTCGAGCCGGCCCATGTGGCTTGCTGACTCGGGAGAATGGAGCATATATTTAAAAAAAAAAAATTAAGGCAGCTGCCTATTTCTAGTAGCAAGCAACCTGCTGCCTCTTTTATAAATAAAAAAAATTCAAAACCAAACAAAACCCGAGCCGAAAGCTCGGGTCGAACCTAATTTTTTTTGGCTCGAAAAAAAGCTCGGATATTTTACCCGAGCCTAGAATTTTGGCTCTTGAGTCGGCTCGGCTTGACTTGTTGACATCCCTAACTTTAGGTTTCTAAATCTTCTGTCGATCTCAAAAAATATACAGATGATGTGGCCAACAGATCCGAGTTCTCTCTCCTCCAAATAAGTTTTTAGTCTTGCACACTTGGATAGATAATAAGTCACATGTGGCCTTTTCCGGAGTAGGGGAGGCGATCGCATGCACTTCGACGGTCAAGTCAATTAATATATGCGTGAGGGGGTGTGGGAGGTGCTAGAGACGTGAACCACTAAATAAATCAGGTCAGATCCGGGAGGGTCTTAAGTGAAATGAATAGAGAGCAAGTTTTTAGATTGGATGTATAAAGTTGTATTATTTGTAAATGACACAATGTGTGAGCTTTTATAGGAGAAGGGGTGAAATGTTAACCGTTGGATGGAAAGACATGTGGCCTCATGCAGATGGCCAACTTGTTAATTGTTCCATCATAGGCTAGGAATATTTATGGGCATTTAATCTCACCGAAAAATTGTCACCCTGGACCCTAGGGTGTGGACTGACAATTTGACCTAAAAGTGCTGCTGCACTGAGTTGTTAGATCAATCAATCACAGGTGGATCTTGTATGAAAGATCTCTTGAGAAGATGTGAACTGGAAGATGCCTTTTGCAAATGTGGAGGCTAGGAGTTTCGCACTTCTTCCCTGCAGCGTACGTTACACTTCGGCTCATCCATAGATGGTCGGCCTCGACATGGCGCCTTCATTGGAATGATGCATCACCTTGACTACCTTATATGGCCTCACTCGGCCAAATCAAAGGTGATATGGTGTGCGGGCCTTATTGATTTACTTAGTTGGCTACCATGTTGGTGATGATCTGAAGCCTCTTCAAAAAAGGCATAACAACTTCTATTACCAAGTGTTGCAGGTATTCACACTTGTTGAAGGTTTTTTTGTGGGATCTAATATGTTTTAAGTCCAAGAAAAGAATAGCAAATCAATTTTTCTTTCTCCTATGAGCAAATAACTGAGAATTTGATATAATTCCTATGGAGGAATGCATATTTTTTAAATAGGTATGGATTGTCAAAGTAATAGGGAAAGTTTCTTGTTTGTTGCATTAGTTTAGGTAGTTTATTCCACTGGATTAGTTTCTTAACTTTTACTTTGGCTTTTTATTAAGATGCAAGAAATGCGTACAAGGATTTGTGTTATGGATTTGACAATGTCTGATGTTGGTTTTAAACATATCAACTATTGCATTTCTTATCTGGACTTTGACCTGCTATGGAAAAACATAAGTGGAGTTATAGGCTATTGCCGACTCCATATTTATTTAGAATGCAGTTTCGTTGTTTTTGTTGTCTATCAATGTACATGACTGTTGTTTCTACCATTTGGTTCGTGCATAATTAATGTCATTCCAACTTTTGACTTTGAGTTCAAAGAGTGTTCATGGACTCAATGAATTATTCCATGATTCTTTTTAATTGAGATAGTTGGAAGATTTTTCTTCTGCTTGCTGGGGTAGCTCTTATATTTCAGTAGATTCGTTTCCATTCTAATTCATTCTTACGTTTTTTTCTACTAAATGTTTTCCTTGCATATTCATTTTCATTAGAAAACCAATAAAATGTGCCATATCATATTTTAAATATCTGTGTTTAGAATCCTTTAATGGAGCCTTTACATCTTGTTGATACACTAAAAGTGCAGCCCAAAGCAAATAGCCCAAAGAGTGAAGCCCAATTGGGGAATCCAGGATAAAGATTCAAACAGGATTATTGATGAATGCGGTGGAAGCCCACGAACATGGTAACATCATCACCCAAACTTGCAAGACGCCTAGAATCTGAGTGAATAGAATACCTTACGGTCGCCCAGAGCGATGACCTCGTTTTCGCCCAAACCTTCGAATCGCCCAGGATCTTAGTAAGCATAAAACATTATGGTTATCCAAAATAACAGTTATTGAAGCAGTTATTGAGTGATCTTATCACATTCCACGATTCAAGGAGCCCAGTTGAAGGCGGTTGAACGACAAAGAGTAATGGCAACAGTTAGGGACGGTAGTTCCACCACAAGTTAGCCACCATAAAGAAAGTGGGTAGTTATACAGCAATCAAGCAGTTTCCAAGCGGTTTGTCACGGAGAAATCATCAAGGGAATATAAAAGGAAGAGAAGACATAGAGAAAAAAGGACCTCGAATCAAATACTCTCAAACAAAGAATATGTAATTTCAATTTCTTAGTTTAAACTTAAACATTTCTTTTAGTACTTGTGTGCTTACGCCCCTTGGAGGCATTCTGTTTAGTTCCAATTGTAAATTATCGCCAATAAAACACCCATTTTTGGAATTTTATCTCAAGAGATCTGTTCCTTACACAATCGTCTAATTCCTTTTTAATTATTAGCGACTACCCGCACGAAACAATTTGGCACGCCCAGTGGGACTTTGGTGTTTGGTGTTGTAGATACAAAAGGTGAAACAATATACCTCACAAATCTGATAAGGAAGCAGCAAGTCAGGGAGGAGTCCAATCTGTGATCGAGTAATATGAGGAGCAACAAAGCTTTCCACGAACAGAGGGACAGAGTCAGAGCAGTCACAGTCGTTATGAACCAATGACAGAGTTGAGTCCTTGAACCATGCGTGCATTGCTTGGAGAACTCACACAGGATGTCGTTGAATAGGTAAATCTACGAAATGTTCATAATATGGAGAGATTTACCCAAAATGGGAATACACATTATGACAACGTGGCCAAACAACTGAATACATTAAATGAAATAATGAATAAGTTAGTAGGTCAAATTTGTTAGCCAGTTGTACTTATTGCAAATCACTTTCAAACTAAGATAATCGTGGGACATAATTCCCCAGTCCTTAGTCCAAATCAGGGAATAGAACCACCTTTTGGTCTACCTGCTTCAAGCCAGGGGATGGTGTAATGCCAAATCAGAATAGTAGTAATGGTACATCTAACTTGGGGGGTAAACTAAATATAAGAAATAATGTCCTAAATAATGGACAGAATACCCCACGTGTCAATGATGGAATAAATATTTAGGCTGATGGTAACAATGGCCCAAATCATGGCGACTTTGTTGCCAACCAAGGACCAAACATCAGGCCTCAGGCGAATCAACCAGTCAACCAACCTGTAGGAATTCCATATGACCTCAACATCATGTTAAGAAATCAAATTATGGAATTAGTACAGGATCAAATGACTTTTGGGGTACGTCCTGTCATTAGACCGACTTACACAAAGCCATATCCTGATTGGATAGACCAAGTGATATGATCCAAGAGTCGAGCCCGACGAAGGCAAGTACGAGACAAGACCCGTTGATAGTCGATGGCGGACCAATGACGCGATCAAGAGCAAAGCAAGTAAAACAAGCGATGGGATTGCTCATTCAAGAAACCATTGATGGAACCATGTTCGGGACTCAAAATGGAGCAACTTTCATGTTCGGGTCGAAGGTCGAATCAACTTGGATCAATTTGTTATCAAGCGACGAAATCGGAGGCTGAAAATAAGCCGCATAGGCAAAACACCATGCGGCCGCACAGTGGCATACCGAAATTTTAATTGGAATTTTTGTTGAACCATGCGACCGCATGGAAATACACCATGCGGTCGCACAGGCCAAAAATTTGGCGAATTTTCCAATTTTGGCAATTTTCAGTATTTTGTTAGATTTTGATTCTTTTCCATATTTTAGAGATTATGCTCGACTTTTGCACGATTTTTATCTAGCTTTTAGGTTTAGTATAAATAGGATTTTCCATTCAATTGTTAAAAACCTTTGACATTATTGATATTGAATTAAAGTGAGGCGTATTGTCTTCTCTTCATCGTTCTTCATTGAACAATTTCGAACTTATCAAGTGTTAACTTGTGGCGTTCAAACAACCGGATTTAATTCTTGGATTGCGTGATCAAGGGGTCTTTCAAGCGTCGTTCTTTTTGGGTTTTTTGGTTCGACTTTCTTTTGGGTTAATCCTAAACTCTTTGATTAATTTGGCTTTCTTGGGTTCATCAATCTCGTTGTGGGTTTCGTAGTCAACGTTGCTACGGGGTTCGCATCACCAAGCATATTCATAGCGTAGAGGGTATAAAGTGCCAGAATTCTCATTATTTACCGATTTAGGAGAGATGTCTACTCTAGAACACATAGGGCGATTCACACTGCAAAGTGGTGAAGTAACCGACTACCATAAAATGAGGTTGTTCCCTAGTTCATTAACAAGAGTAGCTTTCTCTTAGTTCATCAATTTGCCAGTGAACTCTGTTCAAACATGACAACAATTGGAGCAATTGGTCCATGCTCAGTTTTATAAGATTGAGTCTCAAGTTACTTTGGCCGATTTGGCGAATCTACGTCAAATACCAAACGAATGGGCATAAGGTTTCCTTCAAAGGTTCAAGACAACAAGAAGTAAATATTTTGTACATTTGCCCGAAAAGGAGTTTGTCAAAATCGCTCAAAGTTGTTTAAGTTTTGATTTGAAAAAGAAATTCAAAGACAGTGAATTTCCTGATCTTTTTCAATTGAGCTCAAACGTGATTAGGTATGAACGATTAATAAGAGAAGAGGAGCAAATGAAAAATTCTAGCAAGAGGACTTATTATAGAGACCCAAATTTTAATGTTCATACCATTAATGACGAGTATTACGATCAAATCGAAATGTGTTTGGCCGAATTAATCAAAGGAGACGCGTATACTTGTCCTATAATGGCTAAGCCTAAATCATCGGGCAAAGATGAGCCTATAAAAGATGAAAACAAAAAGGCTAGAACATTCTCGTTCGATGTAACCAAAGCTGGCCTTATATTTGATAAACTATATAAGGATAAACAGATAAAGCTGAGCGATAAACATAAGTTGTCAAGCCCTGAACAAATCAAGGGTAAAAAATATTGTAAGTGGTATAATGCATGGTCACATTTGACTAACAACTGTTTCGCTTTTCACCATGTGTTACAGGACACCATTGAATCCGGACGAATTACGTTCAAGGATAAGAAGAAGATGGCAGTGGATGAAAACCCTTTTCCACAGCCACTTGGGGTGAACATGATGACGACTGGTTTCAAAAACAAGTTGCCAAAATTCAAGTTGGTTATAGATGACGGAGAAGAGGACCCTGGGCCACACCCCAGTGTCTTTGAACATATCAAAGGGAAGGAGCCTAAAAAGGATGAAGATGTCATGTGTGCAGGATGTAAAAGAGAAGTGAATGCAAATACAGAGAAACAAGGGATATGGCAGCATCACCATCGCCCTAGTTTTTTCTCAAATGCTCAGCCTGGTAGAGGGCGAGGTACATCATTCTATAGGGGACCGCCTTTTGAGAGGCAATTCAGGTCAATAAATAATGGAAGAACATTCAGGCCGCAACCTCGCCAACCAAATGTATGGCATTCGTTCCAGTATAATTAAAGAAGGGTGATACCCTTCAACGAGATTACTAGAACCCAACAAACGCATTTTCAACTGAATTATGGACGAATGATGAGGCAACAATAGGGAGTGCCACGTCCTAAGGCACCTAAACTACTCGAGGTGACCAATCAAAATGTTCTTGAAGACAGTGAGGAGGTTGGTACAGGTGAATCGATGGAAGAATTGTCGAAGAATTTTTCTGGGAGATCTAAGTTTGAGCAAGGCAGAAGAGATGGAGAAGATCCAGATCAGCCCCTTACTATTCAGTTTGGTACGTTACCTCCTGTCATGGCTAATAACTATTTACTAGCCAATGAGTTCAAGAACAAGAAGAGAGGGAGGATAACGAGGAAGAGGCATGTGTGATGGAATGTGAAGAAGGCCAAACTTTTAGAGGGGCCTACAATGGTGAAGAGGATGATGGTATGACGGACATCGAAGAGGAAATTGATCTGGAAGCAGAAAGAAGAAAGAGAGGAGTATCGCACAATACTCTATTAAAGCAACTACATCGAGAGGGAGTTCGTGAAGTGGACTTGTTGGGAACCGTATGGGCGTTCTTTCGATTATTATGTGTTGTACGGGATGCCCAAGAGGAAAAAGAGAATACCTCGCTCTAAAAAGTATGGATCACCTCCAAGAATAATGCCTCCTCCCACAGGTTGGGTAACCGAAGAAGAAACATTAGAAAACAATAAAAAGGAAATTGAGGAAGCGGAAGCTTAGTGCAACATACTGCATGTTGACTTATCACAAAAGGATAATTTAACAGAGACCAAGCAGGAAGTGGAAATAGATGCTGTCGAAAAGGTTATTTTTAAGAGACCAGCTATGAAGTTAACTAAACACTTGAGACCATTGTACGTTGAGGCTTTAGTTAACGGTATACCTGTGACGAAAGTACTTATCGATAATGGAGCAGCTATAAACACCATTCCATCTAGGATGATGAGGAAATTTGCAAAGATAGAAAGTGATGTGATTCCAATAGAAGTCATCCTTACAAGTTTCAATGGAGGAGCAACTTCAGCTAAAGGGGTTATGCCATTGGACATAACTGTAGGGACAACTACTAGGACCACAGTCTTCTTCATAATAGATGGTCCTACTAGTTACAATGTGTTGTTAAGAAGGGATTGGATACACGGAAGTCGCTGCATACCTTCATCGCTCCATCAATGCCTGGTTTTCTGGAATGACAAAGGTGAAGCAAAAGTGATGCAGACATAGACCTTTTGTCGCAGAAGCAAACTCAGTGGAAAAGTTCATGTATGAAGGAAATTACGGACCTGTCAGAGTGGTTCAAGATGGAAAAGAAACTCAAATTGTTGCACAGAGTGAAGAGTCGTTTTCGATAGATGCACTGACTGAAATGTTCAGTCAAATGAGGCCAAATATAGTGGCCCTGGAAGAGCCAGTAATTGGCAAAAAAATAATCAAGGAGTTTTAAATGAGTTATAAGCAACAAAGGTAAATGGTCGATGTTCAGGCCTTCAAAGCCAAATTAATGGCTTTCTATACAGAATGTAAAGGCAAAGCGAAAGAAGAAGCAGCCTTGAAAGTATTGGGAGACAAATTAGCAGTATTCGAATTGGAACAAAGTATTGGCCAAGAAGTCAACAAGGTGGATTGTTTAGAAGAAGAAGTGCTTATAAGGGAATTGAACGATGAAGTAATGAGGATCACCAAGCCTGGATACGCTCAAGCACAAGACCCTCTGATTAAAGTGAATATTGACAATGAAGGGGAAGATCGTCCAACATTCGTCAGCCAGATGCTCGATCAAGAGGTTAGTGATAAATTAATCGCTTTATTAAAGGAATATAAGGATTGTTTTGCTTGGAAATATGAACATATGCCTGGTTTAGATAGAAATTTGGTGGAACATAGATTGCCGACCAAGCCAAATTTTAAACGTCATAAGCAACCTCCTAGGCGTTTTGCTCCTAATGTACTTCCTGAGATTAAGAAAGAAATAGAGCGATTATTAAAAGCAGACTTTATTAGATCAGCCAGATATGTAGAGTGGTTGTCCAATATCGTGCCAGTGCTAAAAAAGAATGGTAAATTAAGGATGTGCATAGACTTTAGGAACCTAAACATAGCCACACCCAAAGATGAATATCCAATGCCTACGGTAAATTCTTTAGTAGACTTGACTGCCGAACACGTAATATATTCGTTCATGGATGGGTATTCAGGAAACAATCAAATTTATATAGCTGAGGAAGATATACACAAAATTGCCTTTAGGTGTCCTGGATCTCTAGGATGTTTTGAATGGGTAGTTACGTCTTTTGGCCTAAAAAATGCAGGAGCGACTTATCAAAGGGCAATGAACTTGATTTTTCATGATATGATAGGCAAGTTTGTTGAGGTGTATGTAGATGATATAGTGATCAAATCTATTAAAGAAGAGGACCATTTTGAACAATTGAGATGTTCATTTGAGCGAATGAAGCAATATAAACTAAAATTGAATCCCTTGAAATGTGCATTTGACGTTAATGCAGGAAACTTTCTTGGTTTCTTAATATACAAAAGGGGGATTGAACTTGATAAAAATAAAGCGAAGGCTATTTTAGAGGCCAAACCACCTAGCAATAAAAATGAATTGCAAAGGTTTCTAGGACAAGTAAATTTTTTAGGACGCTTTATTTATAACTGTGCAGGGTGAACCAAAGCTTTTTCGTCACTTTTAAAGTTGAAAAATCAAGACGAATTCGTATGGAAAGAAGAGCATCAAAAGGCTTTTGAAATTCTAAAGACATATTTATCAAGTCCACCAGTGTTGGTGTCACCAATCTAAGGACGGCCAATGAAAGTATATATATCGGCTGAACAAGAATCAATAGCTGGAATGGTCGCGCAAGAAGACTAATTTGATGAAGAAATGATGATTTACTACTTAAGTAGACGGTTAACAAAATGTGAATGTAATTACTCTGCCATTGAAAAATTATGTCTTACATTGTATTTCACATGTACGAAATTAAGGGCTTATTTACGGCCCGTAACCGTTTATTTGATTTCTAGAGTAAATTTGGTTAAGTATATGTTCTCTCGCCCTATTTTACACCAAAGGGTAGGCCTTTGGACGTTAGCATTATCAGAATTCGAAATACAATACATACCCCAAAAGGCAATCAAAAATCAGGCTTTGGCTAACTTTCTGGCCGATCATCCATGCCTTGATATCCATGAAGACATTGAATTAGAAATCAATTCATTCGAATTAAAATCTTGGGTTTTATATTTCGACGGGTTGAAAACCTCTAAAGGTACAGGAGTAGGAGTAGCCTTGATAAATCCTTTAGGGATTTGTTACAAATTCGCATTCACTTTGGATAGGATGTGCAGCAACAATCAAGCCGAATATGAAGCCTTGATCGTGGGTTTAGAATTAATGATAGATATGGAGGTAAAGAATGTGATCATTAGAGGCGATTCTCAATTGGAAATTCACCAATTGATCGGTGATTTTAAGTGCCAAAGTGATTTCATTATAAGTCAATATGAAATCGCCCAAGAATTGTTGGAAGAATTCAACCAAGTAGAGCTTCAATGTGTTAATAGGATATATAATGACATAGCAAATGAGTTGGCCCAGATGGCCTCAGGGTATTCAAAGGTTTTAAATTGAAAATATACTTATGAATATGGAGTAATATTGCCCGTAGTCCAAAGAAGGGCGAGAAGGGTTGAAATTCATTGCATACAAGATGGAGATGCAATAGATTGGAGGGCAGAGATTAAAAGGTTCCTTAAAGAACCTAATAAAGGAGGTAGTAGAAAAATGAAGTTGCATTTGCTAAACTATACACTGATAGATGAAGAGTTGTTTAAGAAACGCTCTGATGGTATATTACTAAAATGTGTAAGTTTGCAAGAAGCCAGAACAATCATGGCCAAAGTGTATGAAGGGATATGTGGAGCTCATCAAGCTGGCCAAAAGATGAGATGATTAATTATTAGAAATGGATATTTTTGGCCCAAGATGAGAGAATCATGTGTTCAATATGCGAAGAGTTGTCTAGCATGCCAAAAGTATGGTCCAATACAAAGGCGCCAGCAAGAGAGATGTCACCCATTATCAAACCCTGGCCGTTCAAGGGTTGGACGATAGACCTGATAGGGAAGATTTATCCCCCATCGTCCAAGCAACATACCTTTGTTATAGTTACAACTGATTTTTTCACTAAGTGGGTAGAAGCGATACGTTTAAAAGAGATCACCCAAAAGAGTGTCATAGAATTTATCCGTGATCATATTATTTATAGATTTGGGATTCCACAAACTTTGATGGTAGATCACGGTACTTCTTTAAATGGAGATCAAGTGAATAAATTCTTGTGCGAGTTTGGAGTTAAATTAGTGAACTCCACACCATATTACGCTCAATCTAACGGACAAGCAGAATTTTCTAATAAGATTCTAAAAAATGTTATAAGGAAAATGATAGATGAAAATGCCCAAAATTGGCATGAATGTCTAAACAAGGCCTTATGGGCTTATAGAACGTCGCCTCGGTCAAACACCAAAGTTACTCCTTTCCAACTTACTTATGGACAGGAGGCTATTTTGCCTATGGAAATCAATGTGCGATCAATCAGAGTGTGTTTGCAACATAAGTTAAGTGATGATGAGTATACCAAGTCACTAGTTCAAAACTTATTGGAGTTGGACGAATTAAAGTTAGACGTCCTAGATAGATTGCAAGTTCAAAAATGAAGGATGGTTAAGTTTTATAATAAAAAAGTTATAGCCAAGTCATTTAGCCTGGGCGAATTGGTTTGGAAAACAATACTCCCTTTGGATAGCAAAGATCCAAAGTATGGCAAGTAGTCGCCCAATTGGGAAAGGTCATATAAAGTGAATAGTGTGTTGCTAATGGAGCTAACCATCTAGAAGATTTAGATGGCACCAAGCACATGAGGTTCATTAATGGCAAATATTTAAAAAAGTATGTTCCCTCCTTATGGGAAAATGAACAAATAAAAGCGTAATCAAATTGCGTTGAACGATCGTAGATAAATAGGGCCAGAATGAAATACATTCAAAATAAATTCCTTTATTATCAAATATAAATTACAAATTATGAGATACTAAATACTCTATAAGCTACAATTGAGAGCAAACTAATTTCTCGGTCGATCGCCAAGCAAGAGGGTGAACCGGCGTTGGTCGCCATCCTGATCGCGCTGCTGCAAGGGCAGGCAGAGAGGCCGAGAAGCACTCTCAACAAGCAAAAAGGAAAAAAAGCACCCTCAAATCGCCTGCCTAATCACATTGCTACAATAACAAGCAAGGAGACCGAGAAACACTCTCAGCAAGTAAAGTGGCTTGAAAAGCATCCTCAAAAATTGCCTTCCATCATTGAACTCTTTATAAAGAACATGGAGACAATGAGAAGAACTTTGCTGACCAAAGAATATTTCCTATATCTCCCATACCAAAGATAACATCAAAACAGATAGCAAAATGGGCAGATCAAATGATTAATTTCTATGGGAGACGAAAATTTTGGATCAATTGTTGAGATGTCAAACGATGGCAGCAAATTAGTTTTTGAAGAAAAGAATTGAAATGAAAATGATGAGTGTGAAATACACATACATTTATAGAGACGTGAAGGTGAAAAGACAGAATATGAATGGCCACATTCGTGCCTAATAACTGAAATCAAATGGCCCAAAGTCTTGGGAAAAGAGATAGAACTACCAAGGAAGAATGTACATGAATCTTAGCATAAAGCAATTAAATACTTGGGAGGTTGACGATTAAGGACAACGTCAATTAAATACGCAAGTAGACAAATTAGTCGTTCATTAATGACGATAACTGTTGTTACATTCAAAATTAGCAATGGCAATTAGTGTGAAGTTACAAAAGGAAAGTTAAGGCATTGAATATCTTAATTACAATTTACCCCAGGCCGAACGAATTCTTTCCCTAAGTCTCCCCCAATCTTCGCTCTGCTGAGAAGAAGCAACATTTAATTCAGCTACAAAATCGTCATCAACTTCCAGCTTTTTGTACTGCTCAACCAAAGACTTGGTTTGTTCAATTCCTTGGGAAGCATTACGCTTTTTAGCAGTCATTCTCGCCCTACAGTCGTCCATCTTTGCTTGAAGCTCCTTCATCTCCACAGCCAAACTTGTCATCAAAGAGTCTTCGACCATAACATCGGAAGAGATTTCTTTCAATTCATCCTCAACTTTGTTAATCTCTAGAAGCAAAGACTCTCTTTCAAATGCAGCACGAAGATACTGAGTACTCCTGGCCTTCAGTTCAACATTTTTGGCTAACAAGGAGAAGATATCAGAGTGAACAACCTTCAACATCACTTTAAAGTCAGCAGAAATGTTGAGTGACGGAAGTGTAAGTGCTTGCGCCAATTTCGCACTCAACAGCTCGAGCTTATCCTTATGTTTAGTAGCACTAACCTGGCCGATATCCATGTCCATGAAAGACACGTACTCAAATACCGACTGCTTGAGAAACTTCATATCTTCCTCTAAAGAAGCAGAAGGATGACTGGTTGAAGTAGGGCGAGACATCTTGACTTGCCCCCAGGAAATAAACAAGTCCTGGATAGAACACACTATGTCATCAGTAGCCTACAAAGAAAAGTGCCAACATTGAGGACTTTCACTACAATAAACGAAGCGAAAATGAAAGTGAAACAAAAGGTTACCTTATTAGCAATCTTGGGAAGTTCAGGCATATCACTAGTAGGCTCCACCACCTGTGGGGACTTCTCCTTATCTGGGCGAGAAGACTCTGCCACAACGGGCAGGCCCATGAGAGCCCCTACATAATTCAAGAAGTAACGAATCAGAAATCAGTAGCACAAGCAAAGGTAAAACATCAAAATATGTATTACCTTCTGGTTCGGCGTTTGGGGGGTCGACGCCCAAGGAAGAAGGTGGCCCTTCTACTGGTTGTGATGAAGGTTCTGGGATTAAGGGTTTCTTTTTAAGCATAATCCCTTCATCAGCTGATTTGGACGAAGCAGCTTCAGCAGAAGATGATGGAGCAGGAGCTGTCAAAACCAAAGCCTTCAAAGGAGAGGCTAAACTTTTCTGAGAAATTCAGGTAAACCATTAGTACATAGAAAAGTATGTTTAGGAATAAACAAATTCAATTACCTTTCTCCTAACGATGAGAGGAGCGTCATCATCATCATCCTGCAAAGGGGGAGATGCTGAAGCTGGCCGTTTGCGGCTTAAGGCACTTTTAGCTGCAGTAACCTTGGCAGGTAGAGAAGCAGATGGATGGATAGAATGTTTAGTGCAAGTAGGGGAGGAAGGATTCCTAATGGACACAGGGGTGACCAAAATGGGAGAAGTAGAGGGAGTACCTGGCTGATCCAGTAAATGGAAGGCACGATTAGCATCAGTTGCAAACAATCGATGTGTTACTGATGGCCAAAGCTGTTCAAAAAGAGGATGGACAGCATGACTAGAATTGAAAGGGGCTAATGAAAATTTGCTCGTCAAAAGAATGTTGTGAGCATCTATAACTTGTACCTCTACCTTATTAATAGTGTGAAAATGGTCTGCTAAGTTTTTGGAGTAACCAGGAGAAACATGCCAAGTTTGGCCAAAACCAAGTTGGCGAGTAAAAAATTGGGGAGCATATATTTCAACCCCAGCTTTGGCATTAGTTCCAGTTAAGATATTGTGGAACAATTCCCTCCCAATCAAAAATTGAACCCAAACAAGTAGAAAGGCACTCGCACTGTCTAGGGTGGATGGAGGTTGCACATAATCTGGAGTCAAGTGAGCAGGAAAAGGAAAGAAAGAAGGAATCGAATTTAAGGTATAAAAGAATGAAAAAATGTCCCAACTGGACATATTTACAGGGTTCAGTGGATCAATGGCTAGCCCACAGCAGCTAACAGAACGAAGGGAAATGGATGGAGCACCAAGTGGTGGAAAGTATGCTCTCAACCACAGTTGACTGAACCAAAGGGGGCCACTGCCAGTAGGAGATGCATCATTCTTTAGTTGAAATTGAAGGGAGGCCATGCTTCTATAAAGGGCAGCTAAAAAGAAGGAACATAAGTTCAGAGGCCTACCACGCGCCAATTCATGCGCTATGGGTAAATAGCTCATAGAAGATTTCATACTTGGCACGCAGAGAATATATTTATAGAGCCAAATCTGAAGAAAGGCCATACGCTCAGCATGGAAAGGTTCAGTGCTTGAGTGATTATAAAAGCCTTGCAGGCTTGAATAGGACTCAGTAAGTTTCTTGTCAAATTTTGGGGCAACACTGGAAATCAAAATACCAGGAAAGATGGTATCGCCCAAAGGCGGAAGATTTACTAGGGCTTTAACGTCCCTTAGAGTAATAGACATGGGACCAAGAAGGAAAACAAAGGTGTTATACTCAGAAGACCAAAAACTCAAAGCAATAGGAAAAAGTATTGGGTAAAAAATTGGGGGTTGAAGAGTAATTTCTAATAAATCTGAAATCCTAGCACGATCAAAAATTGCCTTGGTGGGGCCATGATTCACAAAACGTGCATACCATCTACGAAAAATAACATCAGTTTTGGGTCAAGTGCGAATACCTTTTTCGCGAATCGACCTCAATGGCAGAGAGCTCAGGAACGGAGGACCTTGAGTGCAAGGGAACAGCTGGCCCATTGCCACTTGTCCGATGGCTTCGGCATTATTGAACGATAGACCCAAATAGAATTCATTAAGGTCAGCACTAGCTTGTGCAAGGAAGTTTGGATTTACATATGGCCTAGTAAGGATTTTCTAAAAATCTTCGAAACTAAAAGAATCATCAAATTGAGTTTGTGAAGTCGCCATTGGAAACAAAGTACAGTTTTGATAAAGTTTCCCTGAAAAACGTAGCAGAGAAGCAAGAAGATGAACAGTAAAATAACGAGGAAGAAGCGTAAAATATAGAGACGTAGTTTAGTGGTGCGATGAAATGGCTTGTCCTTTTGGTTTATAAGGGTTTGTAACGTTGCACCTTTTCAGACTGTAGAAGGAAATAATGAATGAAATTCTTGAAAATTTCAAATATTGCTAAAAAATACAAAGTGAATATGGCAAAGATTAATAATTAGTATTAATTCTGCCATATTGGGGGGTAATTGTTGATACACTAAAAGTACAGTCCAAATCAAATAGCCCAAAGAGTAAAGCCCAATTGGGGAATCCAAGATAAAGGTCCAAACAGAATTATTGATTAATGAGGTGGAAGCCCACGAACACGGTAACATCATCGCCCAAGCTTGCAAGATGCCCAGAATCTAAGCTAATAGAATACCTTACGGTCGCCCAAAGCGATGACCTCGTTCTCGCCCAAACCTTCGAATCGCCCAGGATCTTAGTAAGCATAAAATATTATGGTTATCCAGAATAACAGTTATTGAAGCAGTTATTGAGTGATCTTATCACATTCCACGATTCAAGGAGCCCAGTTGAAGGCGGTTGAACAATAAAGAGTAATGGCAACAGTTAGGGACGGCAATTCCACGACAAGTTAGCCACCATAAAGAAAGTGGGTAGTTATATAGCAATCAGGCAATTTCCAAACGATTTGTCACGAAGAAATCATCAAAGAAATATAAAAGGAAGAGAAGACATAGAGAAAAAAGAACCTTGAATCAAATACTCTCAAACAGAGAATATGTAATTTCAATTTCTTAGTTTAAATTTAAACATTTCTTTTAGTACTCGTATGCTTGCGCCCCTTAAAGGCATTCTGTTTAGTTCCAATTGTAAATCATCGCCAATAAAACACCCATTTTTAGGACTTTATCTCAAGAGGTGTGTTCCTTACACAATCATCTGATTCCTTTTTAATTGTTAGCGACTACCCGCGCGAAACACATCTATTGAGTTGTTTGACACACTTCAACCAGATGCTGGTGACATATTTTTGCTAAGATGACACTGAATGGCCACCGCATGTTCATCCTTTTTTCATCTTCCATAGCATTTTGCCACTTGACGTTTTTCTGTCCGATCGTACTCCTTTTTTAGCCTTCTAACCTTTTGTACCCTTTACAGTGGAGCAAAGTCGACATCAATTTATAATATTATTAGTCAATTATCATACTTCTTAGTTTGCTTATACTGTTATAACATAAATATTAAAAGTTTTAAGTTTTAAAATTAATGCCCTTTTTTTTAGATTTAATTAAATTAAAAACCTTAATTGAATGATTTAATTGAATGATTGTGGGGGTTGAATATTACCTTATAAAAGGGATGGAAAATTTCATCTTTTAATGCAACTTAGAAAAAGCTTGAAAATAATCTTTATACATGTCATATTCTATTATTTTGACAACTCGATAAGGGTCGTTTTTTATGTCCCTGTGACTCATAAAATGAGAATGACTATAAGCAATGTGAGTTTTATCTTGAAGTCGTGTAGTGTCGAAAGTATCCGCACTAAAGAAAGGTATCACCTTGCCAAGATAAAATTCATATAGCTTCTCCTTTTATGGGCAAAACCACATGAAGATAAATTACGAGTCTTTATTGAGTTGTCAAAATAGTATAACATAAAATGTATATTCCTCTTATAGGGACAAATTCGACCCCCCACATTCATGAAACTAAATCCCATTTAAGTAAAAGTTACAATCTAAATTATGATATTAAATTTTGTATTAAAACGTAAAATTAAAACTGAAAATTAATATTAATCTTTAATTTTGGAAGTCAAAACTTTTTGTGAGTTACAATATATACAAATAGTTACTCTTCTTTACAGTTGACTAGAGCCGAAGTTTTACCCATTTATTGGTTCAATGTACATGGAGAGAGGTTATTGCTTTCTTGTCTACAAACCATATCTTTTTTATTACATATTTAGTGTAAGCGAATGTTAAAACTTCATCTAAAGAATCTTAGTTCATGATAACTGCGCCATTCTTATGAATTGGGAACACTTATAGTGGAATTTTAGATGTCCTTGGCAGCCTGGTTATTATTTGGATACAATCTGAAAGCCTCTAAGAGTTATGGTTTTAATTTATTTTATGTGTTGGTTGGGTGCTTTATTTTGTTACCTTGACCTCCCTTCTGCATTGCTGCGATTATGTTTGCAGATGATATTTATCTTCCGAACCTTACGATATTGAATCATACGTAGCAATTCTTTTAGTGCCTCTCTCCCTTTGTTGCTCTGTGTGTTTGGTCCCTTTTCTCACCTTTCAACAAGTAATTCTTGTCCTATTGTGCATTATTTTGAAAGAAGCTCATTGTTTCAGCTCTTGGCGGAGTACCCCGCATTAAAACGCTTCAAATCGTGTTCAGCGCCTCAAAATAGTCGGAGATGCTCTGACCATCATAGTTGTAGCTGGTATGTTAATCCTCCTTCAGAACTTGAACTCATTGCGCTCAACTGTTGTTCCAAGCCAACTTCTTTTCTCCTAACAATTATTGATTTCGAATTCTATTAAATATGAGATGATCAGAATGTTTGCAACAGATAAAATCTTAAAAGCTTTATTTCTAAAAGTTCCATGACATGGAATTTCATGCACAGTTTACGAATTTGGATTACTTGCTGTTTGCTTCCGATTATTTTACATTTGCTTTGAGGGGAAAAATAGAAAACACAACTGCTCTTAAAATTTAACGAAATGTTGGATTGAACTTGATTGTCAACTTAGTATTTGCAATTTTAACGGTTGGATCTCAGGGCTCTTATGCATTGTTTAGTAACCAGATTGTTCGGGCGTTTCTTGCAATTCTTGTGTTCTGATTGTTCAAACACAATTGTGCATTATGGCAAACTTGTTTTTACGTTTAGTTTTTGATGTTTTTACTGCTATGAGATCTACGTAAAAGCAACAATGCGAGAAGAAGCATGTAAAACAGGCAAATGAATAATGGTGTAATAGCCTTTAAAATGCACATTGAGTGGCTTTCTCTATTAGAATTGCACCAGATCCCTTCCAGTTCAGCAATCCAGACTTCAGATTCAACATTCCAGATTCATTTCACATGGATCCTTCCAGCTGTAACAGATTCTCCAGCTCCCAAGATTCTCTTCCAACTGTCATAGTAGTTAGTAGTTGATAGTTAGTTTAGTTAGACATTTTCTCTATAAATGCACAACCGGCTGTTCATTGTAATTCATTGGAGTATAGTCTTCCAATCCCTCCTTTTATGGAGGTTTCTCTCCTCCTTCATTGAGTGCATTTCCTCCTTTCATGGAGCGCCTTTTCTTCTCCTATTATGGAGTTTGTTCTTCTCCGTTATGGAGTTCAATTGAAGTTTCTTCATTCAATAAATTCTAACATTCTCCATCGGTTAAAAGAAATTGAAATGTATAACAGAATCAGGTAGTTTCAATATTTTAGTATGACAGACTTGTTTTTTTACCCACTTTGGTGGTAATGGTGAAGATAAAGTTGTTTGAGATGTACAAACGATTTCTGAAATGACAAAAATCGAATGGCAATGGAATGTTATGAGCTCGTGGTGATGCTATGATTACCAAAAAAGAACTGTGACCATAAAGTAATTTTAGCCCTTATTTGATGGAGATTAAAATCAAATTTTAGTAAATTTTGTAAAATACTAAAATTTGATGAAATGTGTAGTTGAAAATTTGTAGATTCTATGAAATATATGATTAAACTTAAATTATTGATTTTAATTTTAATTTAAATTTTAGTATTAATTCTCATCAAACGAGGACTATAATTTCATAGTTAAAAAATTCAATTATGAGCTCTCCCTCTCTCTCTCTCTCTCTCTCTCTCTCTCTCTCGCTCTCGCTCGCGAAGGAGGTATCAATCCTTAAATCATTGACCTCAAATGTGATTTGTTTAGCACATCTATTCTTAAATCATTGACCTCAAATGCCCCATCAAATGAGGCATGGTTTTTTATTTTTTTATTATTTTTTTCCCTCTCCAAGAATAATGTTACCTGTCACTCATGGTGCTAGAACACCAATCTAAATGTCACATTTTAAGGCTCTGTTTGAGAGTGATTTTTCACTCCAAAAAATTAATTTTTTGACCGTTATTTCACCATTTCAATCATAATTTTTGACTTATTTTCTCACATGTGGCATCCACTTTTTTTTTAACAGTCAAAAAATCAATTTTTAAAATCATTACTGGACGAGCCCTAAATGTGATTTATTTTTTCTACTTTAAAAGGGGTCTATCAATTAATGACACTTGTATGGTATTAAAATTTATGTGTTAATGATGCACTAATTTGCAAGGACATTTGCTGCTTTTCTTTGTTTAATTGTGTTATTAAAAATAACTGACTTATTATATACTGTATGGGAGCAATTTTGGATAGATTTTAACAATCCCGCTATTGAGACAAGGTAGAATACTAGGGACGGCAATGGTTAGGTTCAGTCAAAATCATCATCGAACCGTCAAATTTTTTGTCATACCATAACCGCACCATGACCACGTAAATCGGTTCGGTTCGACTCGATTTCGATTCGGTTAATAACCACAAAAATAAATTATTTTTTATAAGTCCATCCGCCAAATTGATATAAAATAATTTATGAAAAGAGAATTAATGAAAACAAAAACACAATATTCCAAACGAAAATGCAAACATTATCTCAAATTCCAATTACAAAATACAAATTTAACAAAAAATATTATGAATATAACAATACTAAACTTTTCCTTCATTCTTAATTCTTGTGATTTATAGTTACTTGATTAATGCTCAATAATTCAAAAACGTCAACCTTAACTCATACTCAATCTTCATTCTTTCCCACAACTCTGACTAACATAGGTCAGTACTCAAAATTGATTTATATATAGTAAATAAAAAATGTAAGTAGAGAATACAACGATCTACCTAATCTAGAATGGTTTTAACTAAGATTTAAATAAAAAAATATATCTCTTCGTCAACTTCCTTCTTACTAAACTTTGTCATCCCTAATAAAAGAATGATTTTTTTAAGCGGGTAATCGGTTCGGTTTCGGTTCGACAGCATAAATACCATACCCGCACCGCCACAAACCGGTTCATTAAAATCAAATACCATATCCGCCCCATTGCACAATCAGTACAGTTTTTTCGCTCCACTCGGTTCGGTTAATCGCGATTTTCGATTTTAACGATTCAAGTTTCCATCTCTATAGAATACAGGCTCAAAGACAGGGCTAGCGTGGCATTTGAAAATAAAATATATATAAAAACCACATTTTAAAGTGGAAAAAGCCAAACATCAACTTTATTCTAAAAATTATGCTGTCAAATCAACTGTATGAAATATTAAATTTTCTGATTTAATATAAAAAAATAAGTTTATATCCACTCACAGATCTATAGATAGAAATCTGGCTAAATTGACGAGTCTTTCTTACTTTTCAAGCTTACATGTCACTACCTGAAATAACGATATAATTAATCAAATTAAAACCTGACAATTAAATTAATACAAATCCATAACTTAACTTCTCAACTTCTATATGTATTATTCTTACATCTCCAATTTTCCAACTTTTCGTCTCTTTAATGATTTATCAACTAATCACAATTCATTATCAAATCCATTAAATCCCTCGCACTTCCTTAAAATCACTACCTTATTCATATGCAACCCTTACAACGAATTTAGTCCAATACATAAACTTCAATATTTGTCATGTAACTTAATTCGAACCTTTAAAAATCTGAAAACAAGAGCTTTGACGAAAAAAGAACTAAAATCTGATACCAATTTCTATATTAAAATTTGGTATCAAAACCTTTGACAGAAATAGCGTTATTCTGGGCAGATTTTCAGAAACAGCACCTGAGTAAGATTTTGTCGAAAAATAACTTATATTAATTACTTAAAGATGGAGAAATCAACCCCAAAGCCTTAATTTAAATGCTCGACATCATATAATCACAAAAAGATCACAGAATTAATATCCATTTCATAAACCCATTTACAAAGTTCCACTTTCTTCAACTTCAAAATTCAAAAAACACGTTTCTTTGCTATATTTCTAATTATAACACCAAATACATATTAATAATACCTAATTCTAGCTAAGTTTTGAATTGAAACAAATTTTTCATAAACCCTAAGAAAATTTTATTCAATATACTTGTTCTTACCTCTCTAAATTAAATGAGAAATTGAAGAAATAGAGCTTGGAAATCCACTTCCTCTTCTTCTTTCCTCCTCTTCCTTCCTTTCTTCTCTTCTCTTCTCTCGGTCTTTCTCGACGTTTCGCCCAAAAATGAGAAAAACTGATGTTTCTCTCTTAAATTAATAGTTAATTATGGGATATTTGCAAGTTAAGTTCCCCAATCTTCATACAATATCACATTTACACCTCACATCTTAAAAAATAAAAACTATATCCCTAGATCCCTATATTACACAATTTCTAGCCCTTGAACATTTATAATTACAATTTAATTCCCTTGAAATGTATTTGTTCCATTTAAGTCCTTATTTGATTTTGACTTTGACCAATTATTTCTCAACTTTGATTAAAAATGAGGGGTGTAACAGTTTTGGTACAGGTTCACTTCAGGATTCAGACATGCGACTATCAGCTGATTTACAAAGCGTCGTAAATTGTTTTCTGCCTTGTCCAGTAGTTCCTCTTTATAATAATCAGAGAAAATGGAAAATATTGTTCAATGTATTCAAGATGATTCTCAATAAGAAGAATTACGGTAAGCAATTGTCATGTAGGAATAGCAAGGTATTTGTAAATGCAGATGCTGAGTTTGATACGGTGGGCTTATATCGAGCCGAAATAGTTGTAAGTTGTAACTAATGTGCGTGTGTGTGTGAAGGAGATTGGATACAAGTATTGTGCAAAAATTCGCAGCAATACCACGAATTTGAAAATGTAAACTGTTTGACGGGGGTTTGTATAGCCTTCATGCAGGAGGACCAAGAGGACCAGAAGGACTATTCTGTACAAAAAAGAGTCCACTCAACATTGAATTTTGGAACACTCCTAGTGCATTCTCTTTGGGTTGGTTTGATTTATTATCATCATCATCATCATCATCATTATTATTATTTTATACTTTTCCTGCAATGCCAGGATAAATATGAATTTTTGGTTCAAACTCATCTGAGTAAATGTCATATTTATACCAATTAGACATGGAATCTTCCATTTCAAGTATAGAACACCTGAAGTTTTGAAACATAGTACGTAACCCTCGTTACGTGGCTACAGACCTGAGAATGTAGTAATACAAAACACTCTTGCCTGTAAGCAATGCCTACGAGGCTCATGCAAATATAGTCGAAGACAAACATAGGGGACGAAGGATGTACAGGAAGTGAAGAAGCTGGAAGCATGAACAACGTAAATTTTGAGTTGGTGCGTGCATCTAAGAAGATTTTAGTATTTTAGAGAGTTTTATGAAGACTATGTTCTAAAACGTTCATGGAAGATGTTTGATGAAAGATTATAGAATGCTATAGCCAAGCGAAATTTGAAGAAAGCACAAGAGCCAATATTCTAAAGTATTAAGTGGTTAGATAATTGTAGAAGATTGTAGAGACAAATCTTTTCGTAGAAAGTTCTTGTATAAATATCCTAATTATGGAATAAGAGTCTAGAGCTTCTTTCTTGACCGTTAGATAGATTTGATATCAACATTGATTTAAGAATGTAGAAGTATAAATGTGCAAGGGATCTCATTTCAAAGTAACAAACCTGTGAGAGCATAGTAGCAGCACAAAGCTAGTATTTTGCATACTAGTCTCTATTTCTCGTGTTAGTAAATTTTGCCTTTCTACATTTCATTTTCAATTGTACCATCTAACACACATTAAAGTTCCATAAATTGTTTAGAGACTGACATATCAAGGGTCGCAAAGGATAGAGAGTTGAATAGTTAAGTACTTCATAGGAGCTTGAAAGGCTGAGTTGATAGTATTGAGAATAGACAAATTCTTCGTTAAGTATGATAAGGTTGTTTCTTGAAGTGTGGGCATAGCAAAAACCCAAAAGTTAGAGATCCAACATTTAAAAAGTGAAAGAAACGTTAAAACATACACTAAAATAAGAAATACGTATAATCGTTGACATAGTACTTGTATATATGCATGTGGCCGTGGGCAAAAGTAACTTCCACCTAAAGAGAAGCAAAAACTTCCATAAAAATTCTCATAAGATCGAGAATAAAGATTTCATTCGAAGAAGAAGATAAAGCTACATTTTTTTGCATAGACATGGCAAAGATCATAGTAACCATATTATTATGTTTTTGGCATATTCGTTTCCTTTACCCATGGAGTCGACCCTCAATCGGGTCATGAACTCGAAGGTCATCATCACCGCCATCATCACCATTATGGTCCTAATTGTTCAGTTATACCTTCTCGTTTTAGAAATGGTTACTCTGCATTGTATAAGCCTTATACTTCTCTCACTTTTGCTAAATGTTGCCAAGTTCTGAATTTGATGACCAAATGTAAATTTGAGTTTTTTGTGCCAGCTGATAGATCTATAATGCATGCATTTAAGAAGTCATGATGTAAACATTTAAGAAGTTTTCATTCTAAGAAGAAGAAGAGAAATCTAAGTGATATTTTATTGTTGCAAGAACAAAAAATTCTCAAAATATTCTCATAATTTCTAATTTACTTTTTCTTTTTCATTTCTAGACACCATTTATATGTTTATTTCATTATCTACAATTATATATATATATATATCATTATCAACCCTCCAATAACAAAAAATTAACTCTACATGCACTCAACTATATATATATAAAGTTTGTAGAGACATAGAGAAATAACAAATAGAGGGGCCGCAAAATTTTATATTAAATGCGTTTGGAGGGAGAGGTGAGTGAACGAACAAAGGTTGCACTTACACTAATTCAATAAATAATATGTGCATAATTTTTTACCACTTGATTTCTAACATAATTATTACAGAAGTTTAGAAAATTATATGACATTAACAGCAACATTTTTGCCAATGGGAATAAAGTATGTACAATTCACATGGAGTTTTAACATAAGATGAAAAACATTAAAATAGACTAATTTTGCAAAGGTCAGCAAAGATTGGTGACAAATCGATATATTTCGTAAGTTGTGGATAAAGTAGTAAAAATTTCCAAATATTGGTGACAAAATGTGCAATTTTTTCTATTTCATTTCCAAACTGGATCAATAGTGCAAATTATTCCGTAATAATTACATAGCACTTTCAGCCAAAAGACTCACATTACACACTACGTTTTTTGGTTGATTCTAATGGCATTTTTATTGAACAATAGTGCTCTCTCTAAGCTCCAAATTCATTCTCAGGTACATGCGTATGGTTTATGTGCGGTTGTTATGCTGATTTTTCATCTATACACCTGTTTATTGGGGTAGATTTTCGAAATGGGTGGTATAAATTGATGGGCTATTAATGAAAAGTTACTGTAGAAGGCTGATAATTCGTTAACGCTATCAAGGCATGGATTTCATGTCGAACCTGGGACTCGTGAAAAGGCTGTAAGTACCTTTTTTCCTAGAATATCTTCACGATTTTATTTTATTTTTGGTGATAACTTATGTTCTTTACATACGGTTTTTTTTATTGCTTCTTTTTTATAATATTGATCCTTGGGATTATGTGAATTGTGACCCAAAAAATATAATAACTTTTGGTCTAAAAGAAGAAGAGGGCAAAAGTAATAAAAAAAAAAAAGCTTTTTTTTTTTTTTTTTACATGACAATACATTATTTTTTCCCAAAAAAGTAGAACAAGGGGATAAGCAGTAGACTCGTATTGCTCAATGAACATTGATTGAGATTTCGTACAATCGAATCGTCCAATGGATTTGTTCAACTTTTCTTAGCTTTTATAAAGCTTTTATTATTGAATGAAGTTGTTCAACATTTCATTCAGGTGCGATGGAGTTTTATAATTGGAATAGAAAATTACGTGTTTGAAATTAAATTATATATTTATGATTCTAGAACAAAGCCCACAATTGAGTTCAATTTTTTATGGGATTTTTTATTCTAATTCTAGTTCCTAGAATTTGTGTCGAAATGCGTAACTTCAAGTTTCTAAATGCTTCCGTTGATCTCAAAAAATATACGGATGATGTGGCCAACAAATTCGAGTTCTCTCTCCTCCATATAAGTTTTTAGTCTTGCACGCTTGGACAGATAGTAAGTCACATGTGGCCTCTTCTGGAGTAGGGGAGGAGATCACATGCACTCCAACAGTCAAGTCAATTAATATATGAGTGAGGGGGTGTGGGACATGCTAGAGACGTGAACCACTAAATAAATCAAGTCAGATCCGGGAGGGTCTTAAGTGAAACGAATAGAGAGCAAGTTTATAGTTTGGATGTATAAAGTTGTATTATTTGTAAATGACACAATGTGTGAGCTTTTATAGAAGGGGTGAAATGTTGACCGTTGGATGGAAAGACATGTGGCCTCATCACGATAGCCAACTTTTTAATTGTTCCATCATAGGCTAGGAATATTTATGGCCATTTAATCTCTGTGAAAAATTGTGACCCTGGACCCTAGGTCTAACCTCTTGTGTGTAGACTGACAATTTGACCTAAAAGTGTTATTGCACTGAATTTTCACATCAATCAATCATAAGCAGATCTTATATGAAAGATCTCTTGAGAAAATGTGAACTGGAAGATGCCTTTTGCAAATGTGGAGGCTAGGAGTTTCGCACTTCTTCCCTACAGCGGACGTTACACTTCGGCTTAGCCATAGATGGTCGGCCTCAACATGGCATCTTCATTGAAATGATGCATCACCTTGACTACCTTATATGGCCTCACTCGGCCAAGTCGGAGGTGATATGGTGTGCGGGCCTTATTAATTTACTTAGCTGGCTACCATGTTGGTGATTATCTGAAGCCTCTTCATAAAAGGCATAACAACTTCTATTACCAAGTGTTGCAGGTATTCACACTTATTGAAGGTTTTTTTGTGGCATCTAATATGTTCGAAGTCGAAGAAAAGACTAGCAAATCAATTTTTCTTTCTCCTATGAGCAAATAACTGAGAATTTGATATAATTCCTATGGAGGAGAAATGCAGATTTTTTAAATAGGTATTGATTCTCAAAGTAATAGGGAAAGTTTCTTGTTTGTTGCATTAGTTTAGGTAGTTTATTCCACTGGATTAGTTTCTTCACTTTTACTTTGGCTTTTTATTAAGATGCAAGAAATGCGTACAAGGATTTGTGTTATAGATTTGACAATGTCTGATGTTGGTTTTCAACATATCAACTATTGCATTTCTTCTCTGGACTTTAACTTGCTATGAAAAACATAAGTGGAGTTATAGGCTAATGCCGACTCCATATTTATTGAGAATGTAGTTTAGTTGTTTTTGTTGTCTATCAATGTCCATGACTGTTGTTTCTACCATTTGGTTCGTGCAAGATTAATGGCATTCCAACTTTTGACTTTGAGTTCAAAGAGTGTTCATGGACTCAATGAATTATTCCATGATTTTTTTGAATTGAGATAGTTTGAAGATTTTTCTTCTACTTGTTGGGGTAGCTCTTATATTGCAGTAGATTCGTTTCCGTTCTAATGCATTCTTACGTTTTTTTCTACTAAATGCTTTCCTTGCATATTCATTTTCATTAGAAAACCAATAAACTGTGCCATATCATATTTTAAATATCTGTGTTTAGAATCCTTTAACGGAGCCTTTACATCTATTGAGTTGTTTGACACACTTCAACCAGATGCTGGTGACATAATTATGCTAAGAGGATACTGAATGGCCACCACATGTTCATCCTTTTTTCATCTTCCATAGCATTTTGCCACTTAACGTTTTTCTGTCCGATCGTACTCCTTTTTTAGCCTTGTAACCTTTTGTAACCTTTACAGTGGAACAAAGTTGACATCAATTTATAATATTATTAGTCAATTATTGACGTAGCGAAAAATTATAGGGAAGATGAACAATCACAAAATGAGAAAACTCTCAAGAATTTTTTTATTGAATTCAAGAACTGCCGCCTTGAAGGGTTTACAACGCCTTAAATAGAAAAAAACCTATCAAAATTCAGAAAATAGAATAAAAAGTATATTTTTTCAAAAATAGGAAAATATGAGATAACTACTAAGATGGAAAATCCTTATCTTCAGGATCATCCTTCAATAAACGGAATACAAATTCGAATTTTATGGAAAGAGATATTGCAAAACCAAAAATTATCATAAATAGCAAAAACGCTTAAACGAGGGCCTAAACGATGGATTTTGCCCAAAATTTGCCTTGCATCAGAGCCAAAGGCACTGTGTTTTATTCATTGGATCGATTTTGATCAAATTAGACTAGCAATTCACCAAAAACAAACCAACCCGAAGTTATCATGAAATCAAAAATACATTATTTTGCCTTGCGACGGTCCCATTTCATCATAAACTCTAATCCCTTATGCACTTCATCAATTATCATACTTCTCAGTTTGCTTATATTGTTGTAACATAAATATTAAAAGTTTTAAGTTTTAAAATTAATACCCTTTTTTTTTAAGATTTAATAAAATTAAAAACCTTAATTGAATGATTTAATATTCATGATTGTGGGGGTTGAATTTTACCAAGGGATGGAAAATTTCATCGTTTGATGCAACTTAGAAAAAGCTTGAAAATAATCTTTATACATTTTATATTCTATTATTTTGACAACTCGATAATGGTCGTTCTTTATCTCCCTGTGATCGTACTCATAAAATGAGAACGATTATAAGCTATATGAGTTTTATCTAGGAGTCGTGTAGTGTCGAAAATATTTGCACTAAAGAAAGGTAACATGGCTCCAAGATAAAATTCATATAACTTCTCCTTCTATGGGCAAAATCACATGAAGATAAAGTACGAGTCTTTATCGAATTGTCAAAATAGTATAACATAAAATGTATACTCCTCTTATAGGGACAAATTCAACCCCCACATTCATGAAACTAAATCCCATTTAAGTAAAAGTTACAATCTAAATTATGATATTAAATTTTGTATTAAAACCTAAAATTAAAACTGAAAATTAATATTAATCTTTAATTTTGGAAGTCAAAACTTTTTGTGAGTTACAATATATACAAATAGTTACTCTTCTTTACAGTTGACTAGAGCCGAAGTTTTACTCATTTATTGGTTCGATGTACATGGAGAGAGGTTATTGCTTTCTTGTCTACAAAGCATAGATTTTTTATTACATATTAAGTGTAAGCGAGTGTTAAAACTTGATCTAAAGAATCGTAGTTCATGATAAGTGCGCCATTCTTATGAATTGGGAACACTTATAGTGGAATTTTAGATGTCCTTGGCAGCCTGGTGATTATTTCGATACAATCTGAAAGCCTGGTTTTAATTTATTTTATGTGTTGGTTGGGTGCTTTATTTTGTTACCTTGACCTCCTGTTTCGCGTGGGTAGTCGCTAACAATCAAAAAAAGGATCAGACGATTGTGTAAGGAACAGACCTCTTGAAACAAAATCCCAAAAAGGTGTGTTTTATTGGCGATGATTTACAATTGGAAATAAACAGAATGCCTCCAAGGGGCGCAAGCACACGAGTACTAAAAGAAGTGTTTAAATTGAAACTAAGAAATTAAAATTACATATTCTCTGCTTGAGAGTGTTTGATTCCATTTTCTCTATATCTTCTCTTCCTTTTTATATTCCCTTGATGATTTTCTCATGACAAACCGCTTGGAAACTGCTTGATTGCTTTATAACCACCCACTTTCTTTATGGTGGCTAACTTGTCGTGGAACTGCCGTCTCTAACTGCTGCCATTACTCTTTGTCGTTCAACCGCCTTCAACTGGGCTCCTTGAATCGTGGAATGTGATAAGATTACTCAATAACTGCTATTCTAGATAACCATAATATTTTATGTTTGCTAAGATCCTGAGCAATTTGAAGGTTTAGGCGAGAACGGGGTCATCGCTCTGGGCGACCGTAAGGCACTCCATTCACTCATATTCTGGGCGTCTTGCAAGTTTGGGCGATGATATTACTGTGTTCGTGGGCTTCCACTGCATTCATCAATAATCCTGTTTGAACATTTATCCTGGACTCCCCAATTGGGCTTCACTCTTTGGGCTATTTGATTTGGGCTGCACTTTTAGTGTGTCGACACCTCCCTTCTGCATTGCTGCGATTATGTTTGCAGGTGATATTTATCTTCCGAACCTTACTATATTTCGTACCATATTGAATCATATGTAACAATTCTTTTAGTGCCTCTCTCCCTTTGTTTCTATGTGTGTTTGGCCCCTTTCTCACCTTTCAACAAGTAATTACAATACATAAACGCTTGCGGAAGGATTGGTAGGTCGCATTCTTCACTCCAATGGCGTACACAAACATATGCTTTTATTCGATTTGCAATATTGCCATTGCTAAGTAAAAAATCTTGATTCGAAATATGATTCTCATCAAATCCCTTACTCTTGGAGTGTTGATAAGTTAGTAGAGGACGTGGATAAATAATGGACACTATTGAGCAATATAAGATAGTAAAACCACTGTACATTTCATCATCGAAGTAAAGCAAACAATTCGGCCCCAACCATTGTTTTATCATATATGTAGGTTCTCAAGCATATGATTATCATATATTTGAAACTCGAGAAAAGTTAAATCGGTATAGTGCAATTGGAGTACAAATTATATAATTCTATTATTCTATTATGTACGAAGGATATATTTGTTGTAAAAGTGAAAGTTAAATTATTTTGAAGTAACTCCGAACAATGTTCAGCTCAATGTCACATGAGACAAGGATCGAACATCAGAACAAGTATAAAAATCATTGATAAACGATGAAAAACACATTTGAGTTTGTGTTCCATTGCGACAGACTTGGAATAAGGAGAAAAAACCATTAAATAAAAAAAATGGTCATTTTGCACTTAATAAAAAATGTAGTAATCTAATTTTTAAAACGTAGAACAAATCATAAATTACGTGCAGTGGAAAAATTGAACACCGTCAATAATATTTTTAGGAACATAAGGAAAATTTCAACTAAACCAACATTTACGTCTCCACATTTTAGATTTTGCCACCCAAGTTTACTTAGTTGACGTCTAATAGCTGAGCCATAGATTGTACCATTAACTGATGGTACAATCTAAGTATTCTATTAGAGGCTTGAGTAACCTGGACAGATACTTTCATAGTGTCGACCCTGTGAATATTATGCTTGAGCAACCTTCCAATATTCCTGTTCAAGTCGTAAAAACCTTACTTTGCAATGCGGAATCCATGAGTCAAGCATTTTGTGCATATCAGCAGTTGAAGTGTTTTGGTACAGGTTCACTTCAGGATTCAGACATGCAGTCATCAGCTGATTTACAAAGTGCCGTAAATTGTTTTCTATCTTGTCCAGTTGTTCCTCTTTATAATGCTCAGAGAAGATGGAAAATCTTGTTCAGTGTATTCAAGATGATTCTCAATAAGAAGAATTACGGCAAGCAATTGTCACACAGGAATAGCAAGATATTTGTAAATGCAGATGCTGAGCTTGATACAGTGGGCTTATATCGAGCCGGAATAGTTGTACGTTGTAACTAATGTGTCTCTGTGTGTGTGTGTGTGTGTGTGTGTGTGTGTGTGTGTGTGTGTATGAAGGAGATTGGATTCAAGTATTATGCAGAAATTTGCAGTAGTACCGTGAATTCGAAATTGTAAATTGTTTGCTGGGGGGTTGTATAGCCTTCATGCAGGAGGATCAGAAGGACTATTCTGTGCAAAAAAGAGTCCACTAAACATTGAATTTTGGAACACTGCTAGTGCATTCTCTTTGGGTTGGTTTGATATTATTATTATTATTATTATTATTATTATTATTATTATTATTATTATTATTATTATTATTATTATTATTATTATTATTATTATTATGATTCTCATCATCATCATCATCATCATCATTATATACTTTTCCTGCAATGCCAGAAATAATATGAATTTTTGGTTCAAACTCATCTGAGTAAATGTCATATTCATACCAATTAGACATGGAATCTACCATTTTAAGAATAAAACATCTGAAGTTTGATTTTATTTACACCTTTGTATTTGAAACATAGTACGTAACCCTCGTTATGTGGCTGCAAACTTGAGAATGTAGTAATACACAGCACTCTTGCCTGAAAGCAAGGCCTACGAGGCTCATGCAAATATAGTCGAAGACAAACATAGGGGACCAAGGCTGTATAGGAAGTGAAGAAGCTGGAAGCATGAACAACGTAAATTTTGAGTTGGTGCGTGCATCCAAGAAGATTTTAGTATTGTCGAGAATTTTATGAGGACTAAGTTCTAAAACGTTCATGGAAGATGTTTGATGAAAGATTATACAATGCTATAGGCACACGAAATTTGGAGAAAGGACACGAGACAATATTCTAAAATATTAAGTGGTTAGATAATTGTAGAAGATTGTAGAGACAAATTTTTTCGTAGAAAATTCTTGTATAAATATTCTAATTATGGAATAAGAGTCTAGAGCTTCTTTCTTGACCATTAGATACATTTGATATCACCATTGATTTTAAGAATGTAGAAGTATAAATGTGCAAGGGATCTCATTTCAAAGTAAAAAAACCCGTGAGAGCATAGTAGCAACAAAGCTAGTATTTGCTCTCTAGTCACTATTTCTCGTGTTAGTAAAATTTGCCTTTCTATGTTTCATTTTCAGTTGTACCATCTAACACACATTAAACTTCCATAAATTGTTTAGAGACTAACATATCTAGTGTCGCAAAGGATAGAGAGTTGAATAGCTAAGTACTTCATAGGAGCTTGAAAGGTTGAGTTGATAGTATTGAGAATAGACAAATTCTTCGTTAAGTATGATAAGGTTGTTTCTTGAAGTGTGGGCATAGTGAAAACCCAGAAGTTAGAGATCCAACATTTAAAAAGTGAAAGAAACGTTAAAACATACACTAAAATAAGAAATATGTATAATCGTTGACATAATTCTTGTATAGATGCGTGTGGCCAGGGGCAAAAGTAACTTCCACCTAAAGAGAAGCAAAAACTTCCATAAAAATTCTCATAAAATCAAGAATAAAGATTTCATTCTAAGAAGAAGAAGAGGAAGCTACATTTTTTTGCATGGACATGGCAAAGATCATAGTAATCGTATTATTTTTTTTGGAATATAAGAAAAGTTTACCCGTGGAGTCAACCCTCATTTAGGTCATGAACTCGAAGGTGATCACTGCCATCATCACCATCATGGTCTTGATTGTTCAGCTATACCTTCTCGTTTTAGAAATTGTTACTCTGCGTTTTATAAGCCTTATACTTCACTCGCTTTTGCTAAATGTTGCCAAGTTATGAATTTCATGACCAGATGTAAATTTGAGTTTTTTGTGCCAGCTGATAGATCTATAACACGTGCATTTAAGAAGTCATGATGCAAACATTTAAGATGTTTTCATTCTAAGAAGAAGAAGAGAAAGCTAAATCATGATGCAAACATTTACATGTTTATTTCTTTATTTCTTTATATATATATATATATATATATATATACACATAGAGAAATAACAAATAGAGGGGCAGCATGATTTTATATTAAATGAGTTTGGAGCGACAGGTGGGTGAACGAACCAAGGTTGACTTACACTATAATTCAATAAATAATGTGGATAATTTTTTACCACTTGATTTCTAACATAATTATTACAGAAGTTCAGAAAATTATATGACATTAACAGCAACATTTACACGTCATAGAATTAATATAGTTCTTTTGGGATTAATAAAACTAATGAAGAATGAATTTAGAATGGTTGTGAGCATTTTTGGAGGGAAATGATATATTATAAGGTGGGGTGCGACTATTTTTGCCAATGGGAATAAAGTTATGTACAATTCACATGGTGTTTTAACATAAGATGAAAAATATTATAATAGATTAATTTTGCAAAGGTCAGCAAAGATTGGTGACAAATTGATATATTTTGTAAGTTGTGGATAAAGTAGTAAAAGTTTCCAAATATTAGTGACAAAATGTGCAATTTTTTTTTTTAATTTCTAAACTGGATCAATAGTGCAAATTTTTCCGTAATAATTGCACAGCACATTCAGCCAAAAGACTCACATTACGCACTACGTTTTTTGGTTGATTCTAATGGCATTTTTATTAAACAATAGTGTTCTCTCTAAGCTACGAATTCATTCTCAGGTACATGCGTATGGTTTATGTGCGGTTGTTATGCTAATTTTTCATCTGTACACCTGTTTATTGAGGTAGATTGTCGAAATGGACAGTATAAATTGATGGGCTATTACTGAAATAATTCGTTAACGCTATCAAGGCATGGATTTCATGTCGAACCTGGAACTCGTGAGAAGGTTGTGAGTACCTTTTTTTCCTAGAATGTCTTCACGATTTTTTATTTTTTTTGGTGATAACTTTTGTTCTTTACATTTGGTTTTTTTTAACTGTTTCTTTTTTATAATATTGATCCTTGGGATCTGAATAATTATGTGAATTTAAACAAAAAAAAACCATTAATAATAACTTTTGGTCTAAAAGAAGAGGGCAAAAGTAATTTTTTTTTTTTTTAACATGAATTGACATTATATTTGCCCAAAAAAGTAGAACAAGGGGATAAGCAGTAGAATCATATTGCTCTGTGAACATTGATTGAGATTTCGTGCAATAGAATCATCAAATGGAGTTGTTCAACTTTTTCTTAGCTTTTATAAAGCTTTTATTACTGAATGAAGTTGTTCAACATTTCATTCAGGTGCGATGGAGTTTTATAATTGGAATAGAAAATTACGTGTTTGAAATTAAATTATATATTTATGATTCTATAACAAAGCCCACAATTGATTTTTTATGGGATTTTTTATTCTAATTCTAGTTCCTAGAATTTATGTCGAAATGCATAACTTTAGGTAGGGATGACAATCAAGCTCATCGGCTCGGGCCGCCTGTGGCTCGGCTCGGCTTGGCTCGGAAAAAGCTTGAGACTCGAGGCAGAGCCTCATTTTTAGGTGCCAGGCAAAGCTCGAGCCGGCCCGTGTGACTTGCCGGCTCAGGAGAACGGAGCATATATTTAAAAAAAAATTAAGGCAGCTGCCTATTTCTGGCAGCAGGTTGCTGCCGTCTTTTAAAAAAAATAAAAATTTAAAAAATATTCAAAACCTAACAAAACCCGAGTCGAAAGCTCAGATCGAGCCTAATTTTTTTTGCCGAGCGGCTCAAGCCCGAAAAAAAGCTTGGATATTTTGTCCAAGCCTAGAACTTTGGCTCTTGAGTTGGCTCGACTTGACTTGTTGACATTCCTAACTTTAGGTTTCTAAATGCTTCTGTCGATCTCAAAAAATATACGGATGATGTGGCCAACAAATTCGAGTTCTCTCTGCTCCAAATAAGTTTTTAGTCTTGCACACTTGGACAAATCGTAAGTCACATGTGGCCTTTTCCGGAGTAGGGAAGGCGATCGCATGCACTTCGACGGTCAAGTGAATTAATAAATGAGTGAAGGGGTGTGGGATGTGCTAGATACGTGAACCACTAAATAAATCAGGTTAGATCCGGGAGGGTCTTAAGTGAAATGAATAGAGAGCAAGTTTTTAGTTTGGATGTATAAAGTTGTATTATTTGTAAATGACACAATGTATGAGCTTTTATATGAGAAGGGGTGAAATGTTAACCGTTGGATGGAAAGACACATGGCATCATCCCGATGACCAACTTGTTAATTGTTCCATCATAGGCTAGGAATATTTATGGGCATTTAATCTCTCTGAAAAATTGTCACCCTAGACCCTAGGTCTAACCTCTTGTGTGTAGATGACAATTTGACCTAAAAGTGCTGCTGCACTGAGTTGTCACATCAATCAATCACAGGTGGATCATGTATGAAAGATCTCTTGAGAAGATGTGAACTGGAAGATGCCTTTTGCAAATGTGGAGGCTAGGAGTTTCGCACTTCTTCCCTGCAACGTACGTTACACTTCAGCTCATCCATAGATGGTCGGCCTCGACATGGCACCTTCGTTGAAATGGTGCATCACCATGACTACCTTATATGGCCTCACTCGGCCAAATTGGAGGTGATATGGTGTGCGGGCCTTATTGATTTACTTAGTTGGCTACTATGTTGGTGATGATCTGAAGCCTCTTCATAAAAGGCATAACAACTTCTATTACCAAGTGTTGCAGGTATTCACACTTATTGAAGGTTTTTTTGTGGCATCTAATTTGTTTTAAGTCGAAGAAAAGAATAGCAAATCAATTTTTCTTTCTTCTATGAGCCAATAGCTGAGAATTCGATATAATTCCTATGGAGGAGAATGCAGATTTTTTAAATAGGTATGGATTCTCAAAGTAATAGGGAAAGTTTCTTGTTTGTTGCATTAGTTTAGGTAGTTTACTCCACTGGATTAGTTTCTTAACTTTTACTTTGGCTTTTTATTAAGATGCAAGAAATGCGTACAAGGTTGTGTTATGGATTTGACAATGTCTGATGTTGGATTTCAACATATCAACTATTGCATTTCTTATCTGGACTTTGACCTGCTATGGAAAAACATAAGTGGAGTTATAGGCTAATGCCGACTCCATATTTATTGAGAATGCAGTTTAGTTGTTTTTGTTGTCTATCAATGTATATGACTGTTGTTTCTACCATTTGGTTCGTGCATGATTAATGCCATTCCAACTTTTGACTTTTGAGTTCAAAGAGTGTTCATGGACTCACCGAATTATTCCATGATTCTTTTGAATTGAGATAGTTCGAAGATTTTTCCTCTGCTTGCTGGAGTAGCTCTTTGTATTTCAGTAGATTCGTTTCCGTTCTAATGCATCCTTACGTTTTTTTCTAGTAAATGTTTTCCTTGCATATTCATTTTCATTAGAAAACCAATAAACTGTGCCATATCATATTTTAAATATCTGTGTTCAGAATCCTTTAATGGGGCCTTTACATCTATTGAGTTGTTTGACACACTTCAACCAAATGCTGGTGACATAATTATGCTAAGATGATACTGAATGGCCACCACATGTTCATCCTCTTTTCATCTTCCATAGCATTTTGCCACTTGACGTTTTTCTGTCCGATCGTACTCCTTTTTTAGCCTTGAAACCTTTACAGTGGAACAAAGTTGACATCAATTTATAATATTATTAGTCAATTATCATACTTCTTAGTTTGCTTATACAGCCGTAACATAAATATTAAAAGTTTTAAATTTTAAAATTAATGACCTTTTTTTTAGATTAATAAAATTAAAAACCTTAATTGAATGATTTAATATTCGTGATTGTGGGTTTAACTTTACCATATAAAAAGGGATGGAAAATTTCATTGTTTGATGCAACTTAGAAAAAGCTTGAAAATAATCTTTATATATTTTATATTCTATTATTTTGATAACTCGATAAGGGTCGTTCTTTACCTCCCTGTGATCGTACTCATAAAATGAGAACGACTATAAGCTATATGAGTTTTATCTTGGAGCCGTGTAGTGTCGAAAGTATCCGCACTAAAGAAAGGTAACACGACTCCAAGATAAAATTTATATAGCTTCTTCTATGGGCAAAACCACATAAAGATAAAGTACCGAGTCTTTATCGAGTTGTCAAAATAGTATAACATAAAATGTATATTCCTCTTATAGGGACAAATTCAACCCCCCACATTCATGAAACTAAATCCCATTTAAGTAAAAGTTACAATCTAAATTATGATATTAAATTTGTATTAAAACGTAAAATTAAAACTGAAAATTAATATTAATCTTTAATTTTGGAAGTCAAAACTTTTTGTGAGTTGCAATATATACAAATACTTACTCTTTTTTACAGTTGACTAGAGCCGAAGTTTTACTCATTTATTGGTTCAATGTACATGGAGAGAGGTTATTGCTTTCTTGTCTACAAACCATATCTTTTTTATTACATATTTAGTGTAAGAGAATGTTAAAACTTCATCTAAAGAATCTTAGTTCATGATAACTGCACCGTTCTTACGAATTGGGAACGCTTATAGAGGAATTTTAGATGTCCTTGGCAGCCTGGTTATTATTTGGATACAATCTGAAAGCCTCTAATAGTTATGGTTCTAATTTGTTTTATGTATTGGTTGGGTGCTTTATTTTGTTACCTTGACCTCCCTTCTGCATGGCTGCGATTATGTTTGCAGATAATATTTATCTTCCGGACCTTACTATATTTCGTACTATATTGAATCATATGTAGCAATTCTTTTAGTGCCTTTCTCCCTTTGTTGCTGTGTGTGTTTGGTCCCTTTTCTCACCTTTCAGCAAGTAATTATTGTCCTATTGTGCATTATTTTGAAAGAAGCTCATTGTTTCAGCTCTTGGTGGAGGACCCAGCATTAAAACGCTTCAAATCACATAAGAAAAGTGTTCGGCGCCTCAAAATAGTCGGAGATGCTCTGACCATCATAGTTGTAGCTGGTATGTTAATCCGCCTCAAAATGTTAAAAGCTTTATTTCTAAAAGTTCCATGACATGGAATTTCATGCACTGTTTACGAATTTGGATAACTTGCTGTTTGCTTCTGATTATTTTACATTTTCTTTGAGGGGAAAAATAGAAAACACATAACTGCTCTTAAAATTTAACGAAATGTTGGATTGAACTTGGTTGTCAACCTAGTATTTGCAATTTTGAAAGTACCAATGAATGTGTACTGCTGCGATGCTACTGAACGGTTGTATCTCAGAGCTCTTATGCAATGTTTAGTAACCAGATTGTTCGGGCGTTTCTTGCAATTCTTGTATTCTGATTGTTATTCTGATTGTTCAAACACAATTGTGCACAATGGCAAACTTGTTTTTACGTTTTGTTTTTGATGTTTATTGTAACCAGGGTGCTGCTATGAGATCTACGTAAAAGCAACAGTGCGAGAAGAAGCCCGTAAAGTAGGCAAATGATTAATGGTGTAATAGCCTTTAAAATGCACATTCAGTGGCTTTCTCCATCGGTTGAAAGAAGAAATTGAATGTACAACAGAATCGGGTAGTTTCAATATTTTAGTATGACAGACTTGTTTTTTTACCCACTTTGGTGGTGATGGTGAAGATAAAGTGGTTTGAGATGTACAAGCGATTTCTGAAATGACAAATCGAATGGCAATGGAATGTTATGAGCTCGTGGTGATGCTATGATTACCAAAAAAGAACTCAGTGATCATAAAGTAATTTTAGCTCTTATTTGATGGAGATTAGAATCAGATTTTAGTGAATTTTGTAAAATACTAAAATTTGCTAAAATCTGATGAAATGTGTAGTTGAAAAGTTGTGGGTTTTATGAAATATATGGTTAAAATTAAATTATTGATTTTAATTTAAATTTAAATTTAATATTAATTCCCATCAAACGAGGACTATAATTTCATAATTAAAAAATTAAATTATGAGTTCTCTCTCTCTCTCTCTCTAGCGAAGGAGGTACCAATCCTTAAATCATTGACCTCAAATGTGATTTATTTAGCACATCAATTCTTAAATCATTGACCTCAAATGCCCCATCAAACAAGGCATGGGTTTTTATTCTTTTATTATTTTTTTCCCTCTCCAAGAATAAAGTTATGTGGCCCTCATGGTGCTAGAACACCAAACTAAGTGTCACATTTTAAATGTGATTTATTTTTCAACTTTAAAAGGGATCTATCAATTAATGACACTCGTATGATACTAAAATTTCAATGCTGCTACTCAGACAGACTCACGAGCAGTTTAGAAAACAGACTAACGTGGAAAAGAATTTTTGACTGAAAAAAATTAAAAAATAAACAAAAGATATTAGAAAAATAGTTGTTTCCTCTCCATGAACCAAATTCTCTATCTCTCTCTTCCCGAACCAGAACAGAACCCCAGTCCCCCCCCCCCCCCCCCCCCCCCCCCGAACCAGAAGAAAACCTATTCCCCAAATCTATCTTTCCAAATTTGAAACCCTAGGCAAAAGTTTCCATCGTCGGCCACAATTCCAAGCAGCGTAATGTAAGGGTTCCGTTGTCACTTGACCCATCATTTTCGGTCGCTGTGAAACCCCTCATTGTCGCTGATCGTAGTTACCGTGGAAAGGTCCATCGCGTTGCATCTTCGCGAACGATTCCATCGCCACACGTCGTACCATCACGACGCCGTCGGCAAACCACTGGACCTCACAAGCAGGTAGAATGATTTTTATTTCATCATTTTCCATTTTTTCAGCTTTGATCAGGTACAATGTTTTGTATTTCATAAATTCTTGCTTACGGGAAGCTGTTATGCATCTATTGGGATAAATGGGGTTGATAGGATTGGAGGAATATATGTGAAGTGAAATGAATTGGGGACTTGTATGATCAAAACTCGATGTATTTTGTGAAAATTGACTGTGTTTTGTGAAAATTGCAACTTCCATGATACTACAGTAATTCAAAGAAAGAAGAGTCATTATTATCATTTCATCACTTGACAATCTCCTATGAATTGCTCATTTTCATAGATTCAGTTTTCTGCAAAAGATTTTCTTTATAAATGTGGTTAATTCACCAGTTTTCTTTGTATTGAGAGTTGCCCTGCAACTTGTGGCAATCATTGTTATGACCAGTATATTTTTGACCATGTTGTGTTGACATAGTACATATCATTGTTGTATATCGTTGTTACTGACTTCATCTTCGTTGTTGGTGGTTGATTCCCGTCTCAGAATGCCTAGAAGGAATTCTGGAATATGTCACAGTTGTAGAGCTAAAGATCACTTATTTGCCGATTGTAAAAAGAAACGCCAGTGCACACAATGTCAACAAGGATTTGAGAAATGTTTTGTGGTAGAGAAGGAGAATAAGAACAAAGGGAAATTAATCCTTTATTGCAGTAACAACTACGACTTTTGGGAGTGGGTTGTCAAAGAGGGCTCCAGGGGTCCATCTGGACACAGTAGTGCAAACTTGATTAACCATGTGAAGAATGAATTAGTTGAAGACTTGTCCTGTACTTTCCAATCTCGAGTTCGAATAAGCGACGAAGAAGACCTCCAAATTTCGGTGGACGTGAGGATTCGGGTGGAAAAAGTTAGCGTGGAAGGCAATGCAAAAAGGAAATAACCAGTTTGACTACTAGATAGTTATGGAACGAGTAACATGAGATAGATTTGTACATATATGACTACTATGGACGTAAAAACATGTTATAATGCTATTTCCTTTTTTAACATTGTGACTGCGTTTTGATGTTGTAGCTGGGATTTTGCTATTTGGGTTCAACATGATGGCCTTTCATTTTGATATTTCAGTAGTCATTATTGTTGTTTCTGTCATATGTTTTCACTTGAATATTAGATGCTGGCATACCAGATATAAGAAGCTATAAACAATGTGCTAAAGGCAGTTGCATGGTTTTCTGTTAAAATGGAAGCTAACCAAATGAATTAGAGAACAATTCAGCTTTCAGCTTGTACAAATCAGCATACATTTTCCATAACCAGTATAGTTCTCTGGTAAATTCAGCATACATCTAACCAAAGGAATTAAAAGAAAAGCTAATAAAAAAATTTCCACAACCATAAGAGTTATGTTGTACAAATTCAGCATATATCTAACCAAATGAAAAGGGAGATCTTTGTTCCCAACAACCAACTAAATTAAAAGAGAAGCTACAACAAGGGAAAACATATGAAAAGGCAGAGGTCTTTATTCCCAGCAATACAACCAATTCTTGCTTGCCATCGACCTTGTTGATGATGCCTGCATAAATTGAGCTATTAATTTGTAAGTTCATTTTCTCTTTGATAGTTCTTGCTATAACTACAAAATGTGTCATGTACGATATGTGATAGAAACACATGTAAACAATTGTTTTGAGACCTCGTAACACCTCTACAAACGGATATTCCCCTTCAAAACCCGCTACTTTCCTGAAAATATTATCAACATTCAGTTTAATTCAACGAGAAAGAGACAATGGCTAAGTAAAATAAGTTTAGCATTGTGCTTGACCTACATCCCACTCAAATGCCTCTTCCACCTTCGTCCGGTAAGCTTGGATAGTAAAACGGCATATTTTGACCTACATTAAAATACATTGTCAACGTTAAATAAAGCAATCATGAGAAAATGATGTGAATTACACATAACGTTTGCAGATGATGGATGCATCAAATTTGCAGATGGTACGTGCTATGAGAGGGAGATCGGCGTCAACATGGAGTTGGACAAATATAAAACGGCGTCGGCGTGGAGTTGTGCTTGATGAAGCTGGACGTCGAATCCTCCATCAAGCATACTAGTGTTGCTTGTTGTCGATCTCTTACAGGTGGCTGACTTCGAATCGGACTGCATGTGCAACAAAGTTACTCTTGATTTTAATTCAAAATAGCTGAGCAAAATGCAATCAATGAATCAAGCATACCTTCGCTTTCTTCGATGCAGTCTCCAATGGGCTTTTTCTTCTGAGTTTTTTTGGCGCTCCCTTTCTTCGAGTCAACTTCGGATCCAATAAGCTAACGCTAGTACTATTTGCCAAATCAGTGCACTGATCAAGGACCTGAACAGTGTTTTGCGCTACGACATTACTTCCAATACTCAATTTTGTAGACGTAAGCTTTTCGCATTGACATTTTATCCACTTTATTATCGCATGTGACCGCCTTTCATCATCTGCAACAAGGTTTGCTAGCTGTGCAAAATCAGTAGACATCTCTTCATATCTCATTTGTGCTGGAGTACTAACCAACCCACTGTAGTTTACGGCAACCCTCGTATGTGCTCTACATACATCTTTCCTCCATCTTTGCAGTATGTACTTGTCCGGAATATATGTGACGTCATTTAGTGCCAACACTGTGATCTCATCTTTGCAAAGTATTCTTCGAAACTCGAACAAGTGACAGCTACAAATAATTTCACATTCATCTCTCTTATAAGACACGATATACGTATTTTTCCTCCGATGGCCCTCATACATAATAGTGTCACATACTTCGTACGTCGCTTTGGAACTATTTTCGAAGTGGACAGGATGTCACAATACACCATCCCCGTGAATTCGGCTTGAACTTCACAAAATTTTGAGATGGTGTAAATTGATTAATACTATTGCTCCATTTCAAATTGTGTTGCACAAGGTACCATCTGCGAGAATGACTTAAAATCAGTTTGAAATTCCTTTTCAGCCTTATTCCTAAGAGCACGTTCGTATTTTTCGACGAACTGCTTCAACGAGGTTTTTGAATGCACGTAACCATCGAAAAATACATTCATACTTTCACTTCTTTGTGTAGTTGACATACTCGTCCAAAAAGTGGTTTTGAAGAAGCATGGAACCCAACGCCCTCTATTCTCATACAATTCAAATAACCAATCATTATCATGCAACTCATATGTGTCAATCATTGTTCTCCAACCGTCTTCGAATTCCCCAGTAGACTGTGAATCATATACCAAACCATGTACAGCCCCAAATATGGAACCTTTATCCATGTGGTAGCCAAATTTCTCTGGAAACTTCTTTAAAATGTGCTACAGACACCATCTGTGCTTCGTATTAGGAAAAACAACCTAAATTGCATTTTGCATTGCCCTATCTTGATAGATAATTATACCATGTGGAGCATGATAGTGCATGCATTGAAACCATGTCCTAAATAACCATATAAAAGTATGTGTCTTTGCTGGATACCAAACCACAGCCAAGCAGTGTTGATTGTCCATGATGATTTACTCCGACAAAAGGGGCGAACGACATGTCATACTTATTAGTTAGATAAGTGGTATCAAACGTAACGACATCACCGAACTCCTTGTATGCCTGCCTACACCAATTATCTACCCAAAATACATTTCTGAGTCGCGACTCATCGTCCAAATCCATACTAAAGTAAAATCCAGGGCTGTGTGCTTGCATTTTCGAAAAGTAGGTTTGAATTGCTGCAGCATCTCCTTCTTCAAGTCTTAAACGCCTTATTCTATATAGTTACGACAATCTTTTTCTATACATGTCATGTTTTCATATCCATCTGCTTCTACAACGGCAGAGTTGTAACTTTTATGCAATGGGATTCCCGTTAAATCATTCACTTGAAGCTACCGCTTCACATGTGCACTCAAGTGTCTGTTGCACCGATATAACCTGGATTTAGAAGGACTTGTTTCATGATTATGGTCGAGGTTTACCGCATTAATTCTCCAATTTCCAAAAGTATCGGAAGATCCAGATATCCTAGCCTTACAACCCATTTTAACGGTTGGTTGCGGCTTCAAAGAATCGCTACTATTACTGATTATTCCGCTTTCACGACTACATGTCAACGTCATGTATCTCACAACTCCAACGTCTCCCTTTTTTGAATTCCTTTTCTTAATTGGAAAATTCACCGCATAAGCATATTTCTTGTAGAAATCATACATATCTACTTCACTTTTAAACAACATACCCACTTCAAGCACAATTACACCATCTCCGCCTAATGTTACACCTTCCACTACATTCACAGACTCCAGCAACTCAACATTATCACATTGCACTAAAATATCGTCCTGCTTATCTTGCACATGCAAATCCATACTGTATTACACTGTGAAAAAAAAAACGATCATGTTCAATGAACATATACAACAACTATCTATTGTACGGTAGAAAATCAATCTATTTAACATACAAAGAATTTCATGTTCATAAATTACAGGTTAAAATCTCTGGGGCACCCATGCTTGTTAAACTATGAACTGTGTTATTTATTTAATTAGTACATTAAGACATCAAAACGATTTTAATGTTGAGTACACAAACACTTCCTCAAACCCATTTCGTGAGAAAGTATGAATCTGAAAATCCAATGCTTCTTATTCATGAAACTAAACAGTAACATATATTTTACATAAAGCATCTTTCAGCACTTAAATAATACACCAATAGCACCACAAATGCATGTGAATTACTAATTAACAATAAATTATAGCTTATTTCTTTCCTTAATACTTCTGGTCACTCTTTCTGCTCTGTCAGCTTAATGAAATTGTGCTCCATTCGAGAATCTTGACACGAATAAGTGCTGGTTTTGAGCAAAATAACATAACAAAAATCATAAGAGCAAGTCTTTCGAGATTTTTAGAACAAGAAAAGTAATGCTAAATGACATAAGCTATTATAATCAAGAAGATAACATGAAATGAGTAAAAGGATGGGATCTGTTTCAGTAGAATTGAATATCTTATAATTAGTTAATTAATCAAAACATGCTAGTTGCTGAAGATAAAGAACGTGGTAAATGCATTCACGCTAATGTTTTACCTCAGGCTCTAGCCTCTGGAAGCGTATCATGCTGCTTTACCAAGAAACAATTTATATTCACAGCAAGCAGGATATTCAATGTTAATCACTATTTTCATCCAGTCTACATAAACCCTCTAAATTCTAACAGTAGATGTAATGATACTTTTTCCAGTTAAAGAACATATTTAGATTAATAAAGCCACCTTCAAATCTGCAAAAATGGAAGATCTTCACCCGTATAGTGTGGCTTTCCTTCCACGTTGCCGGAAGTAGCAAAAATGAAAGGAATATCTTCTCCAATATCTTCACTCGACCACAAAACAAGCTCCTAAATGTTGGGCTTCAGTGCGGAAAAGAATAATTTAAAAAAAAAAATTGGGCGGCTCTCCTTTCACGTTGCCGAAAGTAGCAAAATCAATGGGAATATCCACCACAAAACCAAGGTACTGAACTTTGTAAATTTGGGAGAACTCTGACTTAGAAGTAGGTTAGAAATGGACATGTAATTTGGTCGGACAAGGACCACTAGAAAGGAAGATTTGGGCTTCCCTCCAAAAATTTAGCACACGTCATTCTTTATTTTAAAAGCCTGTATTCTACCCTGTTTGCAAATCTGGATGAATAGCTTAATACCTAAACTTTAGAGTAATATTATCCATAGTGAAGACTGTCAATAGTCGTCCTATGTGGCATACACTTGACAATTTAGTATTTAATACATAGATATGATAGTTATTTTTTGAATTATACATCAAATGAAAAACTGTCAAGTGTACGTCACATAAGGTGACTGCCGGTAGTCTTCACTGCGAATAGCATTATTCTAAACTTTATGAGTTAATGATGTACTAATTTGCAAGGACATTTATTGCTTTTCTTTGTTTAATTGTGTTATTAAAAATAACTGACTTATTATATACTGTATCGGAGCAATTTTGGATAGATTTTAATCCATTTTCTGATCGTGCTGGTCCCCATTTGTGTCGTTATTTTTGACTCTATATGAAACAAAATACAAAAATTTCCCTTTTCTAAGGAATATTGAATTAAATGTCAAAATGGGTATACTAGTCATTCTACTTGAAATTGGTGAATAATTGTGGCTACATCTATTGTATAACGGTATGATTTTCTCTACAAATTTGATGAGAATTTCTCCCAGACGGGGGCATATTTGGAGTTAAGATTTGTTGTAGCTTCTTTTTTCCATTTTTATCATATATTAAATCATATTTAAAATAACAAGAAGTAAATAAAAAGGAAGCCTGATTGTATGTGTGGAGCTCCATCTCGATTCAATTTCAACAACACTTACCCGCCACTTCGAACCAACAAATGCAAACCCAACCTTCCATTCAATTCTCAAAAAGATTACTCTACAATCTGCTGGACAAACGGCCGCCAATTTCTGAGCTCAAGAAAATCCACGCCCAAATCATCATATCATCACAAAAATCCTTAACCGATTCACTCATCCACTGTTATTTACGTACCAACAACGTTAATGTTGCAAGAATCTTGTTCAACAACTACCCTTTTCCTTCACCGCCAACTTTAGTGTGGAATCTTGTGATCAGAGCATACTCGAAACTTCAAGGTTCTTTAGAATCCGTTAATCTTTTTCACCAAATGCTTACTTTAGACCACCCATTTTCTGCTGTCCCTGATGAATATACTTTTACTTTTGTGATCACTTCGTGTGCTCATCAGAAGTCGATTATACACGGAGAAATTATTCATGGGATGGTGAAGAAAAATGGGTATTTGATGAATTTGTATGTAGCAAATTCTTTGATAAATGTGTATGCCGTTTTTGCAAGGTTAGGTGATGCGTATAAAGTATTTGATGAAATGCCTGAGGTAGACGTGTTCTCCTGGACTAGTTTACTCGGTGCGTACGTGAATGGAGGGGAGATGGGTGTAGCAAGCAAATTTTTCGAGGAAATGCCTGTGAAAAATGATGTTTCTTGGGCAGTTATGATTTCGGGGTGTGTAGGATGTGGAAGGTATGCTGAGGCCCTCAGGTATTTTGGCGAGTTGGGAAAAAATGAACATAATGTGAAGACGAACGAGGCTATTGTTGTTTGTGCTCTATCTGCTTGTGCTCATCTTGGAGCCTTGGATCGAGGGAGCTGGATTCATGGTTATATAGACAAGAATGGTATTTCGGAAACTTCAAACATCAGGACTGCTCTCATCGACATGTATGCAAAGTGTGGGAGGATTGATTGTGCATATCGAGTATTTGATAGGATATCTAAACCAGATGTTCACAATTATACGAGTATGATATCAGGTTTATCTATTCATGGGCTTGGTGAGGACGCTATACGCGTATTCAATCAAATGTTGGTTGACAAAATCAAGCCAAATGAAGTGACCATTCTGGGGGTTTTGAATGGGTGTAGTCATTCAGGTATGGTGCAACAGGGCTTACTGATTTTCTATAACATGGAGAACTCGTGGGGAATTGTGCCCAAGATTGAGCACTATGGTTGTTTTGTTGATTTACTTGGTCGTGCTCGCTACTTGGCAAAGGCATTTGGAGTTGTCAAAAGCATGTCTATTGATCCCGATGTTGTTGTATGGAGGGCTTTGCTTAGTGCTTGCAGAGTTCATCGTAACACTTATCTTGGCGAACGCATAGTAAATCATATAGGACAACTCGACTCTCAGAGTCAAAGAGGAGCTGAAATCCTACTTTCCAACTTGTATGCTTCTCTAGGCAAATGGGATAGCGTTTCTATAGTAAGGCATGAAATGAGCAAGCAAAAGAACCAATCAGATATTGGATGTAGTTGGATTGAGGTGAATGGTTCTATTCATGAGTTTCGAGTTGCAGATCATCTCCATCCACAGATAATCGAGATTCGAGAGAAACTAAGTGAAATATTGAAAGGGGCTGGCTTGGTTGGTTATGCTGCTAATATCAATCATGTTTCATTTGATTTAAGTGATGAAGAGAAGGAGCAAGCAGTGGCTTGGCATAGCGAGAAGCTAGCTATTGCTTTTGCATTCATTAGCACCGCCCCTAAAACTTCCATCCGAGTAGTGAAAAATTTGAGAACTTGTGAGGATTGCCATAGTGCTCTCAAGGCCATATCCAAAGTTTACAATAGACAAATTATTGTTAGAGACCGTTCTCGTTTCCATACTTTCAGAGATGGAAAGTGTTCATGTAACGACTATTGGTGATGATCAGTTGTCAAAATATTAACACAAGAATTATTAACTTCATGTTACGACCAGAACCTACATGCCAAGAGACAGTATTCATCGAAACTAAGCCCATCTGAGCATTCTTGGCAACTATTAGTCAAATATCAGGCACCGAAACGATGCCAATCCGAGCAATGAGGTACGATCAAATGAACTATGCCTCTTCAAGCATCTATTTGCTCCTCGTATACTTAATTTCACACAGTACTCAATACGATAGAAAAAAGCAACAAGTTCATACTTTAAAAGTGTGCATCCCCTCTCTAGTTCCGAATTTGAAGGAAAATGCACAGTAATGCTTTACAGAAAAAGAAAATAATAAATATAAACTCTGGGCACTCTTCAAATGATAAGGTTATTTATATTAATTAGAAAAATAGACAACTTACAGAACAATTCTGTAGTCAATAGGCAGCATATTTCGGGTTTTAGAACTACTTAAATAAGCAAAATTTAAAAACCCATTTGAAATTAGGATGCCAAGGTTACACAGAAGGGAAATATTTGTTGAGATTGAAGGGAAGAGAATAAAATTCTTCGCTTCTTGAGTCAGTTTTAAATGAGCGAAATTTATCCCACCAATGCTTGCCTCTGTCTTTCCTTATTTGGCCATCCTTCTTGTGTAGAGTATTGTCAAGGAAATACGCTAATATCCCCGCAACAAAAGCTTCTGACGAGAAAGGGACATTGATTATGTCGTTGAACTGGTTGGAGAGCACAAAACCACAAGAATATGTAAGTTCAACATTATTTTGCATGAGTTTAACATCAATAAATGTTGAAGAAATCACTAGTTCAGATCTTTTTTAGCGTACCCATCTCCCTGAGGAATGGACAGGACCATAGCCGTTAATGGCAGTGTACTCGTTGAAGTACTGTGGCACGGACAAGCCCATAAAAATGGAAAAGCCTAATATGAATTTTGTCCGGAAGCTATTGAGATTGCAGAACTGAAGGAAACTTAAACCAGCTGAACCTGAATATCACAGAATACAAATTAACTTAATGATAAAGCGAACCAAATATCAAGAATGATCGACCTTAAAATTTCACGGATTGTATACACATACCCACATAAGCAAAGAAGAGACAGTATAAAGCAGCAACAATTGGTGCTGGAATTGAAGCAAAAACTGCTCCGAATTTTCCTGCACAAATTAGATAATTTAGCTATGTTGAACCAATCTTGTCTAAAGATTTCAGATGCTAATGAGGAAACACATTCATTTATTTAAAGTTTGGCGGGTTCATTCTTTCAAGTGCACAAATTTATACAAATGGATGGTGGCAAGAAATCGCAGAACTTTTGCATGCGTTGGTATTATTCTGAATCGCCTCATATAAAGTAGAAGGCACAGGTTTATTGTTTAGATTTTGTTTGAATAAATAAAAATGAATCCTCGTGGATCAGCGAGAATTCAAAATCACAAAACAGTTTACCAAGAATGGAAAAGAAGATCATGAATCCAGCGGATATCTGCACAACTCTTCGACTGCCAACACGTGTCAGTGCTAAAAGGCCAGCATTTTCACTGTTTATAAACCAAGAAAAGCAGTTGCATTATAAAGAGATCAATTGCAATAATAGCATGCTCAAGAAAAGAAGGTCTTACATTGATACAGATGACCCATTCCCAGTTCCAAACAATCCAGATAATAAGATAGCAACGCCCTGCAATATACATGAAAATTATTCACCCAGAATCTGGCATTCAATGTTTTCAGAAAGGTAAAATTAAGACGTATTCTAATTTTGCCAGAAAAATTCTAAAAAATAGTGAATCGTGACCATTCCATATCATATTAGGGAATAATTACAAGCATGTTCTCTTTAGTAAAACAAGCCTGACAGCATCTCATATCTGAAATAGCATATACGAGATCAGATATTTCGTTGATATCGTATAAACTTGAGACGTTTAGTTCTAATTTGATGTTCTTTCTCTAATTTCAAAGGAGAGGCTGTGTGCTTATTGGTACAATGCAAATATGGAAATAACGGTGCCCAACATAAAGGGAGTCTTCCTAATTTTATCACTTGAAAATATGCATCTCCCGTCACATCCTGTATTATTCCTGGCCATATGAATTTGGTCAAGCCAGTATTAGAGAGAGGTGCTATGCATTTGTAAATAAGGTGCAGGTTTACGTAATTTCTAGCATGTTTGATACACAATACTTGATGCGGATGGGATGAGACTGAAGAGTATAATAAACAAGATTTTATCCTCTTTACAAAAAATGCCATTGATGTCTAAAGAAGATCGTCAAGCTACGACCTATTCAAAGGACAGAATTCATGTAAATTTGCTGCAGGTTTACAGCATTTCTAGCATGTTTGATACACAATATGGGATGGGGACGGGACGAGACTGAAGAGTATAATAAACAAGATTTTATTATCTTTACAAAAAATGCCGTCGGTGTCTAAAGAAGATCATCAAGATATGACCTATTCAAAGGACAGAATTCATGTAAAAGCCTTGGTTTTGCCTTCTATTTCTTCTTTTCTTCTGTTTGTGTATTTTTTTTCCTTTTCTTTTTTACTTTTGGAGGGGGGGTTTTGTTCATGAGGTGGGGAGTGTTGGTTATGTAAGATGCCTTGTTTACCTGCCAACCTACACCACGGCTGAGAATAGATGGCGGCAAGGGGGTTGCACTGGCATATCTTGAAATTGCTATAAAGCCACCAGTGGACTGCATTTCCATAGAGAACAAGTGAAGAATAAGTCAAATACAACATTCCACATTATCAGAATTCACCGAGGTACAAATTCAGTTCAAAAAGAGATGGTTTTGAAGTATAATGGAGATGCAAACAAGCCACATTTGACCTTTTCGTCAGACATTTTGATGGAAAGGTATATTTCTCCCACAGTACTAAAAATTTATTCAAAATCACGAAAAAGTTGATATATGTGTTTGGCTTCTGCATGAAGATTGCGTCAGTTACATATCCGAATAGAGGCAGTAAAATTAAGAGAGCATGTTTGGCAAATTTGCTTATAAGTGAACAAGTGTAAAAATATAAGTATTTCTTTATGAAAGTTGGAAATAATAGGTACTTATTTTAACACTAAAATAACAATTACTTACAAAATAAGTAACTATTGTTACTTAATAGGTAAGAAAAAAGTAACATATCCAACATGTTTAGAAACAAAAAGTTTTTCCTTTTTTATAAGCTTAGCCAAACATGCTCTGAATATTAAGAAACAGACAGAGTTAAGCAGGAAGTTTTTAACATTCATCGAACCCTGTTTGGTCTAGCTTAAAAACCTAATAAATATATAGTTAAAGTCAACAATTAATTTTAACCATACATTTCATGAGATTCGTAACTTTTTTACCACATTTCATCAACTTTTATCTAAATTTATTAAAATCTGATTTTTAGCTACACCAAAAAAGGGTATAGTATAATGCACAAATGGTTCGAGTGTGTACATTGCATGAAGGAGCAGCTCTAGTTCAATTGGGGAGAATGTGAGAAACAAAGGTAAATAAACAGGAGAAGATGAATAGAGCGAAAAAAAGAGAAAAGAAAAAGAGAGGAAAAAACCAAATACTTTAGTCACCATCAGGGTAAAAAATGAAAACTGAAGTTGTAATGACACAGAAACAAAGAGACAAACATGCCTCCACAAGAGCAACAAATGCAGCCATCATCATGGCAAAGGCTTCACCAGCATCAAATGAAGGTCCTCCCCATTGAAATGGGTATGGAACTCTTATCCTGCATATGCAAACCACGTAAAACCTTTAGAAGTGCTATTGCCCATTTGTCATGTAAATGCAAGTCTCGTTCTCAGTGCATTTAGTATATCAAATAATTTACTTTTGGCTTAAGCAAAATCCTACTAATCGTTTATATCAACTAAAACATAACACCCGCTGGAGTTACAGTATCACCACACTACAGTTTCACAGTGGCATCATCAAATTAGCTGGATGATACATGAAATTAGAGAAAAATGAGCATCCGTTTCTTTTGATCAACTTATTTGTGTCGTATTAGATTTTTTCAGCGTCATCTATCTCCACCCAGCAGAAGATCTATCTGATTGTTGTCTATCCTAATAAAGTGCCCCTAACTCTAAATCTATAATGATAACAGAACAGGTGAAAAATTCCTTAACGGCATGTTTGGTAATATGGATTAGGTAGTAATGAACAAAATTACGGAAGAAATATAAAGTTAAGATTGTACTTTAATCTAATATTGCATATTAAGGGGGTGTTTGGTGGGGATTTTAAACCAATTAAAATCAATTTTTTTACTGTCATTTCACTATTTTAGCCGTCAGTTTTGAATTGTTCTCTCACAGGTAGAACCTACTTTATCTTTAACGGTCAAAAAATCAATTCTCAAAATCTCTACCAAATGCCCTCTAAACATGCACTAAATGAATGGATAAGGTTCATAAAGCACAAAAACCTCAGCAATTTTTGACATAACTTTTTTTTTTTTTTTTGGAATAAATAAATAATAGGTCGTGCAAGAAAGGCATGCAAGTTCAGAGGACAAGTCATGAAAGTAAGCACTGACAGAAGTGGAAATGTTTCACACACATAAACAACAAATGTTAGGCCAGCCCCAGTTCCACATAAGCTGACAAGGTACAGAGAATAATTATCACAATTAAGGTGGGGAAAGCTCAGCTTACCATGGAGCAGCATTAATAAGTCCAGCACGATCAGTTCTGCAGCTTGCTTGGGTCTTCGGTGCCTTGTTGTCATAGGCCCCACCCACAGTAAGTAGATGGGCATAAATCCACACAATTACTACCGAGAATATAACAGCAAAACGGTCAAAGATATGCTTTCCTGGGCGTATAATGTGGGCCAAATACTGCAATGACCAGCAAATTAATTGCATCATGTTAGTTGAAATTATGGTGCATGAGATGGGACAAATACTGCAATAATAAGCAAAATTAATTCTATCGTGATAGCTGTGATTCCACAATAGCATGAAGCATAAGTTACTTTCAGTTTTATAGCTAAATACTTCTATGAGGTGGTCTCTTTTAAGAAAGAGTGTGTGTAATAATGAAAGTGCAATTATGACGTTACCTGAGAAATGAAAATTAGAATGATGAGCTGCGGCAATCCAATTTCAACACATTTGGCAACCTAAAAACCAAGGGAAAAGATCAGATAAAAGCCAATTGTTTTACAAACATGCAGAGAAAATGAATATCCATGGGTGGAGGGTTGAGAGAGAGAGACATCAATAGACACTTGTGCATACCCCAGGAAAACCGAACTCATAGAGCCCAAAACCAGCAAGAGCAACCAAGGGAACAGCCGAAAGTGGAGTCAGAAACCTGCATTGCATAGAAATGATTTGACTCTTATTAAATGAAAAATGAGAACTGATTCTGAATATGAAAATCCCCCTGGATATCTACAACAAATGATATCTACAAGAAAGCTGGGTAGTTTTTACGAGTAAATTAACAGGATATGGAACAAAAATCTTATTGAGTTTAAATGTATAGTAAAGGCAAGCGCTAGCCTAGATCATGCATTCTATGTACTATTTTCCTGCTTTTGTCTCTTCCCTATTTATCAGTCTTTTTAAGCCCCTCCCCTCAGAAGGGGACGAGCTTGACCTCATTTCTCTTAGTCTATTGTTTGAATAGAGGGGAACTCCTAAGTCAGCTAGGCTAAGGCCGATAAGGACCTTTTTTCGCCCCTACCCTCGAAGGCAAGGCTATAAAATCGCTTTCACACAGAAAACACTTTCAGAAAAGTGCGAAATGGGTTGCACCTTAAATTATATGATTTTAAACCCCAGCTGTAACTTAAACAAGTTGAGCTACGCACAGCTCAATTATTTTGTGCTTGCTAAACCAAGACTGAACAATAAGAAAAGAGGAAACAAGAAGTTTCCTGCTAGATTACTAACACCAATATAAGAACATCCCAATCTTTTGAGTTAGTCTAAAACTAATAGCATTTATCCGGATCCCATAACATAAAACAAACCTTGTGATGTTACGCCAAAGACCACTGAAACCTAGGACTATTTGAATAGTTGAGGCAACAATAAGTGCGCCCTGGGTGGCCCGCATTATCTTCTTGAATCTCTGCATGGGAATCAAAAGTTCTAACACATTAAAAGTGAGAATTCAACAAGAGTAACTAGGGTAATTATGTTCGTTTTCTTGTTAAAACTAGTCTCTTTGTACACATTAATATGCAGAATCAAGCAGAATGAGGCAGCAATATATGACAAATCTTCATCAAAGCCTTGCTTGACAAAAAAGGAATATGTTTGACCAATAATCCTGAAACTGATTAGCCTGGCCAACTTTTTTATTGTCAACTCAACCAAAATTAAAACAGCAGCATTTATTAGTGTTAGCAATTGGCTTAGAAAAACACTAGAATAAAATATATAGAAAACTTCATAGTCCTAAGTTTATGAATAACAATCACTAGGCCACAAAGCTCTACATGTCAGCGATAAAGAGAAGATGCAATTGGAATAGGGTTGGGCTCACAAACCGATATAGGGTCTGGGTCACTCCATCGACCAGACAAGATAATTGATATAGTGGGTGCAACAAAGGTGTACGACCCTCCAATCACCACAGGTAATCGAGTCCCAAACCATGTCTGCAGCAAGGTGTTCAAGCCAGCAACAAAGAGCAGAGTCTGAATAACTTTTGCTTTCTCCTCCTAGAAAAAAGGTTAGTGTGTAATTCGTTTATCTGGTGAATTAACCAAGTCAGTATTAGAAAGAATTTTACAGGATCTAGAAATCAAATGTCTCACATTTCCTCCCCCCATTTGAGGAACCAAAGCAGTAGGTATGATAACGGTTGTGCCAAGCATCACCAAGTAATGTTGAAATCCAAGAAGGATGGCCTCAGCTGCAACAAAACAGTCCAGGATTATCAATGAAGCAATCAGAACCCACGGAGTACGTATGAAAGGTGCAATGCAACTTCAATTATACACACATTGCTCAAGGAATGAGTCTGAAAATATTCAACAAATTCTAGATCCCGTCTTAGTGAGGAAAGCATTTTAAAGAATTGGACATCTTATCCACTTATGCTACATATAAAATTCACATGGCGTGGCTCTCCATTTTTCAAAAGACTTGTATTGGTACAAGCTGGAAATTGGCCAATTCGGCAGCCTTTTGATTAATTGCTTGTGGAATCAAGTTCTTTTTTCATTTCTTTATCAGAAGATACAAGTTGACTTTCGAGTATATACACATGAAGGGTTAACAGAATCAGAAGATTTAAACTTGGCTGAACTCAAAATCCGCTATCACTTTCTACCTAAACTAAAAAAGTATTAGACAAGAAGAATAAGTATATACACTCAGAATAAACAACAACAGAAGATCAAAAACAAATTGGCTTCCAGCCCACCAAAAAGAGAGAGTGACAGAAGGAAAAAAAAGAGAGAGAAAAAAAATCAAGAACAACATGGTTCAAGTAATCCACTACTACTTTATACTAAAACCCAAAAGATTAACAAAAAGAATACTAGATTGTGAAGAAATGTTAACAAAAAGACGAGAGACTGACGCCATGGAGGAGGACTGTTAATGCAGTAGGAAACGCTTGAAAGCTGATCCTTTGGTGGATGTGGCGCTGGCTCATCTGCCTTCGGAGCTCCACCGCCAGCCATTGTTTAGCTTTTTCCTCTCTCTAGAAAAATGTTAGGAAAAAAATGTTTCCAAGATTTTTCACAGTCTAGTAGAATCAACCTGAAAAAACCCAGATCAGGAATCTTTAAAAAAATCATAAAATGACTGCAGAGATGAAAGAAAGACTGCAACTTTTTGAGAACGCCATAAAGGTGAGATTCAATAAAAAGCTCACAAATCACAAATAAATGAACCACACAACACCAAAAACAATCTGCATTTACTTTTAACGCATCGTACAACCTACCTTTTGCATCACAAGTTTGAGAGAGAGAGAGAGAGAGAGAGAGCAAAACGAGGGGGGTAAATAAGGTGCAGGTTTACGTAATTTCTAGCATGTTTGATACACAATACTTGATGCGGATGGGATGAGACTGAAGAGTATAATAAACAAGATTTTATCCTCTTTACAAAAAATGCCATTGATGTCTAAAGAAGATCGTCAAGCTACGACCTATTCAAAGGACAGAATTCATGTAAATTTGCTGCAGGTTTACAGCATTTCTAGCATGTTTGATACACAATACTTGATGCGGATGGGATGAGACTGAAGAGTATAATAAACAAGATTTTATCCTCTTTACAAAAAATGCCATTGATGTCTAAAGAAGATCGTCAAGCTACGACCTATTCAAAGGACAGAATTCATGTAAATTTGCTGCAGGTTTACAGCATTTCTAGCATGTTTGATACACAATATGGGATGGGGACGGGACGAGACTGAAGAGTATAATAAACAAGATTTTATTATCTTTACAAAAAATGCCGTCGGTGTCTAAAGAAGATCATCAAGATATGACCTATTCAAAGGACAGAATTCATGTAAAAGCCTTGGTTTTGCCTTCTATTTCTTCTTTTCTTCTGTTTGTGTGTTTTTTTTCCTTTTTCTTTTTTACTTTTGGAGGGGGGGTTTTGTTCATGAGGTGGGGAGTGTTGGTTATGTAAGATGCCTTGTTTACCTGCCAACCTACACCACGGCTGAGAATAGATGGCGGCAAGGGGGTTGCACTGGCATATCTTGAAATTGCTATAAAGCCACCAGTGGACTGCATTTCCATAGAGAACAAGTGAAGAATAAGTCAAATACAACATTCCACATTATCAGAATTCACCGAGGTACAAATTCAGTTCAAAAAGAGATGGTTTTGAAGTATAATGGAGATGCAAACAAGCCACATTTGACCTTTTCGTCAGACATTTTGATGGAAAGGTATATTTCTCCCACAGTACTAAAAATTTATTCAAAATCACGAAAAAGTTGATATATGTGTTTGGCTTCTGCATGAAGATTGCGTCAGTTACATATCCGAATAGAGGCAGTAAAATTAAGAGAGCATGTTTGGCAAATTTGCTTATAAGTGAACAAGTGTAAAAATATAAGTATTTCTTTATGAAAGTTGGAAATAATAGGTACTTATTTTAACACTAAAATAACAATTACTTACAAAATAAGTAACTATTGTTACTTAATAGGTAAGAAAAAAGTAACATATCCAACATGTTTAGAAACAAAAAGTTTTTCCTTTTTTATAAGCTTAGCCAAACATGCTCTGAATATTAAGAAACAGACAGAGTTAAGCAGGAAGTTTTTAACATTCATCGAACCCTGTTTGGTCTAGCTTAAAAACCTAATAAATATATAGTTAAAGTCAACAATTAATTTTAACCATACATTTCATGAGATTCGTAACTTTTTGACCACATTTCATCAACTTTTATCTAAATTTATTAAAATCTGATTTTTAGCTACACCAAAAAAGGGTATAGTATAATGCACAAATGGTTCGAGTGTGTACATGCATGAAGGAGCAGCTCTAGTTCAATTGGGGAGAATGTGAGAAACAAAGGTAAATAAACAGGAGAAGATGAATAGAGCGAAAAAAAGAGAAAAGAAAAAGAGAGGAAAAAACCAAATACTTTAGTCACCATCAGGGTAAAAAATGAAAACTGAAGTTGTAATGACACAGAAACAAAGAGACAAACATGCCTCCACAAGAGCAACAAATGCAGCCATCATCATGGCAAAGGCTTCACCAGCATCAAATGAAGGTCCTCCCCATTGAAATGGGTATGGAACTCTTATCCTGCATATGCAAACCACGTAAAACCTTTAGAAGTGCTATTGCCCATTTGTCATGTAAATGCAAGTCTCGTTCTCAGTGCATTTAGTATATCAAATAATTTACTTTTGGCTTAAGCAAAATCCTACTAATCGTTTATATCAACTAAAACATAACACCCGCTGGAGTTACAGTATCACCACACTACAGTTTCACAGTGGCATCATCAAATTAGCTGGATGATACATGAAATTAGAGAAAAATGAGCATCCGTTTCTTTTGATCAACTTATTTGTGTCGTATTAGATTTTTTCAGCGTCATCTATCTCCACCCAGCAGAAGATCTATCTGATTGTTGTCTATCCTAATAAAGTGCCCCTAACTCTAAATCTATAATGATAACAGAACAGGTGAAAAATTCCTTAACGGCATGTTTGGTAATATGGATTAGGTAGTAATGAACAAAATTACGGAAGAAATATAAAGTTAAGATTGTACTTTAATCTAATATTGCATATTAAGGTGGTGTTTGGTGGGGATTTTAAGCCAATTAAAATCAATTTTTTTATTGTCATTTCACTATTTTAGCCGTCAGTTTTGAATTGTTCTCTCACAGGTAGAACCTACTTTATCTTTAACGGTCAAAAAATCAATTCTCAAAATCTCTACCAAATGCCCTCTAAACATGCACTAAATGAATGGATAAGGTTCATAAAGCACAAAAACCTCAGCAATTTTTGACATAACTTTTTTTTTTTTTTTTGGAATAAATAAATAATAGGTCGTGCAAGAAAGGCATGCAAGTTCAGAGGACAAGTCATGAAAGTAAGCACTGACAGAAGTGGAAATGTTTCACACACATAAACAACAAATGTTAGGCCAGCCCCAGTTCCACATAAGCTGACAAGGTACAGAGAATAATTATCACAATTAAGGTGGGGAAAGCTCAGCTTACCATGGAGCAGCATTAATAAGTCCAGCACGATCAGTTCTGCAGCTTGCTTGGGTCTTCGGTGCCTTGTTGTCATAGGCCCCACCCACAGTAAGTAGATGGGCATAAATCCACACAATTACTACCGAGAATATAACAGCAAAACGGTCAAAGATATGCTTTCCTGGGCGTATAATGTGGGCCAAATACTGCAATGACCAGCAAATTAATTGCATCATGTTAGTTGAAATTATGGTGCATGAGATGGGACAAATACTGCAATAATAAGCAAAATTAATTCTATCGTGATAGCTGTGATTCCACAATAGCATGAAGCATAAGTTACTTTCAGTTTTATAGCTAAATACTTCTATGAGGTGGTCTCTTTTAAGAAAGAGTGTGTGTAATAATGAAAGTGCAATTATGACGTTACCTGAGAAATGAAAATTAGAATGATGAGCTGCGGCAATCCGATTTCAACACATTTGGCAACCTAAAAACCAAGGGAAAAGATCAGATAAAAGCCAATTGTTTTACAAACATGCAGAGAAAATGAATATCCATGGGTGGAGGGTTGAGAGAGAGAGACATCAATAGACACTTGTGCATACCCCAGGAAAACCGAACTCATAGAGCCCAAAACCAGCAAGAGCAACCAAGGGAACAGCCGAAAGTGGAGTCAGAAACCTGCATTGCATAGAAATGATTTGACTCTTATTAAATGAAAAATGAGAACTGATTCTGAATATGAAAATCCCCCTGGATATCTACAACAAATGATATCTACAAGAAAGCTGGGTAGTTTTTACGAGTAAATTAACAGGATATGGAACAAAAATCTTATTGAGTTTAAATGTATAGTAAAGGCAAGCGCTAGCCTAGATCATGCATTCTATGTACTATTTTCCTGCTTTTGTCTCTTCCCTATTTATCAGTCTTTTTAAGCCCCTCCCCTCAGAAGGGGACGAGCTTGACCTCATTTCTCTTAGTCTATTGTTTGAATAGAGGGGAACTCCTAAGTCAGCTAGGCTAAGGCCGATAAGGACCTTTTTTCGCCCCTACCCTCGAAGGCAAGGCTATAAAGTCGCTTTCACACAGAAAACACTTTCAGAAAAGTGCGAAATGGGTTGCACCTTGAATTATATGATTTTAAACCCCAGCTGTAACTTAAACAAGTTGAGCTACGCACAGCTCAATTATTTTGTGCTTGCTAAACCAAGACTGAACAATAAGAAAAGAGGAAACAAGAAGTTTCCTGCTAGATTACTAACACCAATATAAGAACATCCCAATCTTTTGAGTTAGTCTAAAACTAATAGCATTTATCCGGATCCCATAACATAAAACAAACCTTGTGATGTTACGCCAAAGACCACTGAAACCTAGGACTATTTGAATAGTTGAGGCAACAATAAGTGCGCCCTGGGTGGCCCGCATTATCTTCTTGAATCTCTGCATGGGAATCAAAAGTTCTAACACATTAAAAGTGAGAATTCAACAAGAGTAACTAGGGTAATTATGTTCGTTTTCTTGTTAAAACTAGTCTCTTTGTACACATTAATATGCAGAATCAAGCAGAATGAGGCAGCAATATATGACAAATCTTCATCAAAGCCTTGCTTGACAAAAAAGGAATATGTTTGACCAATAATCCTGAAACTGATTAGCCTGGCCAACTTTTTTATTGTCAACTCAACCAAAATTAAAACAGCAGCATTTATTAGTGTTAGCAATTGGCTTAGAAAAACACTAGAATAAAATATATAGAAAACTTCATAGTCCTAAGTTTATGAATAACAATCACTAGGCCACAAAGCTCTACATGTCAGCGATAAAGAGAAGATGCAATTGGAATAGGGTTGGGCTCACAAACCGATATAGGGTCTGGGTCACTCCATCGACCAGACAAGATAATTGATATAGTGGGTGCAACAAAGGTGTACGACCCTCCAATCACCACAGGTAATCGAGTCCCAAACCATGTCTGCAGCAAGGTGTTCAAGCCAGCAACAAAGAGCAGAGTCTGAATAACTTTTGCTTTCTCCTCCTAGAAAAAAGGTTAGTGTGTAATTCGTTTATCTGGTGAATTAACCAAGTCAGTATTAGAAAGAATTTTACAGGATCTAGAAATCAAATGTCTCACATTTCCTCCCCCCATTTGAGGAACCAAAGCAGTAGGTATGATAACGGTTGTGCCAAGCATCACCAAGTAATGTTGAAATCCAAGAAGGATGGCCTCAGCTGCAACAAAACAGTCCAGGATTATCAATGAAGCAATCAGAACCCACGGAGTACGTATGAAAGGTGCAATGCAACTTCAATTATACACACATTGCTCAAGGAATGAGTCTGAAAATATTCAACAAATTCTAGATCCCGTCTTAGTGAGGAAAGCATTTTAAAGAATTGGACATCTTATCCACTTATGCTACATATAAAATTCACATGGCGTGGCTCTCCATTTTTCAAAAGACTTGTATTGGTACAAGCTGGAAATTGGCCAATTCGGCAGCCTTTTGATTAATTGCTTGTGGAATCAAGTTCTTTTTTCATTTCTTTATCAGAAGATACAAGTTGACTTTCGAGTATATACACATGAAGGGTTAACAGAATCAGAAGATTTAAACTTGGCTGAACTCAAAATCCGCTATCACTTTCTACCTAAACTAAAAAAGTATTAGACAAGAAGAATAAGTATATACACTCAGAATAAACAACAACAGAAGATCAAAAACAAATTGGCTTCCAGCCCACCAAAAAGAGAGAGTGACAGAAGGAAAAAAAAGAGAGAGAAAAAAAATCAAGAACAACATGGTTCAAGTAATCCACTACTACTTTATACTAAAACCCAAAAGATTAACAAAAAGAATACTAGATTGTGAAGAAATGTTAACAAAAAGACGAGAGACTGACGCCATGGAGGAGGACTGTTAATGCAGTAGGAAACGCTTGAAAGCTGATCCTTTGGTGGATGTGGCGCTGGCTCATCTGCCTTCGGAGCTCCACCGCCAGCCATTGTTTAGCTTTTTCCTCTCTCTAGAAAAATGTTAGGAAAAAAATGTTTCCAAGATTTTTCACAGTCTAGTAGAATCAACCTGAAAAAACCCAGATCAGGAATCTTTAAAAAAATCATAAAATGACTGCAGAGATGAAAGAAAGACTGCAACTTTTTGAGAACGCCATAAAGGTGAGATTCAATAAAAAGCTCACAAATCACAAATAAATGAACCACACAACACCAAAAACAATCTGCATTTACTTTTAACGCCTCGTACAACCTACCTTTTGCATCACAAGTTTGAGAGAGAGAGAGAGAGCAAAACGAGGGGATTGATTGGGGGTGGGGGTCTGGAGGAGATGAAGCCACGAAAGTGAAACGGTAACAGCCAATGCTTGGATGTGTGTCCGTATATCTGTGTTAAATAAGCTTAAGCGCTTGTTTGATGGAGATTTTGAATAAAACTCCCTTTACAAATTCCTTTGCACAGCTCTCATATGGGACGGATCTTACATGTGGACCTCATGTGTGTGGGGTCAACCCCCAAATGTATGCATCTGTACAGATCTGTGCAAATAACACAATTGATTGATTTTTTGATCGTGAGATAAATGATTTTATTTGTGAAAGAAAAAATTTAAAATAAATATAAAATAGTGAAATAAAGATCAAAAAATTGATTTTAATTGAATTAATAGCTATACCAAACAAGCTCTAAATATTTTAAGAAAATATAACAAAACCCCACATAAAAAATAGCAAAAGAAAAGGAAAAAAGGGGGACCAAATTGTCAAAATGAGAAGCTTTTCAAACAGCAAAAATCAAGTAGAGTGGAGGTGGAAAAGTGAGCTGAGTTTTAGCGAAGCGGTGAAAGAGAGAGAGAAAGGAAATGGGATTACTTTATGCGAGTTTTTGTCCAAAAGCAAAGAAAAAGTCCTGAATACTTGTGTGGACTGTGGAAAGTGTGACCGAGCAAAATATAATAATATGAAGGCAAAATTAGCAATATTGGTCCTCAAGTTTCTTGTTCTAATAGCAAGTTGTCCACAATCTTAAGAAAGAAGTGTTCCCTAACATTCGGGTTAATTCTACCAATGACCGCTGAACTTTATGCTAAATAAAGGATTCTTTTAAGATACAAGGAATACTTCATTCTAAATTAAAGGATAACAGACTTTCTAATTCTAATTCTGAAATGAATTAAGGAAAAAAAGATTAAGAGGATACTATATATATAGTTTATCTAGAATCAAATGGTCTAGATTAGTAGCACAATAATAGTGTAATAGAGTTCATCAGTGTTGTATGGTTAAAAAGAAAACATTTTAGCAAAATGGAATTTCACCTTGCCCAAAAATTTTAGATTGTTTCATTTACATCATTGAACTTTAAAAAATTCAAGGACACCACCATGTTGTGCCTTGTTCAGTTTTTAACATATACTTCTATGTATTTTTTACATTTCATGAGTGTGGTGTAACTGAACTTTAAAGCGATGGTGTAATGAAAAAAAAAATTAATGTTCAATTTGTTTAAATGAAATAATTTTAAAATTTTAATTATGAAATGATACAAATTAAATTTCAGGGGTAAAAGTAAAATTTATTGTAAAGTTATGTGATCATTGATAAAATCAAACCAAAACATTTTAACAGTCTCAATTGGCAAAATTAGTTATAGTCGTCATTTGCTCTCCGCATGTCTAACATTATGATTTATGAAGCTAAGTTTTACTTATCGAAGCTATGTTCAAAATTTTGAAGTTAGTTATATTCTTCTATTGGAAACTCACTTTGCACAAATATTAAAGAAATCACTTGCTACTTTTAAAATGCCAGGATTAAATTAAGATTGGTGCAATGGTTTGGGGACCGGCGGTACAATTATCACTGAAATTTAAACATTGTTCCCCCTCTCTCCCCCCTCTCTCAAACATTTGCGCTTCTCTTTCTCTCTCTAAAATTTCAAAATTGGCCGAAATTTGTACTTTCACAACACATTTTTTCTCTCTTATACGTCTCTCTCTAACAAATTTTTATAATAGATAGAAGAAAATTGGAGGAATCTTTAAAGCAAAAAGAATTATAAATGTTGATTGTTTCATATGTATCTAACTTCTAATAGAAAGAGGGCATGAGAGTTTACTATTTATGCAATAGTAAATGAATTTAATTTTATTATGCATAATATTATATTTTATTTGAGATAAATGATTTTATTTGTGAAAGAAAAAATTTAAAATAAATATAAAATAGTGAAATAAAGATCAAAAAATTGATTTTAATTGAATTAATAGCTATACCAAACAAGCTCTAAATATTTTAAGAAAATATAACAAAACCCCACATAAAAAATAGCAAAAGAAAAGGAAAAAAGGGGGACCAAATTGTCAAAATGAGAAGCTTTTCAAACAGCAAAAATCAAGTAGAGTGGAGGTGGAAAAGTGAGCTGAGTTTTAGCGAAGCGGTGAAAGAGAGAGAGAAAGGAAATGGGATTACTTTATGCGAGTTTTTGTCCAAAAGCAAAGAAAAAGTCCTGAATACTTGTGTGGACTGTGGAAAGTGTGACCGAGCAAAATATAATAATATGAAGGCAAAATTAGCAATATTGGTCCTCAAGTTTCTTGTTCTAATAGCAAGTTGTCCACAATCTTAAGAAAGAAGTGTTCCCTAACATTCGGGTTAATTCTAAAAGAGAGAGAGAAAGGAAATGGGATTACTTTATGCGAGTTTTTGTCCAAAAGCAAAGAAAAAGTCCTGAATACTTGTGTGGACTGTGGAAAGTGTGACCGAGCAAAATATAATAATATGAAGGCAAAATTAGCAATATTGGTCCTCAAGTTTCTTGTTCTAATAGCAAGTTGTCCACAATCTTAAGAAAGAAGTGTTCCCTAACATTCGGGTTAATTCTACCAATGACCGCTGAACTTTATGCTAAATAAAGGATTCTTTTAAGATACAAGGAATACTTCATTCTAAATTAAAGGATAACAGACTTTCTAATTCTAATTCTGAAATGAATTAAGGAAAAAAAGATTAAGAGGATACTATATATATAGTTTATCTAGAATCAAATGGTCTAGATTAGTAGCACAATAATAGTGTAATAGAGTTCATCAGTGTTGTATGGTTAAAAAGAAAACATTTTAGCAAAATGGAATTTCACCTTGCCCAAAAATTTTAGATTGTTTCATTTACATCATTGAACTTTAAAAAATTCAAGGACACCACCATGTTGTGCCTTGTTCAGTTTTTAACATATACTTCTATGTATTTTTTACATTTCATGAGTGTGGTGTAACTGAACTTTAAAGCGATGGTGTAATGAAAAAAAAAATTAATGTTCAATTTGTTTAAATGAAATAATTTTAAAATTTTAATTATGAAATGATACAAATTAAATTTCAGGGGTAAAAGTAAAATTTATTGTAAAGTTATGTGATCATTGATAAAATCAAACCAAAACATTTTAACAGTCTCAATTGGCAAAATTAGTTATAGTCGTCATTTGCTCTCCGCATGTCTAACATTATGATTTATGAAGCTAAGTTTTACTTATCGAAGCTATGTTCAAAATTTTGAAGTTAGTTATATTCTTCTATTGGAAACTCACTTTGCACAAATATTAAAGAAATCACTTGCTACTTTTAAAATGCCAGGATTAAATTAAGATTGGTGCAATGGTTTGGGGACCGGCGGTACAATTATCACTGAAATTTAAACATTGTTCCCCCTCTCTCCCCCCTCTCTCAAACATTTGCGCTTCTCTTTCTCTCTCTAAAATTTCAAAATTGGCCGAAATTTGTACTTTCACAACACATTTTTTCTCTCTTATACGTCTCTCTCTAACAAATTTTTATAATAGATAGAAGAAAATTGGAGGAATCTTTAAAGCAAAAAGAATTATAAATGTTGATTGTTTCATATGTATCTAACTTCTAATAGAAAGAGGGCATGAGAGTTTACTATTTATGCAATAGTAAATGAATTTAATTTTATTATGCATAATATTATATTTTATTTTGTTTATGTCAAACAAATATTCTTCCACATATTATTTTACTAGCATTAAAAAATAATTATATCAAACAATTGTTCTTTCACACATCATGCCACTAGCGTTAAAAAAATAATAATAATTTTAATAAATATAAATTGTTATGAGAAAAAAAAAACTCTTTGCGCATAAGCTTTAAAAAAAATAAAAAATAAAAAACTCTCCACACAGTGTGAAGAGATGACAAACCATATGCGGAGTAAAAAAGGAAGAAAAACTCTCCGCATAGTGCGGAGAGTGGCAAACCATGTGCGGAGGAGAGTTTGCCAACTCTCCGTATAATGCGAAGTGAAAAAAAATCTCTCCACACAGTGCGGAGAAATGACAAATACCATGGCAAAACTCTCCACACAGTGTGGGGAGATGGCATTCTATGCGGACACTGTCCTCACTAAGTGCAGACTCTTCGTATAGTGCAGAATAAAAAAAAAACTTCGCACAGTGCTTAGAGTTGGCAAACTCTCCGTACAGTGCTAAGTTAAAAAAAAATAAAAAAACTCTTCACACAGTGACTGTCATGTGCGTTGCACTAATTTTACATTTATCGTATTTTTATTATCATATAAATTTTAGTTTTTTGGAAAGTTTTTGAAGCAATATTTAGAAATATTTCCATGATAAAAGAAAATAATTGTAAATTATTTTTACAATTGCATAATAGTATTGTGTCATCTAGAAAAAATATACTTATATATTTCATACTTAAATAATAAATATACGAAATTATACAAATTATTTTGCTTGAATTATTTGATAATGTTGACATGATTGAGTTGAATGTGAAAATTATATTTCTAAATTTTGTGTAATTCAATATTGAAAAATTGAAGATGGAAAACCATATCCATATGCATTTATATTGTGTGCTTCATATATATTTAATAATTATTTTATGTTTATGTTGAAAAAAATAAAAATCTGAAAAAAAAATTTGAAATTCGGTTTGGTAAGTGAATGTATGGTGTTCTACATTCTCGGTATTTGTAAATGCAAAAATTGGTATATAAAAATACAGTAAGCTGCAAATACGATAGGTAGCATATACGGTAAGTTACAAATACGGTAGGTAGCATATACGGTAAGGTGCAAATACGATAAGTTATTTGCAAATACGGTTGCTGCAAATACAGTAAGCTGTAAATACGGTAGGCAGCATATACGGTAAGCTGCCTACAAATACGGTAGGCAGCATATACGATAAGCTGCATATATGAATTTATAATTTTTTATAAATGGATAAAATTTATTTAATATTGAATTTTTTAAGTTTTAAATGTTGTAATTCAATATTGTTTCCTTTTTTATAATTGTATTTCCGAGAATTTAAAAAAAATGGTTATGAAATTGCTAATTTTTAAATATATTTTTTGTTAAAGATAAGAATAATTTTTATATATTATTTGTAAAAAAAGATTATTGTAATTTTATTAGCGTAATAAGAAGATTTATTATGCATTTTTATTTTTTGCATTTTGCAAAGAATTTTGTTTATGGTGATTAACAAATATTCTTCCACACACGCATCATGCCAACAACATTAAAAATATAATAATAATTTTAATATTTATAAACTCCATGAGATAAAAAAAAATCTCCGCACATGAGCCAAAAAAAAAGACTCTTTGCGGGGAGATGACAAACTATCTCACCACACGGTGTGAAAAGAAAAACAAAAACTCTCAAAACTTTATCTGCAAGTTTCAAGAGGCCTTTTCTCAAACAACTTTTGAACAATGTATTGAACGCTTAATTCCTGACGTACAACCTGAAAGTATAATTTCATTGAAAATTGTATCCGCTTCTAATGTCCAAAAGCTGTTATCAAGCAAGTGTAAAATATTGAATTTGGGTGGTACTCTAGAGCCTCCATTTGTGAAAGCAATATCATGGTACTATCAATATCCCTTTCTTTGCACAACTCACATATTGTTTCATTGTATAAATCACAAGAAATCTCCTTCCCAATATCGTAAATATGATTTGCATGCTTAGAAACTTAGCTGTGACTGAAATTTAAAGAAAACATAATTGGTTTTGAGCCATGTTTTTCGACTCTGTTTCGTTGTACATACAAAAAATTTACAATTTTGAAATTTGACTTGTAATTAAGGAATTTGAAAACAACTCTCCACACTGAGAGGAAAGTTTTTTCTCTCTGTACTGTGCGAAGAGCTGATTTGTCATCTTTCCGCACTGTGCGGTGAGTTATTTTTTTTACTCCGCACTGTGCAAAGAGTTTGCCAACTCTCCACACATGATTCAACTCTCTTCGCACTTTTTTTTACTCCGCACATGGTTCAACTCTCTACGCACGGTGCGAAGAGTTTTGCCATAGTGCGAACCAACTCTCCGCACTGTGCGAAGAGATTAACTCTCTTCGCACAGTACGAAGAGTTTTTTTTGGCTCTCCGTACTATGCGGAGAGTTGGTTTGTCATCTCTCCGCACTGTGCGAAAATATTTTTTTTTTACTCCACACTGTGCAAAGAGTTTGCCAACTCTCCGTATATGGTTCAACTCTCTCTGCACTGTACGAAGAGATTTTTTTCTCTCCGCATCTTTTTTTATTTTTACTCAGCACTTGGTTCAACTCTCCGCGCACTGTGGGGAGAGTTTTTTTTTAAAATTTTTACAATATTGTTTTACACAAAATTTAGAAATATAATTTTTATATTCAATTCAATCATATCAACATTATCAAAGAATACAAGCAAAATAATTTGTATATTTCTTATTCAAACATGAAATATACAAGCATATTTTTTCTAGATAACATACTGTTATACAATTATAAAAATAATTTATAATTATTTTTTATATCATGAAAATATTTTTAGATATTACTTCAAAAAAATTTCAAAAAAACTAAAATTCATACACAAATAAAAATACGATAAATACAAAATCCATACAACGCACGTGATAGCGACTAATCATGCAAAAACACATAGGCAATCCAGATAAGTATAATAATTAAGCAATTTAAATATGTTTGAATAGTTAAATTTTTAAAAAAGTAATTTAATTTTACTTTCAAAAAAAGTATATTAGAAGGTTACCTTTACTTACAAATAAACTTTTTAAGCTTAGAAAAGTTTGTCTGAACTTCGTTTTCAAGGCTGTCGTTGAATTTTAAAGTTTAAAGTAGTATAGATTTGAAATATTTATTTCATCACTTGAAAGGTTAAATTAATTTTTACCAAAAATTCAATGGATGGAATTATTATTATTGGATGATAATGTCATTTTGAACCCCACTTCTTCTACATCTGTCATCTATGTTATGGGCCCGTTTTATAGAGATTTTGAGAATTGATTTTTTGACCGTTCTAAGAAAAGTGGGGTCCACATGTAAGAAAAGAAGTCAAAAATTACGGCTTGAATAGTAAAATAACGGTCAAAAAATCAATTTTTTTGCGGCAAAAAATCCCTACCAAACGGGGCCTATATAAAGAAGTCCAAAGAGTTAATCGAAAAATATGAACTTTTTCTCGTTTTTTAAAACACGTTAAATTAGCATGTCTAAAGTTTATTAGAGAGAACGTTTATTTGTTTATCTACATTTATGCCCCTGTTTGATCCCCATTACTTGAAAATGAAAGTGGGGGAAATAATATTTTTTAGAAAAATAAATGATTGAAAAAGATGGAAAGTTTTCGATTTACGTGTAATATTATTTTATGGAAGATTGTGTGGTTGAAAATAGGAGAGAGAAAAATGTAATGTAATGTAATTTAATTTAATGATGATCAACCAGGGACTATATCTCAAATAGCATTAATAAGTTATTTGATGATGAAAATACAAAATTACCCTTCATAAGTGAGAAATTTAGTTTTAATTATAAAAAATTTGGAATTCATGGGAAGGGGCAGTAAACAATATTGGATTATTTGAGCTGAAAAGACATATTTACCCTTCAAAAGTAAAATACTTAATTTTTAATTATTGAAAATTGTGGGGGATGAAAGGGGATATTCAACAACCTCAATTGTTAAAGAAATAGATTAGATTTGACCAATTGATAGTAAATTGCACCCACATTCAAAAAGAACATTGGGATGCCCAAAAGAAAAAGTGGTCCGATTATGAACTATAAATTTAGGGCACCGACAAACTTTTAAGTAAATTTAATTATTAATAGAAAGTAAAAAAATAAAGTAACTTTTAAGGTAACTTTACTATTACTTTTAAGTAATTTTATATCTCTTAAACATGTTCAAAAAAATAATAATAATCTTAGCTCATGTTTGGTTCAACTAAAATATTTTTCAAAATCTAAATATAGGTCAACAATGGATTTTAATCACACGTTTCATGCGACCTACAGCTTTTTAAACAAATATTCTATTGATTTTTATCAAAATTTACTAAAATTTTTTAATTTTTATCGAAACCACACCGGTTTTTTTTTAAGCCTTTTTTTTTTTTTTGGCCAAATGTAAGAAAGCTGTTTTCTTATTGTCAAGATGAATAATTTACTTATTTCTAATTGCACCAACAGCCTGATAAGGATTGGTTTTAATTAGGCATGTAATTAAAGTTGGTGGGTGTATTATTTTCATTCCTTATTTCTACCCTAACTGTAGTTTTCTGGTGTAACAATAACGATGTTAATTGAATGTATTATTAGCACAATGGAAAGAATTTACTTTCAATGGCAAGAATTTACTTTCTTTTTCATTTAATTTATATGTGACATCAATATTATATAAGTGATGGAGATTCGTTCACAGAAAATTTACTTTTATTAAGGTCATAGATGAAAACTTTTAAACATTTCTATATTAACTTTTGAAAAACAAGGAATTATTAAGGTCGTAGATGAAAACTTCTAAACAGTTCTACTTGCATGCACTCATGTCGTCTTGTCACAAAGATTGAAATTAGTACTATTAACATATGAATAATGAAACTGTCAAATATGATAGGTTAACTACATTGGAAAAGTTAGCGGTTAAAGGATTGCCAAACTTACCATGCTATCATGAAAAATCCCACTATCAATTAACTATAGACATGAAATATCCAACAATTTATTGTTATTCTCAAGTTCTTATTTAGAGCAACCTGACTTGTCGGTAATAACACTCTAAAGATTTGTCCTTACGATTCTCTAAACTAAGTGCAAATAATACATTGCGACTATTGAAAATCCATAACCACGCTTAAAAGCAAAAAAAAAAAAAAAAAATTGCCTCACCTTAGACTAAAACACAATACTGAATCCTTCCTCACTTTCTTCCTTTATCTATTTTTCTCGCAAAGGATAAAAAAGTCTATAACTTTTGGGATGGCCAAACAAAGAGAAGAGAGTATCGGCCTATTTTAGACATCTTCAATATATTCTATGAATTCTAGGTGACAAACAAAAGGAAAGTCTATGCTCTCAATGTTTTATCATGAAATTTACCATTCATTGTGGATCTTGTCAGAGGGATGATGCTTAATTGTAAGATGCAATTATACATGAACTTCGGATTGGATGGCTTATAAGTATTAAATAAGTCTTGTTTGAGATAAGTTCATATATTTTATTTTTTTTGGTTACATTTAGAAATGAGTGTTGTGTCCAAAGTACAAATTATCTCAACTTTTGTTCGAATAAAAGTGCAAGTTACCTTTATAACGTGTAGGGTTATATATTGCTTCTCATTTCTTGTTTCTTGTTTCCCACACTCAAAAACTTGCAAACATCTTGTTTCTTGTATAATTACGTGATTTACTTAGTGATTCAAAATTATTATAGGCTTTGTGAACCTATTTACTTCTGATATTTTGCATATAAGAAATGGCAAAGTATATTTTGAAGATGACGGGGATCGGGAGAGGTGGTGATGGTGACGGTGGAGCAATGGAGATTGGGACCTAGGTTTTGGTTTAGTAATTTTTTTCTTTTTTTAATTTCTTTATTCTTTCTTCATTTTTATTTTTAATACATTTGAAAACACGTCATATGCAATGCACTCGACTTGAACTTAAATTAATAGCCCGAGAATTGAAATTAGTTATTATGCTCCTCACTATTCATTACGAGTTAGTTTATGTTAATTCCCTATTCAAAAAAAAAAGTTACTCAAAAAGTATTTGAAATACAGCTCCCATTCACACGTAATTTTAGAAAATATACACTCATAATTGCAATGTGGAAAGAAGTGAAGTCATAATTAAAGAATTAAAGTATACTTTTTTTTCTTTTTTTTTTTTTGTCAATTGAACAACCACAGTTGGTAAGAAAATGACAAATAAACTGAATCGGATGTTGATTTTTAATCATTTTAACATAATATCATATAGGGCCCACTACAACCTGCAAATCTCGTGGCTTTTTGCCTTTTTACACGTACAAGAGGAATCTCTGAATATTTTTCTTACAAATTAACTTTGCTCCATATTGGGGCATATTATGCTCTGTTTGGACTCAATTTTTGATATTCATTGATCAGATATATCGCTCGATAGGAGTAATATGAAGCTCAGAATCAGGGGTACATTCAATACTCCCAAATCAAAAGGGAAATTGATCTATGGTTGATTTCGTAACATCGTAAGTGACGTTTTATAGGATTGACAACTTTTATCTACTTTTCAATCATACATTTCATCAACTCTTATCAAAATCTATTAATATTCCCATTTTATCTAAACGAAATAGGTGCCAAGTATAAGGCATTGAATGGTGTAATAAGTCCTTGTCAAAAGTTGATTTTTTAATAAGTAATTTTACGAAAATGATTTTGTGAGCCATTATCTAACTACTTATAGAAAGATGAATAAAATTGACTGTAGTTGCAATAATGTTGGGAGTTCTACTGTAGATAAACCAGTGAAGCCATACCCATTCACTGTAAATATCAGCCTTACCCATTTCTTCCATTTCCTTCTCACTTCTCCATTTCCCCACGTAAATCAAGACAGTTTCTTCTCTCACTTCTTCTTCAATTCTTCTCTTTTTTTTTTGTGATTAATCTTCGTGCAAAATTCTCGTGAATAGAGACGTAAATTCTTGGCATGCCGTTTTTCTCTATTTTGTTTATTCAAGATTGTATGTGCAAAATTTTTGATTTCGAGTGAATACTTTCTGTGATTAATCTCTTCGTGCAAAATTCTAGTAAATCCTGGCATGTCGTTTTTCACAGATTTTGTTTATCCTTGGTTTTATTTGATAATTATAATTTTGTCTTTTTGGATTGACAATTTTGGGTTTTTGTGTGAATAGAGAGATATGTTCGGTTTAATGAAAATTAAAATTCTTATTAGCTTCTTAATTCATTTATGTCTTGTGTATATCATACATCAGCAATGTTGGCAGAAATCGTGAAGTATGGAAACAAGTTACTTCTGGATATTATTTAGATCATTATTCTGAGTTAATAAAATTTTTAGCCTGTTTAGTAAAGTTTTCTCATGTATTTATTCAAATCTGGAATTTCTTTTCACAAAGCAGGGAAAAAGAATGAAATACATTCTGCCAATGTTATTTAACCCAGTCCAAAGTCTGCATTGTTTTGTGCGCGGTTAATGTAGATTAATTTTATCATTATAAATTTTAATTTTTTTTCCTTCTCTTTTATTATATATGATGATTATCGAGTGACTTGTTCTGGCTGCTGGCTATCTGACACTTTCATCTTTTTACTACCCCACTTCACGACTTAAGACTCTCTTGGTATCGCTCCTACACCCCACCCCCACCACAATTCTGGAATTCCTTCCACAGATAATTTTTATGCATTCTGTTTAATTTATTACATTCTTCTTTATTTTCACAGTTTGCATGTTACATGTTTCCAACATCTTAATTGTAACAAAATTCAGTTATGGATTGTTATGTAATTTAATTATGGGAAGACGATGTTGGGTACCTACATCTACGCAGCTTGATATTCTTCAAACCATATTTGATGGAGGAAATGAAAGTCCAACTAATACAGAAATTGTACAAATAGCTTTCTACCTATCCTCACATAGTCATATTTCTAAAAAAAACATTCGTGAGTGGTTTAAGAATAGGTGTACTCAGTTCGAAAGAGAAAGAAAATGAAAGCAGTCCAATAACAACTATGAAGTGCAACCTCATCGACGTGTGAGAAACTTCAGTTTAACAGGTTTGTATTTAATAATAGATTATCATACCCTTCAGCTTTATAAATATTTTTCTTGCAAAATTTCTTTTGAAAATATTTTTTTATTCTTTCTTTCTTTTAGGTTATGATAATGATCATCTTAAATCTCAAATTGATTTACAGAATGATCAAACTATTGATGTAGCTATTGATGAAAATCGTGTGAGTGAAAAGCTAAATAAAAATTATGAGGATAATCATGTTGAATGTCAGTCAGATGTTGATGTTAGTGTTGAGTGTGCAGGACAAATTGATAGGGAAAATATCTCTGTTGAACCTTTTGTCTTGACATGTCTTAGAGCTTGTACACATTGTGGTGCAAAAAAATTTTGCGCAGAAAGCAAGGGCTTTTGTTCTTGTGATGGAAAGGTCAAATTACAATTACATAATATGCCTCATAAACTATTTTATTTATTTACTTCTACATCTGAAGAGGCTATTGCTTTTAAGAAAGTTGTTCGCAGTTATAACAATCATTTTGCATTCACTTCATTTGGTGTTAAGTATGACAGAGAATTGTGTAAAAATAATAAAGGTATATATACTTTGAGAATTCATGAACAAATATACCATTTTATAAACTCTCTTGTACCACTAGATTGTCGTCCAACATATTTACAACTCTACTTCTATGATACTGACAATGAAATTGGTAGTAGACTTAATACTTCAGACAGGTTTTGTGAATTGACTTTGAGAAAGTTGATGGACATTTTAAACAAAAATCCATATTCTAACATTTTCAGATCGTTGAGTGAAGTTACTGATCTAGAATCTTGTCAAATTTTACTGAGGTGTGATCCAGGTCTTGATCAGAGAACATATAATTTTCCAACATCACAACAGGTGGCTGTAGTTTAGGTTGATGATGGCCCATCTGAAAATACTCAGGGTTGGGATTTATTAATTTATGGACATTCGGGTAGTGTGTATAAAATTCAATATTATTATGATTTTTATAATTCACTTCAATATCCATTACTTTTCTTGTATGGAGAACCTAGATGGCATGAAGGTATTGAGAAGGTAAATGTAATGTATCTCGACCTCAAATTTGTCAAAATCTAATAGAAATTAATAATCGTCACTCAGCTTAGGAGCTCTTGGAAATAGAAGATGATGGTAAAATTTATTACTCATAATAATTCACGTTTTATTGACTATGATGATTGAGTTTCATTGATATATATGTATTTATTTTTTTGCAGTTTTGAAAACAAGGAGGAAACGGGCGACAGTATCTTGTCGAGAATATTATTGCTACAAGCTCCAAATCAGGTCTGAAAACAATTGTCTTCTTTTACATACAGGCAGACTTTTACAACAATATGTAGTGGATATGCATGTTAAAATTGAAACATCAAGATTGGACTATTTTCGCAATAACCAAAAAGTTATAAGAGCAGAAATATATCAGGGAATTGTAGATAGCGTTCAAAATGGTGAGAATAAAGGTTATAAAATTGGTAAATCATTGGTGTTGCCTCTGGTTTTATTAGGGGTCCTAGAAATATGAGAAAAAGATATATGGATGCAATGTCTTTAGTTCAAAGGTATGGAAAACCTGATGTGTTTTTTACGATGACGTGTAATCCAAATTGACCTGAAATAAAACGTGAATTGAGACACAATGATGAAATACAAAATAGACCAAATTTGTTGGTGCGAATATTTCGGGCCAGGCTTGAAGAACTAGAGACGGATTTGGTTAAGAGAAAGTTATTGGCTCCTATAGCTGCATATGTTTATGTCATTGAATTCCAAAAGAGAGGATTGCCTCATGCTCATTTTCTTCTAATATTTAAACCAAATTTTAAGATTAGAAATTCTTTACAAGTTAATGAAGTGGTTTCGTTTGAAATACCAGACAAAAATAAGTACCCTCATTTACATTCAGCTGTTGTAAAACATATGATGTATGGTCCTTGTGGGGAATTGAATCCAAAGAATATTTGCATCGAGAAAAATGATGTATGTAAAAATAAATACCCAAGAGAATTGGTCCAATATACTTCATTAGGTAATGATTCCTACCCGCATTATAAACGTCGTAATGATGGTGTAACTGTCAAAGTAAGATGTTGTATGTTGGACAATAGATGGGTTGTGCTATACAATCCTTATATTCTAGCTAAATACGATTGTCATATTAATGTAGAGGTATGCTCTTCTGTTAAAGCTGTTAAATATCTATACAAATACGTATATAAGGGTTACGACCGTATCCACTTTACTGTGAATAAAGAAAAAAATGAACACTTTGTTGATAAAATTACAAACTATCAAACCGCTACATGGATTTCCCCACCTGAAGTTATGTAGTTTTGATTTATTTGATATGTCTCCTACAGTGATTTGTTTACAGTTGCATACTGAAGATGCTCAAATGGTTACATATAACGAAAGTGATGATTTATCAAAAGTTATAAATAGAGAGTTTATTCATTGAACAATGTTAACTGAATTCTTTAAGATGAATATGTCAGATGAAAAGACAAAAAATCTCCTATACAAAGAATTCCCCACATATTTTGTTTGGAATGCATTTATGAGAATTTGGACTCCTAGAAAAAAGAAAGGTGTTATTGATAGAATAGTCGCCGCTAATCCATTCGAAGGTGAACGATATTTTTTGAGAGTTTTACTAAATTATATTAAAGGGTCAAAATCTTTTGAAGATTTAAGAACTGTCAATAGTGTCATTTTATCTACTTATCGTGAGGTAGCGGTTTTATATGGTCTTCTTAGTGGAAATAACTATTCTGAGAGTTGTTTAACTGAAGCAGTTGTTTAGCAAATGCCCATATTATTACGTCGACTATTTGCTAATGTGTTGACTCTGTGTTGTCCTACAAATCCAAGAAATTTATGGGATAAATTTAAGAGTTTTATGATGAAAGATTATTTACATAATGCTATATCACAATAGAATGCTGAGATGAGAGCTTTGCATTGTATAAATTCTTTCTTGGAAGGTATTGGTAAAAATGTGACTGATTTTGACTTGGTAGACTTCGATTTGAATGTGACTGATGATGATAGCTTTCAAACCATGATTGCTGAAGAAACGACAAATATTAATGTTGAGTCAAACATAAATTATGCTAAAAGTCTAAATAAAGAGCAACAAAATGCGTATGATATAATTTTGGATTGTGTTTTGAACGATAAGAATGAAATGTTTTTTATTGATGGCTCAGGTGGCATGGAAAAATATACTTATACAAGGCGTTACTTGCTGCTGTAAGATCACGAAATCTTATTACATTAGCAACAGCATCATCTGGTGTAACTGCGTCTTTATTACCGGTTGGTCGGACAGGACATTCACAATTTAAAATTTCACTTCAAATAAGTTCTGATATGTGCTGTTCGGTGAGTAAACAATCTGCACTTGGTAAACTTTTGTCAATTTCTAAACTAATTATATGGGATGAGGCGCCAATGGTTCATAAATATGCTTTTGAAACTTTGGATAAAATGTTACAAGATATTACTGAATGTTCAATACTGTTTGGTGGAAAAGTCGTCGTGTGTGGAGGAGATTTTCGTCAAGTTTTACCAGTACTATAGACAGGAATGAAAGATGATGTAATGAAGGCAAGTTTAGTTTTTTCACATCTGTGGCCTTTTTTTACACAACTACCATTGATTCAAGATATGAGAGCTAAATTAGATCCTTCGTTTTCTGAATATTTGTTGAAAATTGGGAATGGAATTGAGAAGGACCATTCATGCCAGATGATTATGCTTCCTCAAGATATCACCTTCAAGTTTGAAGATGAGTTTAAATCACTGAAGAAATTAATCAACATTGTATTTTCCAATTTCCAAACATATGGAGACAATCTAAATATTATGATAAATAGAGTTATTTTAACCCCAAAAAATGAATATGTAGATTTAGTAAACAACATGTTGCTAAAAGAAATTCCAGGAGAAAAGTTTACTTATTTTAGTTTTGATGAAGTAATTGATTAAAGCGAAGGATTTATTCATGAAGACTTTTTAAACAGTCTAACTCCCAATGGTATTCCTCCACATGAACTTGTGCTGAAACAAAATTGTCCAGTTATGTTGCTTATAAATATTAATCCAACAGAAGGTTTATATAATGGAACAAGACTGATTTGTCGTGAATTTAGACAAAATGTGATCTTGGCTGAAATTGGAACGGGAGAATATCAGGGAAAGCAAGTTTTTTTACCTAGAATTCCATTTATTCCACTTGAAGGTGATAAACAATCAATACCCTTCAAAAGAACTCAATTTCCACTTCGTCCTTATTTTGCAATGACTATTAACAAAACTCAAGGTCAAACTCTAGATTTTGTTGGCTTTTATTTCCAGAAGATGTATTTTCCCATGGTTAATTGTATGTTGCATTATCCCGAGCTAGGACAAGAAAAGATATAAAAAATTTGATCAAACCTTCTAGCAAAAATAAATTACATGGTTGTTGTACAAAAAATATTGTTTATAATGAAATTTTGAACTCAATTCATGACAGTTAACCGTTTTGAAGGAGCTTAAAATCAATTTTAATCTAAGAAGAAGGTACACATAGAATTCATTCCAACAGCTAATATTTATGATAGAATGTTGATTTTAGAGTAATTATCTTTTTTACTCTAAAATTATTTTTTATAGAAATATACTATCTAATATTTCTTTGCAGAATATGAAGCTAGCACTTCTAAAAGTTTATGAATGGAATGGAGTGGATCATTTTTGTAAGAATTCTAACTGATTAGCATTTTGAAGTTGTTATTTAAAATATAAATGACATTCTACTTCAAAACATTTTTTTTCAAAGTATTTAAATCAATTTAATTTATGCAGCATATGGACATTCAAATTTATAAGAAAAAAGTCAAGGAAATGTTGGTGTATAGGAAAATTATTGGAGCACACTCTTTTCAAAAATTGGTTACCTAAGGCAGACCAAGTTTTCAAGTCTTTAGATTTAAAGATAACTTGTGATGGAGACATAAATGACACAAGTTCTTCTGCACTAAAAGTAAAAAAAATGAGTGGATGATGTTTGAGATATTTGAGAAGTTTTTGGCAACAATTATTCTCTTCTTTTAAACCATGTAGTGTTTAAACTGTCTAAATTAGAAATGATATATATATCAGGGTGTTTGGCTTGCTTTATAGGTGCTAGATAACATCAATTATTGTTGCAAGCTTTGTTGATAAATCTTGTATTTATTTTTGTCTTGTATTTAGATTTATTTTCATCCAATTAATCTATACCTACATAAACTTATTTTGTAAGTGACATGATTTTTTATATTTAGTTGTCAAAGTTAAAACTTTTAAAAATGGTAAATTGAAATTCACGTTGATAAACAACTAGCAAAACAATAATGCTTAATGAAAGCTAATCATAAAATTGAAAATTAGTATAGCTATGAAACTATCATTAAACTATATCATTAACAACAAAAAAAATAAAAAACCATATATATATAGAAGTACAAATGTGCGGGGTGTGCCCGCAGAAAATGTGTGGTGTGTCCACACCCGCACAATTATAAGCAATTTTTTTCCACACTCGAGTATTAACAAAATGTAAGAAACTCCCATTTTCAACTTTCACAGGAATTTGGTGCTGCTTGCTGTGCGAAGATATCTACTTTCCCGTTTGCACACAAAGAATGTGTGGGGCTACACCGCACACCGCCGCACAATTTGTGCGGGGGTAGCCCCGCACAAAAATGTGCGGGTACCGTGCGGGATAGCCCGCACACCCTCACATAATTGTGCGGGGTAGTCCACACACCCTCACAAAGTGCGGTTACCCGCACACATAAATGTGCGGAATGTCTCCTCTCGTGCGGGTATTCGCCCAAATCTGCGGGATATGATATCACTCATACGAAGGGTATACCTCGCATCTTCATTACTTTCTCTAAATACTATCAACAATATTTTGAGCTATATGAAATTTTAAATAAAATATATATTGTTTTGATTAAAGATTAGTCCAAGAAACAAAAAAGTATTATCTTTTTCTTTCATTTTTTGTTTCCACAAAATCGTGCAAAATATTACAAATCTTGCAGAGTCACGAGAATCTTGTAAAACGGTGCCAAAACAACTGCACATATTATGTCTATTTCTACAACTGTGGGAATACTTTATCTATTTTACATGTGAACCTCTCGTCAAATCATTGAAAAAAACAACGTACATTTCTTTAGCTTAAATACTTTCACATACCATTTGTTCTCACAAAAATTTTTTTAATATTTTTACATGCCACTTACACCAGCCCAGCTTTGCTCAAAAAATTCAGGTGTTGTTTATTCTTTTTTCTTACATTTTTAGATAGATTTTTAGTTTTACATGATGTCTAATTTTCAATATTTAATTGTGTTTTAAATCATATGATATATGTAATTCTTTCTAAATTTAGTAGACACAAAAATGGATGTGCCACATAACTTCTCCAAAATCATCGATGTTTCACTAAATCATAACATTCGTTTTGTAAGTTATATAATAATTTCTTTTTCCAGATTTTTTAATATCTTTTATTAATATTAATGTACACTTTATATTTTTTTCGTATTTGTAGATGCTTCCTACATCTTTTATCAATTGCTGGGAACCAGAATTAGGTAACACACTACGATTAACTGCATATGATGGTATAATCGACACGGTACAGTTAGAAAGAATTGACGGAGAAATATATCTGGCTAATAGATGGGAAGAATTTTTCGATCATCATAATTTACAGGATGGTTATGTTGTAGTATTTGAATCTAATGAAAATTCAATATTGAATATGATGATATTTGATCATTCTAGAGCAGAGATTACATATGTCTCCAATTATGAAGTAGACGACGACGATTTAAATATGGATAATCATGCGTTTGAAGTAAAACTAACGCTGGATGATAACAACCATCAAGAAATTATAGGTGTTATTTTTAATACGTCATTTTGTATTTACCTATTTCACATCATTCTTAGTATTAGTAAATCCGTGTTTTCTAGTCTATGTCAGGAAAGTTTGCAAAACACCATTTGCCAAGACATGTGCAAAATGTTCGAATCCTCGACTCTTTACTTCACTACTGGGATATCACTGCAAATTCAAGAGGAAATGTTGTAATTTGCCGGCTTAGTGTAGGTTGGGTAGATTTTCTGGCAGACAAGCAGCTACAAATTGGCGATACATGTGTATTTGAACTATTAAATAGGAAATCTCCAATATTTATGGTTTACAAAAAAAACCATAACAATAGGACTCTAATACGTTTATGAGACATTTTTTTACTGATAATATTCTTAGCCAATAATATTTAATTTTTATGTTTATCTAACAATTAATTATCTCATGGACAGTTTCATAGACTACATTTTTTCCTTTCTTTTTACTGCAGTGTTTTTAACTGAAATATAACATTCTTTTTGCCTATAGTATTGATGTTTTTGATTAATTCTGCGATCATCAGAATTTATCCTCTCGTATTTGAGTATATTGGGAATTCGACATTTGGTCATGCGTAAGAGATCGTGTATAACTCTCTTGAGAAAGTGTTGCTATTTTGTTGAATTTGAATTTTGACTTCTAAATAAATGGTTAACGAAAATAATATATACTTTTTAAAGAAAATGATATAGATTATATTGAGTAAATTATCAGCAATATATATATATATATTTCTTTTTTAAGCTTCAAATTTTTTACATTTGAGTTTTTGTTCCATAACCCAATCATCAACCTTTCACGTTTTTTGGTTTTCTTTATTTAATAATCGATAGTTTTACGGACAAAATTGTTGCGTAAATTTATTTAACATATCATTTTATTTTGATTATTACCTGGTTTCACCATACCTATTCTGAATATTACTTCTGAAATACTGTTTGATTTCACCATACCCATTCCGATTATTGCTTGAATTTACCATACCCATTCTGATTGTTGCTTGAATTCACCATGTCGTTCTGATTGCTTGACATATCCATTCTATTATTGTTTGATTGCACCAATCATACCCTGGTTATTGCTTGATTCCACTATACTCAACAATCTGTATCTGTACTCACAAAGTTCGAAAAATTTATTTGCTTGCGTAGTTAATAGAAATTTACTTGGCAATACCCATAGCTGTAAGGTTGATTTGATCTTACTTTCTTTCTTTTCAAACTTTATCCCTATAAATTAAACCATGTCATTTTTGGTTTTGATCACTCGACGTGCTTTCGAAAAAAAAAGTATATAATATATATACTATAAATCTTTTACTTCAAAATCTTTGTTTGAATCTGAAAATGGAAGAATACCAACTAATACCAGAAATTATCTCGAACACTCAGAAGTGGAAAGCCGGAGTTATTGTAGTAGAGAAACAATCACCAAAACCTTCAAAACAAGGCAATGGAAGGTATCAACATCTGGTGTTAATGAATATTGAGGTAATCTTCTTCGCACATACACGTACTACAAATATATTACTACTAATATATGGATTAATGTATGGATAAGTGGATAACTCTTTTTATGTCATACATATACATATACACATAATGCCAACATTTATGAAATTCCTCCTCATTTTTCAGGGCAATATTATCCAAGCTAGCTTCTATGATTCCAATATCAGTGCTTTTGAATATCAGCTTATACTGAGAAAAACTTATACTATTTCAAAAGCCTATGTGAAGAACAATACGACTAACTATAAATATTCTATAGGATCTTATCACTGGATTATATCTGGAGAAACTCGTCTTCTTGAACTAAAAGAAGATAATTTGGAATTTGTTTTTTCAAAATATCAGCTAACACCTTTTCAGGAAGTTGAACAATATATGGATACAAATGCTGATTTGAGTAAGAGTTACACATTTGTTGTTTGATAATATATTTGACTTATTTAATGGTGCATATAAAAGTAGCATCATTTCTAATTTTAAATTTTCAAATATACTCGCTGTTGCAATAGATATCATACCTAAAAGAATGATTCAATCGAAAGATGGCAATCAAACATGGGTGTAAGATGCCATACTTATGGACAAAAATTTTACAACAATGGTACTCTTTTTTAGATAGAGAATGTGTAGTAATAGCAGAGAATATTGAGAAAAAACCAGTCACCTTTGCTACACATCTCAGAGTTACGTCATTCTTTGGTATGTATTACCAAGTACATATATTACGTACCACACATACTCATATGTAATATTCACATATATTACCGCACACATAGTCACATGTAATATTTTATACATACTCACCGCTAATATAAATTATAAAAATTCTTGTATAGGCTTGAAATTATCTACAAAAGTTCGTAGCACATTCTTTATAAATACACCTTTTACAAGAGTGAAAGATATGGCAAAATGGTACATTTCTATTATTTTAACTTTAGTATTTATTTTTTTGTTATTTTACATATATTAAATCTGCTAAATGTGTTCATATTATTTGAACTAATTTAGCGTGAAAATAAAGTCAATTAAAATCGATGATTTGGTACTGAAGAAACCTTACACCGAGAGAAATCACACAAAACTTTCTTCTCCCGTGCAAAGTAAATTCACTCCAATCCAAAATTTTCAAGGACGTCTATTGGTGATAATGTTACATGTTATATAGATGTAATTAATTTTTATTGTTATTTATAGTATGTCTTAATTTTTTCTTCATTTCTGTCTGAAAAGCGGAAGTTTTATTAGGTAAATGGCATAGCAACCGCAGACAAAATTGATAACAAATCTTGGTATATGGCTTGTAACAACTGCTACAGACGATCGAATGTTGATTTTGGAGAAACATATCTATGTATTTTTTGCAAGAATCCAAACTCCAAAGCTATTCCTCGGTAATATGAAGTAGTAATTGATCTTTATATTTTCTTTTATTAGACTTGGTAAATTTACTTGTATACATACTTTTTCTAATTCTCTTCAATGTTTGTTTTATCTATTTTTATTCAACTTTAGAGCTAGAGTATATGTGGAATTGTCAGACGTCACAGGCTCAATTAATGCAAGAGCAATTGGGGAAGTGGCTGAGAAACTGTTGTTTACAAATGCAGAATCATTAATGGAGGAAACAAATTCTGTAAAAAAATTTACCTCACTTAAACATCCTGATTGTCATAAATATATTTATGTTCCTAGACAATAATATTAATAGAGTATACATCATTGGTATACAAGATTCACAAACAAAATTTGAAATTATTCTTCGAAAAATGAAGGATACTCCACGAGCATTCTACTTGAAAGCATTCCAAACCGAGCCTAATTCGTCAAATTATAGATTTGACATCATCTCCGTGACAGATTTAGACGATAGAAACACCCCAAGTGAAAAAAGGCAAGAAAATGTTGAGAAAAACATCCATACAAACTCGCCTGAGGAAAATCCGTTGCCTCCAGCAAAGAGAGCTCTTTTCAAATCTTCGAATGATGTTTCAAATTCAAATGTTACTTCTGACATAAATCTATTTGCTCCAAAGCAAAAGATAGAATGAAGAATGACTGGAATCTTTTTGTCTGGGAAATAAATAGATGGCTTGTTGTTGTCAGCTTTGTTTTTATTTATTTTGCTTTATTTTGGCAACCATAATGTTGACAAATGATGTATGTATAACATGCTACTTACATCATTTATTACAATCCATTTATTATGGATAGTAGAATATTTATTTTGTATTTTTGCAGTGAATTGTCAACATTAATGAAGTATATATTCTAAAGTATATTCTCGTTTATTCTTTGTCTTTCATTTACTTTATTCAAAGCAAATAAACATCTAAAATATCCATACACAATTTTTCACTTTTAAATTTTAAATTTACGTATTGCACCAAAAATAACCTTAAACTAATTTCAAATTGTTTATATATTACAAATTCTTTACATTTACAATAAAAAATTGAACTATTGTCTTTCATTTACTTTATTCAAAGCAAATAAACAGCTAAAATATTCATGCACAATTTTTTACTTTTAAATTGTGAATTTTCGTAGTTGCACCAAATATAACCTTAAGCTAATTTCAAATTGTTTATATATTACAAATTTTTTACATTTACAATCAAAAACTAATCAGGAATTACGGGGATGTAGAAAATATTGATTATAACAAATGTCTACTGCAATCTGTCTTCTATATATACTCAACTTGTCTGCTTCAGCTGTTTCTAATGAATAGTTTAAAACAAAGCATTCTATGTATTTGAGTAAAAATACTGGAGAATTTGTCATATATGAAAGAATTGTTTTTTGTTAGACAAAATAAATAGTAGAAGGGTAAAATCATAAATTAGGAAAGAATAAATGTTGTCAATTTAAATTTATTAAATACATACCTGTTATTTGCGCAAGGTAGGTAAGATATAATTTCCAGATTGAGCATTTTGTTTCTATGCTTCCTTAAATCCAGTCTCCTAGAAGAAAAATTGTTGGAATTCAATGAAATTTGGACTATTTCAACTAATGACTTTATTTGTTCCCTGATTTATTCTGGTGTATGAGACTCATCACTACAATCGTATATTTGAACTTTCCATTCCAGAAAATTAACAAGATAGAGATACCAATTTTTCCCCGGATATAAACATGAAATTAATAAATAGTTGCAAGCTATCCATGAACGCCTAGCCACCGGCAAATCACCATTCATGTATTGTTGTAAAGTCACAGTTAATAAATCCTTTTGAGAATGGCTAAAACATTCTGCCATTACATTATGTTGCCATATCAATTAGGCAGCACATTCATGTTCAAATTTGAAGTTCAGAATTGCATATTTTTTGAAAACAGGACTGTTTCTATGCTTCCTTAAATCCAGTCTCCTAGAAGAAAAATTGTTGGAATTCAATGAAATTTGGACTATTTCAACTAATGACTTTATTTGTTCCCTGATTTATTCTGGTGTATGAGACTCATCACTACAATCGTATATTTGAACTTTCCATTCCAGAAAATTAACAAGATAGAGATACCAATTTTTCCCCGGATATAAACATGAAATTAATAAATAGTTGCAAGCTATCCATGAACGCCTAGCCATCGACAAATCACCATTCATGTATTGTTGTAAAGTCACAGTTAATAAATCCTTTTGAGAATGGCTAAAACATTCTGCCATTACATTATGTTGCCATATCAATTAGGCAGCACATTCATGTTCAAATTTGAAGTCCAGAATTGCATATTTTTTGAAAACAGGACTGTAACCTTCATTGATCAACTCTCTCAATAGCTTTAATTCCATTTTTATATGCTAATACAATAAATAGAAATAAATTAGATATGTTGAGCATAATAAAATTAATTAAGCCAGAGTTATAAATTTCACTAACCGCAATATTGATATCTTTGGTTGCATCCACTATAGTTTTTATTGTATCTCTTCCATATAAGTTGTCACTTCCTACAATCTTCCAGTATGCACTATATGTATATATTGTAGTTTAAATTAATACTAAACCAATGTAATACAATCAAATTTCTTACCTAGATGAATTCCGCGCCACCCAGTCTCTTATTGTCGTATATCTTTCCATGAGATAGTCTTATAATGGATAACTTGAATACATTATTTTCTTATTTTTCTTTTATTTTTTGGATGTTCCCACCGATTAAAATTGTTGAAATAGTGCTTTCTCGCCACTACTAGAACCAGGAACATTCTGCAGTTGTGAACAGGCAATAGCTTCCAGTTTTGATTCCAAATCATTTAATCAATTCATCACATTTTCATTTTTTTCGTCGATGTACATGGTCATTGAAACAAAATTGCTGTCCATATAAGACTGCATGGAAGCAAAATTGTTCTTCATATAAGACTGCATTCCCAGATACTAATTTTCATGCCATTTTTGCTGTTGTTGAAGCATTCCTTTATACTGCTGTTCATGTCATTTTTGTTGTTGTTGAAGCATTTCTTTCTGTTGATCAAGAGATGCTTGATAACAAGCATCTCGTTCTTTTGTTTCTTGAGCAGTATGATGGGAATGCATGCCAGATTGGAAGCCTAAACCCTCGTGTTGATCTTCGTACCATTTCTGATGTTGTTAGAACATTTGTCTCTGGTTTTGAAGAGTCTCTGCTTCCTGTCTTCTTGATTCATCAACTATGTCTGTCTTCAGATTAAGACACAAGCCAGACATATCTGACACTACATGCTGCCTATACATACTGAACATTTCTTCCATTTCTTCTTTTCTTACATAATTGAAATCAAAAGAAGAACAACCAGACTCTTGAAGTCCAATTGAAATCTGCGCTGTTGAACGACCAGCAACACCTGTTTGTTGCTCGTCCATACGTTGTGGAATTTGTTGCTCGTCCATATGTTGTGGAATTTGTTGATGTGCATTTTCAAATTCTCTACCAACGATGCCATCTAAAATAGTATGTTGGTTATCAATTGGTAATGATAAATTCATATACCAATCTTTGTCCAATTATTCTTCAGTGGGTGCTAACACTGCAAGTACTTCAATCTACAAATATAATAAAAAATTATAATATTTTCCTCTCCCAATATTAAATAATTAGATAATTGATAGTTAAATGTATACCTAAAATTATCGTACCTCTTGAGTAGTGAAAAATTGCTTTACTCTTCTCTCACTCAATATTTTTTTTGGCTTCCATTTATGCATTCTTGGAGCCTGTAATGTCTTATACATACGTCATCCAAATTTGTCTCCAAATGGAGGAAATGTTTCGTATATCCAAAACTACAACAAAGAATTCAAAATCAATATTAAATACGTATAAAATCAAAATATAGAGTAAATAAATTTTTTAAAAAAATTACTTGAAAGGCGAGGGGATATCCATGTAGTATATATTTACATCCATTTTGACCAGACTGTTGCATTCTTTTAGTTCTTTTAATATGTGATTGTTGCAACGACTTCAACAAAACAAAGTATGCCTTATGGCCCCAAGGATACAGCAAAAAATCGTTTAGCTGCTCAACCATGCCTAAAGTTCTGTAATCAATATATCTTTCCGTTGGTGTCATAACACATTCTACCAACATCACAATCTCAACTTTAATTTATCTTCTGGATCTTCACACATTGGAATGCATCGTAAAATATTCTCATGTTAATTCTTTTTTTGTTTTCAAAATATTGATCTCTAAGTCGAGAATTGTATTAACAGATTCTTCATGACAAGGTAATCCTGTGATTAGACAAAATTCTTGTAAGCCAAAATGATCGTCCAACCTCACCCATACCTCATTCCTTTTACCACGGTCAACAAACCTCATTATAAATTTATGTATTAGTTTACTGCTGAATTGTTGCTCTTCATCTCTATACATAAATCCATAAAGAAATCCATAAAAACTGCTGTCGCTAGAGATTAAAAGTGATCGCTCATTTGCTTGAAGCAATGCTATACAATCTTTTACATATTGGTAATTGGGGTATTGAGTGATAGTCCCAGAAAACCATTGGTTTGGTGACAGTATATAATCTAGAGACATCTGCACGAATAATAGAAATGAGAAATGTCATAACATATACCAACATATCTTCGTGATTTCTATATATCATATATATTATGTAAGCTAGAAAAAAAAATTAATGTCAATGCATATCAATCATCAAATTTAATATATATTTCTAATTCTGAGATTTTGTCTTCAATTTATATAAAAAATATTATAATTTAACTTTAAAAAAAGAAACAAAAAAAGAGTAAATTCCGAGTGCGGAGAGTCCAAATTGGTGTAGGGAGTCCCCACACAGTCGTGCGGGGTCCTTGCACCAATTTCATGCGAGACCCCCCGCACAGTCATGCAGGGACAGTGCGAGGAGTCTCCGCACAAATTGGTCTGTTGCGGGGAGTCCCCGCACGAAATCATACGGGGAATCCCTGAAAGTGATGCGAGGACTCCCCACACCATCGCGTGCGGGCACTCTGCACATTTTTGTGCAGAGTCCTACACTGCAGCCATCTCCCCCACTTACTTCTCACACCACCAACTTCACTTTCAACACAAACGTCACATTTTTTCTACAAATATCAACGATTAAAAATAGTAAGTTATTCATATAAATAACATTATTAATAAAAATCAACTTACCTTAGAATTTGTTACTTAATTCCAAACTGTAATTATTTTGAAATTTGAAATGAATGAATTGAAAATGCAGATGAAAAATGAGTTATGAATTTGATGTGAAGAAATGAAGTAAGTTGGTGAAATAGTTACTAACATTAATTACATTTGGCATTTAGCATTCTGCAAGATTCTTTCTTTTTTTGACATTTATCTTTTCCCTACAAAAAAGAGACATGTTTGTTTTCATCCTCTATCACAAGTGCCATCACACTGAAATTTGACTATCTCAACCACAAAAATCCACATTCCCCACTTACTTTTAAACCAAATCCATTTCTAATATTCAGAATTATTTAAATGAAATATCTTTAGGAAAGTCTTTAAATATGAGATAGTCTCTATAATAAAGAGTCAATTTTTAAAATTATCCTCCAAAACACATTTTCAATTAACATTTTAATTTAGAAAATTGGAGCCAAACTCACTCTCTCTGTAATTAAATGCATTTAAAATGTTTTCAATTTTCAATGTAAGAAAATAATAAAATAATCTAAAGAAAAGTTGGTTAAAACAAAAGATAAAGAAAATTAAATTATTCTTTACTATAGCAAAATTATAAATTATTTTTAACTTATATTTTCACAATTTTAAATCTAATTTTTACTAACTGCAGGAGAATATTTATGCCAAAAAATTTAATTCAAACTTCAAAAGCATAATCAACCAAGAAAATCGTGCTAATAAAGATACATTAAGTACAATAATCATGCAACGCACGTGGCATCGACTAGTATAGTTAAAAATAGAAAAAGTTAATGAGAGGTGTGAAAAATGATTTTTTTTTCTTTTTAAAAATGTATGGTTGAAAATAAATATGAAGAAAATAATGATTTTAAAAAATAAGTTCGACTAAATAAAGCTTTATATTAGGGATGGGAAAATCTCCCGAACCGAACAAAATCCGACGGTTCTTGTCAAATTAAATATCCGAACGAGTATCTGAATTGAGAACCGAATAACCGAATCTTTTTAATTTTTTTTATATTGAATAAATCAAATTATTTTAATTTTAATTTTTTCTATACAAATTAATAAACTAACAATTTTTAAATCCAAATTTTTGGCATAATAATTTGTTTCATTTCTAATTTTTTAATTTTTTGCCCAATTACCCATTTTATTATTTCATTTCTTAGCCCAACAAGATCCAACACACTAAATAACCCTAAACGTCTACACTAAAGTGCATAACGCTGTCTCGACTCTCGCAGTCTCACTAACATTCTAAAACCTATACAATCGCCGACCGATGCTGTGACTTCCACCGACCGAAGCTTTGACCGTAGCGATCATTTGAACAAAATAGTCTACTAGTCTCTAACATTCCAAAACCATTGAATGTGTCATTAGTTGTATTTATATAATGTTGTTATAAATGTTTAAAAATTTAATTATAGTACGAAATCGAATGGAACTGAACCTGAACGGTTCCATAATTATATTTGGACCCGACGATTTCATTTACTAGATGTCCAAAAATTTTGGTTCGGTTCGATTCTCTTTAGAATCGAACCGAACCGACCCACGCCAAGAGAATCGAACCGAACCGACCCACGCCCACCTCTACTTTACATCACCAAACAAGTCTACATTTACTAGGATGCGCATGTATTGTTAAAAATAATTTGCCATTTCTGAAAAGAGAGTTATAAACTTTTCAATTTCTGAATAATTTATGTACTATGAAAAAGGAAAGTGTGTAAATAGAAGGTAGCAGCTATCTCCTTAACCAACACTATTATTTTCGCTAGAAAGTGAAAATTCACAGTTATATCACATCACAAGTGGTGGCAAAAACATATTACATTTTTACATGTTCAAACGTTTGTAGTTGGACAATGATTTATACTTTTATATCAGCTTTTTCGTTTCTTTCATTTGTTTGACATGATTTTGTGAAGAATTAGAAAGAAATGGTTTTATGAACATCAACGTTAACTTTTCCAGAAATTGAAAAGGAAAAATAAAAAAGAACGTCTCTTTTTCACATTCATTTTCAAAAACTCGTTTTTAAACTTATATTTCGTGGGATGCATAATTTTTGTCAATTTTTCAACTACACATTTTATCAACTTTTATAAAAAATTTACCAAGGCCTCATTTGACTCACATTCTTTCAAAAAAATATATTCTTAAAAGTGAATTGGCATCATTTCAATAACATATTTTTTAATCAAATAATATTATACGTAAATCTAATTTTTTTCTTATTTTTTAATCACACATTTTCTACAAATACACTATTTAAAAATGTATTCTTATGAAAATAGTATGACTCAAACAAAGACTAAAAATATAATTTTTAGCTAAACAAACAGAGACAACATCTATTATTACTGTTAGGCAACAGTCATGAAATCAAGTTTCAATATTTTTATACGAAATATTAAAAAAGATCTTTTATTCAACTAATGAATAACAAAAAATTATACACTTCATACGACCAATTTCAAGCAGGTTTTTCTATAAGCAAACCTTCGGTAAAAGGTTAATAAAACATCATCTCAAAAAAGGGGATGCGTTCACATCACATGTGACTCACAGCAAGAGAAGGTTGCTCAACTGGTCCTCGGTGTACGAAAGCAGTGAAGGAAAAGGAACCCAGCCATCACTTATAAAGCAAGGATCACTTTAAGATTAAGCTCTCGTTTGTTTCCCATTTTTTTAGTAAGAATGCATTTTAAAATAATTAATTGATGAATAATGTGTGGTTAAGAAAGAAGAAAAAGTTTTAGTTATGCGTAATATTATTTTATTGAAGACTGTGTAGAAGAAAATAAGAGGAAGAAAAATACATTTTGAAAAAAAATAACTATCAAATAGGGGCTAAATATATTTGATATGATAGATTAGATAAATAATAAATAACGTGAAGACAATACTAAGTGACACAAGATAAAATTTGGGCCAATAAGTTTTCAGTTTTTATTTTATATAGGCCATAAAAAAGTTTTATTCATAACATTCACTAAATAATTTGTTTGGTCCAAGGCCTATATCCAACTCGACTTTAAATTTCAGTTCATTTTAAAATGAGGAAATTACATGAAAACATGAATTTAAGATTACATTATCATTAATCAAGTTTTTAACTCATTTTATTCAAGAGACAGGTGTTAATTATATTTTTATTTTGTTAAAATTAAATTATCAAACAAGGTATGCTTAATAATTACTAATTTAAACAACTTAAAAACATGAAAATCCACCCAGCAACAAAATAGACATACCGAGTCTCATTTCTTAGCCCTTGTTTGGCCCCATTTTTGTGAAGAAAATGAATTTTTGAATAGTGTATTGATGGAAAATGTGTGGTTAAAAAATAAAGAAATTTTTTTGATATGCGTATAATATTATTTTATCGAAGAATGTGTGGTTGAAATGATATCAAATCACTGTTGAAAAATGTATTTTGATTGAAAAATGGGGCTCAAACAAGGGCTTAATCTCTCTATCTTTCTCTTTGTACTTAATGGTCATTATAGAACACTCTCCAAAACCCTCGCCCTCTTATCCCTCCATCCTGCAGCCCTCAACCCTCGAGCACTAATAAGCCACCTTTGTCATCGCTCCTACAAGATCCAACATGCACAGCTAATCGAGCAGAAGTCATCCATAGTATCATCGGGCTGCACCTGATTGACTCCTCTTTTTACCTGGCTATTCTTACCAGGTCTTGCCTCGGAGTAGTACTATGCAATATCCACATGGTATGATTAAGGTAATTGGGAAATTGAAATCTTCTAGGGTTGGAGATGATAAGATTTTGCCACAATTTGGTCTTTTGACGCAGGATGAACGAATGTCCTTTGCCTTTGGATGGCCCTCGTCTACTTTTTTTCGTTGAAGGAATTTAATTTGTCAACATACCTGATGCTATCAAAAGTCCGCACCCGTTGATTTCCCGAGTTTGAAAACTGTGAATGAGTGCGATCGTAGTCTTTTGATACTTGAAACAAAGGTAACGAGGTGTGTTTTTGTCAGGGGCGGAGCCAGGGAATTCGTTCAGTGCGGGCACAAATTTAGGTATTCGCTACAGTAATTTTTTTTGGCAAAAAGCAATATATGAAAGAAAAGAGCTTCACATGATTAATGCGGAAGGAATCTGTAACAAATATTCACAAACGGGGTGAGTTATCCAGCATAGAAGACAATCTATAACATATACATATATAAATATGACACCCTACAGAAAGGGAATATCAAATATAGAGTTCCAAAACACAAATTTTGAGTCAAGAACCTCAAATAGCCACCAGCAAAATTAGGAGTGGGCATGGTCCGGTTTGATTCGGTTCTAAAGGAAACCGAATCGAACCAAATACCAATGAGAATTTTAGAAATGGAACCATTGGTTCCATAGCTAATTGTGGAACCGAACCGGAATCGAACCAATCGGTTCCGATTCGGTTCGATCCGGTTCTTTACATTGAATATGTCAAAATAAAATGTTCACTAATAAAAACTCTAAAAATGCTACCAACCTGATACTTTTAACAAAATATAGAAGAACCGAACATACTATTCAAAGAGACAATGGTTGAATAAAAGATCTTTTTTAATATTTCGTATAAAAATATTGAAACTAAAAATATATTACTAAAATGAGAGACAATGAAAGAATCAAAGAGAAGAAGGAAAGTGCTCGAATCTAAAATTAAGAAGAAACCTGATTATTTTTTATAAAAGTGTTGGAGATTGAGTAATATATTTTACCAAAAAAAAATAAAAATCCAATGAGAACCGTCTGTTCCCGTGGTTCCCATACTAGAACCGGGAACCGGACCAGAACCGATCGATTCTTAAAAATTTGTCCCGAAGTCAAATTATTTTTTAGAAGATTCGGAACCGAACCGACCGGTTCTAAACAGTTTCAATCCGATTCCACCGGTTCTGGGAAAAAGTGCCCACTCCTAAGCAAAATTCTAAATTTTTTTCTTTTATAGAATACCAATTCTAACAAGCCTAAAGACAATCTCACATCCTCGTTCACTTGAAGAACTTCTTTTCGAGTCTTGTCCCAATTGAAAATCGAAGATGCGAGAGATGTCCTGAGAATGTCAAGCCCAAACTTATTAATAATTCTAGAAGCATGTAGATTTTCAAATTAAAGCAATTAGTAGAAGATGACTTGTTAACAGCTACTGCAATCAATTGTATTATTCCATTTCACTTGCTTTTAGATTAATACGATAATTAATGGAGATGCACAAACAAACACATTGTACACGTTTACATGAACAAAGAGACATGTTTTGTGCATATACTTATGAAACAATAGCTGAACAGCCTGAACTACAGAAATAGGATGAAACTAGGAACAATTTTAACTTTTAACATCAACAGGCCCATAGGCTATGAATCCTATGGTCATGGGTTTAATGTTAAGATAGCCCAATTTAACAAAAGGCCCACAATTTTTTTTTTAAATGGTCCAACAACTCATCTTTCCCATCAATTCATCCCTGTTCTTCACTGCAACAGCTGCTTTGGAGTTTTCTTCTTCCATTTTCTTCTTCTCTTCTTGGTCAGTTGGTCCAGACAGAAAAGGTTTACATTAGAAGTTAGCCCAAGAATAAACTCTTCTACCGTTCTCCCACTTTCAGCTTTCCACTCTACGTTCAACTCTTCACGTGATGCATGGACCTACCGAAAATCCAAGGTGCCCGCACTGGTCTTTAGGTAGCTCCGCCCCTGGTTCTCGTAATCCTTCCAATACTTAAATCAGAAAGAGAATTTGTGCATGAGGCTATAACCTGGAAATAATAAAAAAATGTACTTGGACAATGATCCAATGCTCTGTATTTATAGGGTATGTAGTATACCCCTAGTAGGATTTGAACTGGGTGGATGTTCTTATCCAATAGAGTTCTATTAGGTAAGGGAGTTGGACTGATACTGCAATTGTAAAGCATTGTATTGACGTATCTGAGATAGAGTCTTTGTGGGAGTCAAGTGTTGGCGTAGCTGGATAAGGTTAAAGTCCCAAGTGCATAGGAATCCTAATGAGTCAATAACAATTATCGTGGGTCGTTGAGGAGCTACCCTACCCGAGGACAACATATCCCGATGATGTCAATCGCAGAATGTTGTCACCGCATGATTGTACATCCTCGAGCACATGTATTCCCCGAGGAACAATCTTGAGCATAACAACAGTGAAACGACAGGGAAAGGTCATTTGGAATCGTCGGGCAGAGACTCGGGAATTATAGAAAGATAGGACATCAATACCTATTTGATATATAGGTCTGTATAGCTTTTTTCAAATTATTCGTTTATAGATTTAAGGTGAATTGATTCATTGAATTAATTTAGATTGTGGAATTGATTTTTTTTTTATTATTATTTTTTGTGGTTCAGAAGATTTATTAAAACGAGTAATACTTAAGTAATGTGGGCATCAAACCTAGAAATATAAGTGACAGAGAAATAAGCACGGATGCAAGGATGAATATGGAGAAATGACAGACGAAGGAAGTAGTATTATTATTGTTTGGATCAGAATAAAATTGGTAGATTGGATTACTATTTGGCTATCTTTTTTACAATCTGGTTTTGGAAATTAATAGAAATAATTAGACATTTTACAGTTGCGGAGGAAGACGAGGAGTCGTGGTGGTGGATAGTGCCGACATGCTTTGATGGAAACATTGGTGATGGGTGGAAATAGTGGTGTGGATGTGGGTGGTAGCGCTATAGTGATGGTGGGATGAAATGAGATAGATGAAGAGCGATTGGGAAGATGTGGTGGTGATGCAAGAAGGTGGCATGGAATGAAGAGCTATTATGATCAACTGCTAAATAATTGTGACTAATAAAAATGAATAAATTATGATCAATAAATAATATGTGACCTAAAAAAATGTATGATTTATGATTAAATTTTTAATTTTAACCTACAATATGTGTTTTTGTGATTGATAAATAACCTCTAACCAATTAATCTAATAATTCGTGATTGAGAAATAAGTTATAGAAGTTGTGATTTGTTTGCAAGAAATAAATCGCGATCAATAATTGTGATTGAAAAATAATTTATGACCAATTAATTTGATAATTATGATCGTGAAATAAATCACAACCTATAAAATTTGTGATAAAAGATAAATCATGACCAATTAACTTATAATCGAAAAATAACTTGTGACCAATTAATTTGATATTTTGTGACTCTAAGTTGTAACTTATAAAATTTATAATGAAAAAATAATTTATAACCTATAAAATATGTCTTTTATCAATATAAATTGCAGTGAAACAATAACACGATACATTTACATAACAATAGGTCACAAACATTTAGATTGAAAACGTACATGGTCACATACGATCACAAATAACACAAACTTGATCACAGAGAGTCACAAATAACATATAAAATGTCATAAGTGGTTACAATTATCATAAAAGTGATAACAAAAAGTCATTGTTATCATATTAGATCACATAATATTATTAACACGGACATAGTTAAATGCAGTTGTTGACCCCAAAAAGTGCACCAACAGATGTCGGTCCCACCCGCGCTTGCGTGGGCGAATGTCCAACACGCTAAGACACGTGGACGGTCTAAAACGAGCGGTTCAAAGGGGCGTGGGAGTAGCCCAACGACGCGGGACGGTGACGTTCGGAATCCGGCGGGTTGTTCGTAATCCGATTGTACAATAATTACCAACCGGTGCTCGTAGATGTATATGTAAAAGTGAATAAACTCGATTTGTGTGTTGCGAGCAAGTGAGAGAGAGTTGAGTAAAATGTAGTCTTTAGTATTGATTCTTGCATTAGCCTTTTACATTATACAATGGGAGTATTTATAGCGATACATATGGAATGGGAGCCCTTGGATGAAGTGGCGCGTGGCCTCATCTCCTTAGTTCAAATGTCTGTTCTTAGGCATGGGACTTGACTTGCTAGCTTACGGCGCATTTATTGCTTGTGCAGGGCCTTCATGCTAGTGACAAGACTTGACCTTTATGCTTATGACAAACGTTCCCTCAATCATTCGAATAAGATCTGTGCAGGCGATCTCTTGGGAGAAGTGACCATGGAGGATGTTTCCTTGTGGTTCAGAGGCTCGTGCATCAGCTTCGGGGCTTCGGCCATTTGTCATGATACTTCCACTTGAGGGCCTCAGCTGCTCTCAGCAGGTTCCAGCAGCCGAGCTTTGGTCCGAAGGCCTCGGTCAATGGACCTCGGACAAAGAGGAGCCTTGGCAGATGGACTTCGGCTCAGTATTTCGGATGTAGCCCCACCTCGGCATGTATGCCACCTCGGCATTGTATGCCACCCCGGCAGGAATGCCACGTGGATCACCATGAGTGGGTCATTGTCCCAGGTAGGTTGGTCAGGTGTGACAACAAGTAACAACAGTCCCCCAAGTCCAAGTATACTCATTTATGTAGTGCATGGACTTTAATGGAGTAAAAATTGAAAGAATTTTTGAACCCCAAATAATAGTCCCCCAAGTCCAAGTATAGATATTTATATCATGGTTGGAGTTAGAAAAGTGTTGTTGTGGGTGAGCGATGAAGTAGACGAGGTGTTGAACTTTTGAAGATGAAGCCTAAGTGGTTGAGGAACCGAACCTGCGAGGCTTGTTGGAAGTCGAGGTGGATGAGGAACCGAACCTGCGAGACTTGACGGCTGAATGTAGAGATGAAGCCGAGGTGGTTGAGGAACCGAACCTGCGAGACTTGATAGCTGAATGTAGAGAGGAAGCCGAGGTCCAATGGTAATGATTGTGCCTTGATAGCTGAGCCAATGATTTGATGTTTTGTGCTTATTTTCGAGGAAAGGTGGCTGAACCGTTACGACTTCCAAAGCGTGGGCGCCGTCGAATTAAAAATGCAATTATTAGGGCAGATGGTGTTTCTAGAAGCAGACGCGTTGGAGAGGTGCGTGGGAGGCACGCATAGATCGGAAGCGTAGGATTTAAAAACTGTTTGAATTCAACGCCTCGGATTGGATCTGAAATGAAGGGCTCGGATTGAGTGAGATTTGATCTGACGACTGGGGTTCGTCTTGGACCTTTATAAAAGGCGAGAAAATCCCAATTTTCGGGATTTTTGAACACTTTGCACTCTGAAATTCTCTCAAATCTCCAATTTTCCGGCGTCGAGGTTGTCTGTGATTAAATTCCAACCAGTCTCCGTTTGTGTTGAACTATTTTAGGTATTGTTTGCATAAAAAACCGTTGTTATTATCATTGTTTTGAAAAATATGGAGTCCACTTCGGGTAGGGAGATTGTTACAGTGGCGTCTTTAGACCATGGGGTAGGTCATGGGGGGACGTCCGAGGTGGATAGGTATGCCACGGCCGAGGAGGCTGTGGATTATACCCAGGAGTGGGGGGCTTCTAGAGTGCCCTCGAACATGATGGGGAAGAGGTTGGGGGAACTTAGGGAAAGGTACAGTGTGCCTCATAACATAGAGATGTTAGTCCCCGAACCGAACGAGCGGGCCTGCTATCCGAGGCCCGACTGCGTGGCTGTGACTGAATACCTGTTCAAAGCAGGTATGCGTCTTCCTTTGCACCCCTTCTTTAGGGCGGTGCTTAGGAAATTCATGCTGTCGCCGACCCAGGTTCTGCCGAATGGGTGGAGCCAGCTGGTCGGCTCGTACTTCCTGTGGAAGGAAGTGTCACTTGGGGAGGACATGCCTCTTCATGTCTTCTTGACCCTGTTCCAGCCCCGGGTAATTGGGAAGGAGTCAAGGGGTGGTACTACCTCACGCCTTGGGGGGCTCACGCACCCTTTGTGGTGGGACTTCCTTCCTCTATCAAGGGGTGAAAGGAGTCCTGGTTCTGGGTGCGAGGTAAATGGTAGGCAGTGGAGGGTGACAAAGCCCTGTCATGCACAGTGTCGACCCACTACTACGAAGCTCGTGAGTCTCCCGACCTCTGCTTGTGTTTTGAAATCAGAATATTTATTCGTCTAACTGTTGGAGGTTCATCTTTGTAGACAGTAGTACGAGGTTCGAGCTCAGCAGGGAGGAATTCGAGGTGATAGAGGACATTTACAAGAGGCCTCTGAAACTTCGGCACTTCGATCACCTGATTGATAGGAGTAGATACTTCTTGGACTTCGAGCTGATTGCATCCAGAGGTATGGGGCCCCAACACTTGATGTTTTTTATCCTGAATGTTTCTTATGCTGATGCTAATCTGTTGTGCAGACAAATTTAAGAAGAGGGAGTACCCAACTCCGGACATGGCCTCCATCTTGAAGGCCACTTCTACTGCGAATGCGAGGCCCCTGAAGCCTGGGTCCAGTGGAGCAAAGGAAGTCCGAGGCATGGTCGAGCGCTTGTCGAAGGACTGCACTCCCAGGGCCTTGGAGGAGGCATCTTCTCAGAGGCCAGAGAAGCCTAAGGAGCCTCGAGGCAAGGAGAAAGTCTCTGAGGAGACTAAGAAGAGGAAGCTGGTGCACATCTCCAGCTCAGCTGGCAAGTTTGGGACTTCAGTGTCCCATAGGGCAGAACCAACTGGAGAGCCGAAGCTTCTTGCTGCAGCCTCTAAGGCCATCAAGATAGAGATGGTAAGAGAGGTGGAGGCCGAAGAGGCCAGAGAAGAGGCTGCAAGGCGAGTTGCAAAAGCCGTCGAAGAGGAGGCGGCGAAGGAGAAGTCGGTTCGGGAGAAGGGGAAGTCTCCAAACTTCCTAGCTGGGAGGGAGAATGAGCTGGCCCCGGCCTTGGTGGAGGCTCTCCCTGAGGAAATTAGAAGTGCCACCGAGAGCTTTTACAAGTTCTGGACGGAGAGGTGGCAGCTTCATGCCTCGTCTTGTGATGCCACCGACCTCACATGGGCACTGGTGAGTCGAAGTGCCCGGACCTTCGGCCTCGCGCTAGAATGCAGGGAGGCATTAAGTGAATTCCAGACAAGGACTCACGCCTCGGAGGGGAAGGCTGCCTCCCTTGCAGAGGAGGTCAAAGCTGCTAAGGCCGAGGCCGAAGAAGCCAAAGCACAGAGGGTTGAAGAAGCGGCGAAGCTCGAGTCTGCTTTGGCCCAAATTGAGGCCCTGAAGAAGGAAGCGTATGAGTCACAGTGCGAGGTGGCCTCCTTGACAAAGAAGGTGGAGGTCTCCAATGAGCACCAAAAGGTGACTGCTGAGGCCCTTGAGAAGGCGAACCTCTCCCTGGCCGGTGCTCGAGATGCTTATCAGTTTCTTGAAGGCCAGGCGAAGTGGTACATGAACGACGCCTCGGTTTCCAGAGAGGAGGCCCGAACTGCAGGGGAAGAGGCGGTGAAGGCATACATTGCCAATTTCCACACTACTGAGGAATATAAGAGCTTCAGCGCATACTGGAGGAACTTCGCCTATGCCGAAGTGCTGGAGAGGGCAGAGGAGCTTTATTCTAACTTGGACCTGGCACAACTTAGGTCCGAATTTGTGGATGAGGTTCCTCAGACCCCAGCTGAGAAGGTGCAAGGTGACGAGGCAGCTGATGCTGAAGCCCCAAGTGCTGAGGCAGAGGAAGCAACTACTGATGCCCAAGTTGCCGAACCCCCAAGTGCTGAGGCGCCTCCGCCCTCTAGCCAGGCTTAGATTAGGTTTTCCTTTTCAGTACTTTGTGTAATGGCCAGAGGCCCTCCTTTGTAATCCCTTTTGAATATTAATATAATGTTTTTCTTCACTAATTGTTGTTCTTTATCCAAGTTTTTGTGCCTCGTCAAACAAGCGAACTAGGAGTTGATTAGAGCACGAACTAAATAACTTTAACTTGGTACCCTGACATTAATCAATCAACTGTTTAAGCCTCGGACTTAAGTAAATGAACACAACTTAAGCAAATGAATATAACTTAAGGAGATGAACTGTTGGAGCCTTGGACTTAAGCAAATGAATATAACTTAAGGTTGTGGCTTCTCCCCTTGGCGTTCAGCAAGGCCAAAGGGAGGCATGTGCTAGCGCCTCGGAGTTTAAGCGGGGTGGCCCAAAGGTGGGTCCCGAGCCTCTCCTCCGAGGTGACGACGCATCCCAGACATGGTGGATGGTGTAGCCATGTTGAGGCTTCTCCCCTTGGCGTTCAGCAAGGCCAAAGGGAGGCATGTGCTAGAGCCTCGGAGTTCAAGCGAGATGGCCCAGAGGTGGGTCCTGAGCCTCTCCTCCGAGGTGATGACGCATCCCAGACATGGTGGATGGTGCAGCCATGTTGAGGCTTCTCCCCTTGGCGTTCAGCAAGGCCAGAGGGAGGCATGTGCTAGAGCCTCGGAGTTCAAGCGAGGTGGCCCAGAGGTGGGTCCCGAGCCTCTCCTCCGAGGTGACGACGTAGTATAACGATTTAATCAACGTATTTTATTGAACCATAGAAATATTACAAAGGCTGGGAAAGTCATCCAGCATGATACAATTCATTGATAAAAGATTCTGAGGTGTTCAATGTTCCATGGACGGGGTTGTGCCTTGCCGTCCATGTCTTTAATCCAGTAGGTCCCAGGTCGGATTTCTTCTCTGATCTTGTATGGACCTTCCCAGTTCGGCCCAAGGGAGCCGGAACCGGGTTCTTTTGAAGATGGAAAGACCCTCCTGAGCACAAGATCGTTGATTCGGAAAGACTTCTTCTTGACTTTGGAGTTGAAGTACCTTGTCATCTTCCTTTGGTAGGTACCTAGCCTCAGCTGGGAGTCGTTCCTCCTCTCTTCAATGAAATCGAGGTCTAGCCTCAGGAGCTCGTCGTTGGTCGCTTCGCTGAAGTGCAGATGCCGTGGAAATGGGAGTCCGACCTCCATGGGGCTCATCGCCTCAGTCCCAAAAGCCATGAGGAAAGGGGTCTCCCCGGTTGGGGTCCTGGTGGTGGTTCGGATTGCACAAAGTACTTGGGGCAGCTCATCAACCCAAGCTCCCTTGGACACATCAAGCCTCCTTTTCAGGACGTGCTTGATTGTCTTGTTTACGACTTCGACTTGGCCATTAGCTTGTGGGTGATGAGGTGTAAAGAAGTGCTTCTTTATGCCAAGATCTTCACACAGTTCTCTAACCTTCTTGTTATCGAATTGCCTGCCATTGTCTGAGACGATCGAGTAGGGAATTCCGAACCGACAAATGATATTCTTCTATAGAAACTTGGAGGTGTTTGCTTCTGTGATTTTTGCCAGTGGTTCAGCTTCGACCCATTTCGTGAAGTAATCAATGGCCACTATTGCAAAACTTGCGCCTCCTCTTCCCTTTGGTAGAGGGCCTATGAGGTCCACACCCCACTTTGAGAAAGGCCAGGGGCTGGAGACTACAGTCAAATCCTGTGATGGTCGTCTTTGAACGGGAGAGAACCGTTGGCACTTGTCACATTTTCGCACAAATTCGAGGGCATCCCGTTTCAGGGTAGGCCAGTAGTACCCTTGCCTCAGTATCTTTTGTGCCAGAGATAGGCCTCCAGAGTGGTTGTCGCACACTCCCTCGTGGACTTCTCTTAGTATGTAGGTAGCCTCTTCTCCTCCGACGCATCGTAAGAGCGGAGAGGAGAAACTTCTCTTGTAGAGAATGTCATCGATGCAGAGGAAGTGAGCTGACCTCCTTCTCAGCTTATAAGCCTCATTCTTGTTGGTGGGCAGCACCTGGTCTTTCAGATATGCTGTAATTGGTTGCATCCAGGTGGGAGTTCCACCAACCCACATGACATTAGGGGCCTCGGTAGAAGGCCGTAGGAGGTGCTCGATAGGCACTACAGTGAGTAGCTCTGAATCTTTGCTACTAGCCAGCTTCGAGAGTGCATCCACATGAGCATTTTCGATGCGGGGAATCTGGATTAACTCGAACTTTTCAAAGGATGGGATGAGGCTCATCACCATTTTCAGATAGGAGGCCATTGTTTTGTCTTTGGCTGAGAAATTACCGTTGACTTGGCTAACCACCAGCTGGGAGTCACTATTGACGAGTAGCTTCTTTACTTGTATTTCCTTGGCCAGTCTGAGGCCTGCAAGGAGTGCTTCATACTCTGCAACATTGTTGGTGGCTTTGAATCCGAACCTCACGACCGAGGTGAGTTTGTGACCCTCGGGGCTGATGAGGACAACCCCGGCACCTGAGCCGATTTCCCCTGCTGAGCCATCGACGAAGAGGCTCCATGTGGGGGTTCGACGGATTCCATGATTTCATCCACCTCGGGTAGGTTGGCGAATTCAGCAACGAAGTCTGCTAAGGCTTGCCCTTGCTTTGAACACAAGGTCAAATTCACTTAGTTCCACTGCCCATTTCAACAATCTTCCCGAGGCATCGGGCTTCTGGAGTACTTGCCTCAGGGGAAAATTTCTAAGTACATGGATGGTATGAGCTTGGAAGTAGGGTCTCAATTTCCTAGAAGCCGTGATTAAGGCCAAAGCAAGCTTCTCCATATCGGGGTATCGGGTCTCCGGCGATAGGAGCGCCTTACTCGTACAGTAGACGGGAAGTTGGGTGGACTCTTCTTCTCGAATCAAAACCGAACTGATGGCGTCATTGGAGACGGCGAGATATAGTTGCAAGATGTCACCGGGCTTCGGCTTGGAGAGGAGGGGGGCCTGCCCCAAATGCCTTTTCAGTCCTTGGAAGGCCTCTTCACATTCCTCAGTCCATTGGAATTTCTTCCCAGCCTTGAGCACTTTGAAAAATGGGAGGCACTTGTCAGTCGCTTTGGAGACGAAGCGACTTAGTGCTGCCACTCGTCCAGTTAAGCTTTGTACCTCCTTTGGCTTCTGAGGGGACCTCATCTGGCACAGAGCCTCAATCTTCTCGAGATTTGCTTCAATTCCTCGCTGGTTGATCATGTACTCCAAGAACTTGCCAGAAGCCACCCCAAAGGCACATTTCAAGGGGTTGAGCCTCATCCTGTACCTTCTCAGGATTTGGAAGGTGTTGTTGAGGTGCGCTACGTGGTTTTCTGCCTCTAAGCTCTTCACCAGCATGTCATCCACGTAGACCTCCATTGTCTTGCCAATGAGGTCGGTAAACATTTTGTTCACGAGTCTTTGGTAGGTTGCTCCGGCGTTTTTCAACCCGAAGGGCATCATTCTATAGCAATAGAGGCCTCGGTCCGTGATAAAAGAGGTGTGATCTTCATCGGCCGGGTACATGAGGATCTGGTTGTAGCCGGAGTATGCATCCATGAAACTCAACAACTCGTGCCCAGCCGTGGAGTCCACCAATTGGTCAATCCTTGGAAGCGAAAAGCTGTCTTTCGGGCAGGCTCTATTAAGGTTGGTAAAGTCGATGCATACTCTCCATTTGCCATTGTGTTTCTTAACCAAGACCGGGTTGGAGACCCACTTCGGATAAGTGGCCTCCCTGATGAAGCCATTTTGGATGAGCTTCTGAACCTCTTCCTTTAGGGCCTCATACCTCTCTGGATTGAGGGCTCTCCTTTTTTGTCTATGCGGGGCAAAATTAGGATTGATTTTCAAGTGGTGGCAGCTGACCTTGGGGTCTATGCCCACCATGTCCTCATGTCTCCAGGCGAAGACGTCAAGGTTCTTGCCTAGGAAGTCCTTGATCTTTTCTCTCAGAATGTTGGATAAGCCCCTGCCTATTTTCAACACCTTAGACGGATCTCGAGGGTCGACTGAGAAGCTCTCAAGTTCCTCTACCGGGGACGCTCGAGGCTCATGTTCCATTATGCGGGGCTCGATCTCATCAACAATCAACGCCTCCTGAATAAGCGATACATCAATCATATCAACATCTTCCTGGTCAGTGGGAGCGTCACCTGGGACATCTGCCATGACCACATCAGCCATGATCACGTGGACGTCCCGGGGCTCTACCTTCTTAATGGAGCTCAGATAGCACTTTCGCGAGCCTCTCTGGTCGCCTCTCACCGTTGCCACCCCATTTTCAGTTGGGAATTTCATGCATAGGTGGTGGATGGAGGTGACTGCTCCTAATTCCTTGAAGGCTGGTCTGCCCAAGACCCCGTGGTAAGTCGACCGGCTGTCGACTACGAGGAATTCCATAAAGTTCATTGTAGTTTGAGGAGACTCTCCCATCTCTACTGCCAGTGTTATCTTTCCTCTCGGAGTGATGCTATCTCCGGTAAATCTGTACAATGGAGTGGTGGTGGGCGTCAACTAGTGGTCCAATATCATCTTGTCAAAGGCGGACCCGAATAAGATGTTAACGGAGCTGCCGTTGTCGACTAGCATTCGTTTGAGCCCATTTCGGGCTATAACAGCCCTCACCACCAGCGCATCGCAATGGGGGTAATGAACTCCTTCGGCGTCTTCCTGGGTGAAGACAATGGGTGGTACTTGGTTTCTTCGAGAGCTACTATCTACAATGTAGCTTGTCAGAGGGGGGTGTTTAGCCTCCCTAGCATAATTTCTTTTGGCGTTCCGTGTTTCACCGCCAACATAAGGGCCTCCAAATATGGTGTCTATCTCGTGGATAGGGGTCTCATCTTGAGCTTGCCTACTTCTTCGGTGTCTACGCCCTTCCCTGGGCCTCTCTGTGTCTTGCTCTCTTCGCCTTGGGGAGACATCCCTTTGACGAGGAGCGGCCGCCTCACGCCCATGTCGGTTGTCTTGCCTGGGCGGGGGCCTGTTCGCCTGGGGCGAGTTGTGTCTTTCTCTGGCGGGTTCCTGTCGGGAGCGGTGTGCATAGTCTCTACAATCCGCGGTGTCGTGCCCGTAGGACCTGTGGTGCAAACAGTATCCAGGGAGGTTCGGATTGGACCTGTTTCTAGGTGCAAAACCTCGGCCTCGACCTCTCCCTCTACGGAGTCCCTGCTGGGCCTCGGTCGGGTGTGCATCAGCAGTTGGGTTGACATTCTCATATGCCAAGGTTGGGACCGCGTTCAAAGTTGTGGTGGCCAGGGCTTGGCCGGAGTTCTCATTTCCAGATCAGTTCATCTGGTAGTCCATGAGGTGGGAGGTCGGTCCCCTACCTCGCTGTCTTTGAGGAGGTGGGAGGCCCCTGCTCGCCCTGTTCCTATGCTCAATCAATTCTTCATTGATTATCTCCCTTCTCATCATCTCTAGTAGGGCGTCATAAGTGGTTGGGTCTTGATTCTACACATCCCTCCAGAATAGGGTGTTCATGTTCAATCCTCCTCTCAATGCAGATAGTGCCTCTCTGTCGGTGACTTGTACACAGTAGGTCATCTCGTCGGTGAAGCGGGATAGGAAGCTTTTCAAGGACTCGCCATGCGCTTGTCTCGTGTCTTGAAGACGCTGAATGGGGGTCTCTCCTTCCTTGCTCACTGCGAACCTCTTCAAGAAGGTAGTTTTGAACTCGGGCCAGCTTCGGATGCTCCCAGATGGTAGCCTACTATACCAGATTTCAGCCACTCCACTGAGGGTTAAATGGAATGCTCTGCACTTCACAGCTGGGGTGGCGCCCCTCAGGCTCATGTGAGTTTTGTAAGCGTTGAGGTGCTTTTCTGGGTCGCCTCTCCCATCATACTTTGGTATTTTTGGCATGACATAGTGGCTCGGGACCTGGGCATTTCTTAGTTCTCTTGAGAATGGCAGGTTCTCATCATCATCGTCCAAGTCACAGAACCTCTGCTGCTCATCAGAATCGTGGTCTTCGACCTCGTACCTCGGTTGTTGGTTAGAGGGTCCGGGCCGGTTCCTAGCCTCTTCTTCCCTCATTTGCGGCCTACTTCTAGGCGGGCCAGCGCGGGGGGCATTTTCATGCCTTCTCTCCGGCTGCTGGGGCATTGGAGGTGGGGGTCGTGGCCTCGTCCGAGGCTGCTGTGTCTGCTGTTGACTGGGCCTTATTTCGGCAAGGCTAATTCTGTCAAAAACACTTCCTGCTCTTCTCTGTCTTGGATCTTGCTCATATGGAGGCGGAAAGTTATCAGGGCTCATTTGGACCTCGAAGGGTCGGCCAGACGCATAGTTGGAGGAAATGTCGACTCCCACTTCCCTCTCGAATGGGCTTTCACCTCGGCCATTGTCTGGCGAGGCAACCCTATGACTTTGGACCTCGTCCTCTTACTGATAGTGCCCGTGGGGGGCATATGGAGGAATGGGGAAGCCTCCCTGGCCTTGCATTTAGGCCATGAGCTCCCCCATGGCCAAGTTTTGGTTGGCTATATCCCTCATGTTGGCTGCCATGGTAGCCATTTCTCTTGATAGTCGTGCCGTCGCACGCATCCCACCTCTCCTCTGGTGGTGGTAGAGCCTCGGCCGAGCTGCTGGTGCAGCAGGCTGGGGAGGCACATACGTACTTTCTCTTACCCTCCTCGGGGGAGTATCTTCATTAGAACTCATTTTTCTTTTATCGAACTTAGATTTTTTCTAAGTGATAGGGGTTCCTCCTGTTCTTTTTCAAGAACAAATCCTTTTTTCAAGGGGGGTTGCCCAAATGTATTTCAGTAAGCTTTTACCACCAGGTTGCTCGTGGTTATGGTATGGTTTCCCACAGACGGCGCCAATCTGTTGACCCCAAAAAGTGCGCCAACAGATGTCGGTCCCACCCGCGCTTGCATGGGCGAATGTCTAACACGTTAAGACACGTGGACGGTCTAAAACGAGCGGTTCAAAGGGGCGTGGGAGTAGCCCAACGACGCGGGACGGTGACGTTCGGAATCTGACGGGTTGTTCGTAATCCGATTGTACAATAATTACCAACCGGTGCTCGTAGATGTATATGTAAAAGTGTATAAATTCGATTTGTGTGTTGCGAGCAAGTGAGAGAGAGTTGAGTAAAATGTAGTCTTTAGTATTGATTCTTGCATTAGCCTTTTACATTATACAATGGGAGTATTTATAGCGATACATATGGAATGGGAGCCCTTGGATGAAGTGGCACATGGCATCATCTCCTTAGTTCAAATGTCTGTTCTTAGGCATGGGACTTGACTTGCTAGCTTACGGCGCATTTATTGCTTGTGCAGGGCCTTCATGCTAGTGACAAGACTTGACCTTTATGCTTATGACAAACGTTCCATCAATAATTCGAATAAGATCTGTGCAGGCGATCTCTTGGGAGAAGTGACCATGGAGGATGTTTCCTTGTGGTTCAGAGGCTCGCGCATCAGCTTCGGGGCTTCGGCCATTTGTCATGATACTTCCACTTGAAGGCCTCAGCTGCTCTCAACAGGTTCCAGCAGC
>NC_036237.1:1260322-1263751 GCF_002742605.1 Olea europaea var. sylvestris
TTTAGTATTGATTCTTGCATTAGCCTTTTACATTATACAATGGGAGTATTTATAGCGATACATATGGAATGGGAGCCCTTGGATGAAGTGGCACGTGGCATCATCTCCTTAGTTCAAATGTCTGTTCTTAGGCATGGGACTTGACTTGCTAGCTTACGGCGCATTTATTGCTTGTGCAGGGCCTTCATGCTAGTGACAAGACTTGACCTTTATGCTTATGACAAACGTTCCATCAATAATTCGAATAAGATCTGTGCAGGCGATCTCTTGGGAGAAGTGACCATGGAGGATGTTTCCTTGTGGTTCAGAGGCTCGCGCATCAGCTTCGGGGCTTCGGCCATTTGTCATGATACTTCCACTTGAGGGCCTCAGCTGCTCTCAACAGGTTCCAGCAGCCGGGCTTTGGTTCGAAGGCCTCGGTCAATGGACCTCGGACAAAGAGGAGCCTTGGCAGATGGACTTCGGCTCAGTATTTCGGATGTAGCCCCACCTCGGCATTGTATGCCACCCCGGCAGGAATGCCACGTGGATCACCATGAGTGGGCCATTGTTCCAGGTATGTTGGCCAGATGTGACAACAAGCAACAACAGCAGTCATATTCAAGAAGGAACTAGTCATATGTAGTCATAGTTAAGATAGATCAAGTCACAAACAGTCACATTTAAGAAAGGCATGGTCATAGATGGTCACATTTAAGAAGTATTTGGTCATATACAATTACAGTTTAGATTAAACATGGACACGGACAATCACTAACACGACTCGTCCTGAATTACCCTAATGGATCGGACACATGTCGTGCATCGATAGTAGATACTAGCTAAGTGCCGAATCCACCACCAAGGCAACCTTGACTATCACAATGAAGGCAGACTTAGTCATAGACAATAACTACTTATACAAATTTGGTCACCAAAATAATAGCTTATACATATCTAGTCACAAACATTTAATGTTATAATAGATCTGGTCATATACAGTCACATTAAGACACATGGTCACCGACAATCACAATCAACACAAATTTTGTCACAAACAATAATTGCCCACACAATCTTGGTCATAGAATACCAACTCGATCACAAATACTCACTGATATATCTAACTTGATGACATACAACATAGATAACAAATTTAACATATCACGATTATGTTACAACATAGATAACAAATTTAACATATCACGATTATGTTGAGATCTTATGAATTACAAAAACATGTTATATAACACATGAATTTAAAATGACAAAAAATATACTCAGATAAATAACATATCACACTCGAAGCATTACATTAGACAAACACTCGAAGCATTACATCAGACAAACACTCGAACTAGTTTGTGAGGTGCTATAGAAAATAAACTAGCCCAAACAAAGATTAGACAACACATCACTATTAAGCTCAAATGGCAAAGAACGATCTCAAACTTCCCAATTATTAAGCAGTATTATCGACCAAATATGATGTTAAGTTAGGCTTAATAAAAACATCTCACTTCACCGCATTGCCATTAAATTTTATGGTCATTTTGCAATCATCCTCAAGATCTCTTCGAAATATAAATCAGTAGTTGTGCGGAAAAAATTAATTTAACTATCAAAATCAATTCGGCCACCACTAACTCAAGCCATTGCTGACCACCATGCTTGTCGTCATCCATGGTGACGGACTCTCAAATTTGGTATATTCACTACCCTTAATCAACGGCACTTCTTACACCACAAAAAATCCATCGTCATCAATGAACTCAAGAAAAATCCAACAAAATCCTCAAATGAAAGCTTACTTTCTTTTGTCGGTAATGATGACTCATCGAAAACATCCTTCACTTGCCCTTCCTCCAGTTCTACATCTTCTGGATTTTCCAAATCAAAGCACTGGAAGCTAGCGAAACTAAAGCTTGAACCTGTGATAAACTTGAAAACTTGAAGTTTCAGCTTGACCAATTCTAAAAGCACAGGATAGTACTCAACAATGGATCTAGAGACTAATACTGGCCAATAATGCTGCATGTACAAATTTGGGTTACAAAGCATATTGACAAAATGACGTGGACGGTTGATATTAAAAGGCGTTGGACGGCTAGAATTTTAAAGCAAACAAAATGGAACATGAGGCGCCATTGTTTTGTTTTCAGCAACAGACTACTTTAAGAATTAAAAAATGAAAAAAAAAAAATCAAATCAATCCATTTCCCCTAAATCGTCTTCTCTCTCCGTCATTTCCCCCAAATTCGACCCAAGCTTCCAACCCATTTCCTCCCTTCCAAAGCACCAACCTCCGGCAGTCGCTCAGCTCCGGCATACTCCATACCTCCGGCGACATCCCCATCTCCGGCAGTTGCTCAACAACTCCGTACGGTTGTTAAAGCGATATCCAGGAAAAAAATCGGTGGACAAATTTCAATTCTATTACCATTTACTTCTTTGGTCTATTAGAAATTAAGTGTTTGATTTTTTTTAGTTTTGACATTTCGTATTCGTATGAGGCATCCCTCAACCACACCCCCACACATTTGTGCACTATGCCCCCAAATAGTTACTGCTTTCATATGCTTGGGATGTCCCTTTTTCGGCATTAAGGAAAAGAAAAGAATTAACGTGAAAATATCAGAGGTAGTTTATTAGCTTAAAATTGTCTGTGCGTTCACTCTTACGTTGTTCAAATGCATTTTGGCAGGTTTCCTTGTGGGATGTTATTATACCTACTAAAGAACGTGCAAAATTTTGGATTCGTACAACAAACAAATATCGTTTTATTGACGTAAGTGATTGTTGTGGAGCACTTTTGCATGTTTAATTTGCTTGGTTTTGTCATTAATCTCTCTCTCTCTTCTACATCATTATAGAGAAGCAATCTGCGAGGTAAAGACTTCAACTTAACGTTGCATCGGCATGTCATGCCAGAGACAGGCAAGATGTTTGTTGACAAAATAGCGATGATTGGCTTCTGCTTGCCTAAGACATATAGATGACAATGGACCCTGTATGATTTTTGACGTAACTTTATTCTTCCCTTAGTTGGAGATACGAGCATTTGGAGCAAAAGTGGGAAAAAGAAATATGGATGAATTAATCCTTGCAAATGAAATTAGTCATTTACCTCTAGAACTTGAACCATAAGATTTTACTTCATGCACCTTGTGTCTTGCTAATACATTGGATGTTCATTAAAGGCTTGCCTCTGGTTGTTTAGTGCGCAAGATATGCCTCATGACTTCTTTCGGTAAATTCATCTTCCCAAATATGAAATCTTTAATTGGTTTGTTATGACTTATTTCACCATCTCAAGATTTGTTTCTTTCACATTTATCGATCTATAAGAGCTGGAGTCCTTTGTATTGAATAAGTTTTTTAGCAAGTACAACTGTGGAACATTGTTAAGGACAATTGGTTGAAGATAATATGATCACTTAAAATAATTTG
>NC_036237.1:1264822-1269173 GCF_002742605.1 Olea europaea var. sylvestris
GAATGGGAGCCCTTGGATGAAGTGGCACGTGGCCTTATCTCCTTGGTTTAAACGTCTGTTCTTAGGCATGGGATTTGACTTGCTAGCTTACAGAGCATTTATTGCTTGTGCAGGGTCTCCACGCTAGTGACAAGACTTGACCTTTTATGCTTATGACAGACATTCCATCAATCATTCGAATAAGATCCGTGCAGGCGATCTCTTGGGAGAAGTGACCATGGAGGATGCTTGTGGTTGAGGCTCGCGCATCAACTTCGGGGCTTCGTCCATTTGAGGACCTCAGCTACAACCAAAGGCTTCCAAGCCTCGGGCCATGGGCCTCGGTTAGAAGCAGCTCGGATATAACCCACCTCGGCAATATGGGCCACCTCGGCAGGAATGCCACGTGGATCAGGATGAGTGGGCCACTGGCCCAGGTGGGTAGGACAGGGGTGACAACACGCAACAATAGTCCCCCAAGTCCAAGTATAATCATTAATGTAATGCGTGGACTTTAGAGTAAAAATTTTTTGAACCCCCAAATAATAGTCCACCAAGTTCAAGTATAGATATTTATATCATGATTGGAGTTTAGAGAAGTTTTGGTGTAGGTTTATGCTGAAGAACCGAGGTGTGGTGTGAAACCGAAACTGCGAGGCTTAAATGCTGAATGGCATATGAGGAGCCGAACCGAACCTGCGAGGCTTAAATGCTGAATGGCATATGAGGAGGCCGAGGTCCAATGTAATGATTATGCTTTGGTCTCTGTGCCAATGATTTGATGTTTTGTGCTTGTTTTCGATGAAAGGTAGCTGAACCGTTACGACTTCCAATGAGCTGGCGCCGACGAATTAAAGATGCAATTATGAGGGCAGCCGGCGTTTCGAGAAGCAGACGCGCTGGAGAGGTGCGTAATTATTGTGCTTTGGTCTCTGTGCCAATGATTTGATGTTTTGTGCTTGTTTTCGAGGAAAGGTAGCTGAACCGTCTTGGACCTTTATAAAAGGCGAGAAAATCCCACTTTCCAGAAATTTTGAACACTTTGCATTCTCAAATTCTCTCAAATTTCCCATTTTTCGGCGTCGAGGTTGTCTGCAAATTCTACTTTCCAGAAATTTTAAGCACTTTGCATTCTCAAACTCTCTCAAATCTCCTATTTTCCGGCGTTGAGGTTGTCTGCGATTAGATTCCGACCGGTCTCCGTTTGTGTTGAACTCTTTTAGGTATTGTTTGCATAAAAAATCGTTGTTATTCTTTGTCCTCAAACGATGGAGTCCACTTCGGGTAGGGAACTTGTCACTGTAGCGTCTTTAGACCACGGGGTAGGTCGTGGGGGGACGTCCGAGGTGGATAGGTATGCCATGGCCGAGGAGGACGTGGATTATACCCAGGAGTGGGGGGCTTCTAGAGTGCTCTCAAACATGACGGGGAAGAGGTTGGGGGAGCTTAGGGAGTGGTACAGTGTGCCTCATAACATAGAGATGTTAGTCCCCGAATCTAACGAGTGGGCCTGCTATCCGAGGCCTGGCTGCGTGGCCGTGAGTGAATACCTGTTCAAAGCAGGTATGCGTCTTCCTTTGCACCCCTTCTTTAGGGCGGTGCTTAGGAAATTTATGCTGTCGCCGACCCAGGTTCTGCCGAATGGGTGGAGCCAGCTTGTCGGCTCTTACTTCCTGTGGAAGGAAGTTTCCCTTGGGGAGGACATGCCCCTTCATGTCTTTATGACCCTGTTCCAGCCCCGGGTAATTGGGAAGGAGTTAAGGGGGTGGTACTACCTCACGCCTTGGGGGGCTCACGCACCCTTTGTGGTGGGACTTCCTTCCTCTATCAAGGGGTGGAAGAAGTCCTGGTTCTGGGTGCGAGGTAAATGGCAGGCAGTGGAGGGTGACAAAGCCCTGTCATGCATAGTGCCGACCCAATACTACGAAGCTCGTGAGTCTCCCCATCTCTGCTTGTGTTTTGAAATCAGAGTATTTACTCGTCTAACTGTTGAAGGTTCGTCTTTGCAGATAGTAGTACGAGGTTCGAGCTCAGCAGGGAGGAATTCGAGGTGATAGAGGACATTTACAAGAGACCTCTGAAGCTTCGGCACTTCGATCACCTGATTGATAGAAGCAGATACTTCTTGGACTTCGGGCTTATGGCGTCCAGAGGTATGAGGCTCCAACACTTGTTATACCTTTACGTCCATATTTCAATTGTAAAATTTTAAAAGGTGAAGACCAAACATGAGCGTATTATGCAACACGTGTATATATATATATATATATATATATATATATATATCAATTACCGAAATTTGTTTCACGAATTCATAATTAAATAAAATTATCTTACATCTTATAAATGATTTAACGTTAAATCTTCTTGGACAGGGTCCGTCCGTCCAGTATTTCTCATGATTTAAATTATAAAGAAATATAAATAAGTAGTGTACTTATAGATATCATAAAATTTATGAATAAAAAGTAACTTAATTTATTAGAAACACATACCAAACATGGACTTGCGGAACTGTATTTTTTACCCAACTTTGTAGCAAGCACTTCATGTGCTGAGAAAAACGTAGTCCATGAATTGTTGGAACTTGGAACTAGAGACAACCTTAACTCCACGTCACGTAATCCCACAGCGGGGTCCACATTCACCCTCGCTCCATCACCGCAGGTAACCCTATCAATCACCTCAAACCTACTGCCACAATGATGAAACCAATGTGCCTGCCTTAGAAAATCCAAGCTAAAAATCAAAGTCAATTACTCTCCATTTTCAGTCCAATGATATTCTCCCCCATCTCGCCGATTTCTTGGTGCCTCGACAACTGAGATTATTACAAGAAATATTTGTCCCGTGTCCGTCGACTTACTTTGATGTTAAAGTCAAAGATTACAAAGAGACGATTACATTTTTACTATGACTTCTGAGTCATAATTGCTAATGGCAAATGTACGACTTAGTAAGCTAGCATTTCACGTGAATGAAGGAGCATATGACTTTATGCATATTTGTTGTTAGCTTTAACTTTCAAGAATTTGGTATGTTGTGTATATAAAAGCAATGTCATCGAATTAATCAAGTTGCAGGTCAACTCTTATTAATGTCAAACAAGTGAAATTTCATTCATCGTATCAAACACGTAGATTAGTAGTTAATTTTAGTTTTGGCAATGGATGAAATGAAAGTGTAAAATCTCTGGATAAAATTGACATAAATTAAAGTTAAGTGACCAACATAAAACTAGTCTACAAAATGAGTGACCTTCATTATAATTCTTTAAATTAATATAATCACCTGCCCGGACTGCTCGATCTGCCCGGACTGCCCATCAACCCAAAGTCCCCCAAGTACACCTTTCCCTTTTGCCGTCTGACGAGCGAGCCCTCACGACATTCTCAATCTTTCTCTATAAATCGCGTCTTGTCTCTACAGCCCACTGATTTCTCTCTCTATCTACAAAATCCACTCCCGATTTTTCTGTCTAAATCGAAGGATTTTAAGGTATATCTGCTCTCTCTTTCTTTTCTTTTTTATTCATATATGTTGCGTACGTGGGTGATTTGTCTTGTACGGTTTTCTTTTTAAATCGTTTAATTGGTGTGGGTTGTTTGTTGGATCTGAAATTTTGAAATGGAATTTGTTAGGTTTTGATCGGAAATTTGAAGCCATACAAATGAAATTAAGCATTGACAATTAGGGCTCAGACATAATTCGTGGTTATCCAGGATTTTCGAGGCTTAAATTGGATGAGTCTAGGGTTTTGCAGACTTATAATTGAAGAAATCTGTTTTTTATTTATCAGCGAATTGAAGGACTAGCGGGCAATTTAATTATTCGTTAGGGATACTGGGTAATTTAGAAGATTTGAGGGAGTTCAGATATTATTGAGTAGAAAAATTAAGGAGTGCTATGAAGGTGAGATTTGAGCGGGGATTGGAGTAATTTGATGTTTGAAGTTGGGGTATTGGGTGTTGAGAAATATTGGGAAAATGCAAAAAGACAATCTTTATTATGCATGGGACGGTTCAGCGGGAAGGCGAGAGCAATAGGAACCTACAGAGGAGTATTAGTCAGCACATGCGGTCGGTCACACCACTGACCACGAGCAACAGAACTATAGCTGCAGCTGGTGATAATCCATCAGTTACTTCTTCTACCACCACCACAACCTCCACAGCCAGTGATTCATTTTTCAAGGTAATTTCTTGTTGGATTTTACGTATTCCATCTTTTTTGTAGTTTGGATTTTGTATGCCATTGTTATTGTCTCGTAGCAAAATTGAATTATTCCTTTTTTTTTATTTTTAATTGATTGTGTGGGAGGCAAGTGGCCTGTAAAGAAAAGAAATAATGCACTTGGGTGAGGAATTGTGGC
>NC_036237.1:1277355-1301200 GCF_002742605.1 Olea europaea var. sylvestris
TTTTTTTGATTGGAAAATAATTTTTAAAAAAGCTTCTTATTTTGAAAGTGTTTTTAGAGAGAGCTATATGGGATTAGCTTTCTCTAAATGCATTTCTAGCTAGAAATATTTTCATAAAATGAGTCAAATGGGTCCAACGGCAAGTTTTGACTGTCAAAAGTTCTTTTTGGCTTCTCAAAAGCCATACCAAACAGCCCATAATGTACTATAGATGATAAGCTTTTGCATCATTTGAACTTATGTTCCGTTTGATTGTAAAGATGGAATTTGGATGGAAATAAAACAAATTCTCAGGAATTGAATTGCGTAGAAATTGTTTACTTAGGAATTGTAAATTGTTGTGTTAGATTGGTATAATTTTTCACATGGAAAATGTTGAAATAAAAATGTTTTTTGGTGTTCGTTGGATTTACATGAATATTGTCAATTAAAGGGATAGAATTTACTGGTATTGGGAATGAAATTTGAATTCAAGAAATCCAAGAAAGTAACAAACTTCAAGAAAATGTGGAACTTCAATTCCATGGATAAAATTACCCTATCAAACAAGAAAAAGTTGGAAAATGGCAATCAAATTTCATTTTCCATGGAAAAAAATGCAACAATCAAACACTGCCTTAATTTTCTTGTTTTAGGGAATTGGAACAATAAGCTTCTGTGAAAGTGTGGTTTTTGTGGAATTGGCTGCTGGAGAAATGTACACATCTGATGTGGCCTCATCTACTGATTCTCCAGAAAGAAGCACCCCTGTAATTGAAATTTGCATGCATGACGATGCAAAATCGAAGTCATTTTCTGATGATCGAATGGCTGGAGACCGAAGTCCGTGTTTCTGATTTAGTTGATGGTGATAGCAAGAATCAGGCTTAGCTGGCACTTAATTATCTGAAGATGGATTGCATGTGTCGAAATATGCATACCTTTTTGAGCACTCTGAAAGAAGATTTGCTTCATCTCATGCTAATGAAAATTTGCTGACCGGAGAAGGCATTGAACCCGTCAACTTGGCCTCTATGGATTTGGAACCAGTGCAGATCTTCAGAGGGTTATCGGCGAGAAGTCTGTGAATGAAGAGTTCTGCTCAGGAACGATAATTTCATCACATAACATGAGATCATGTATTTTCCTTGTCAAACAAACTTCTTTTCTTGTACAGATGGGATTTATTAATAGTGTTTTAGTTAAAAATACGATTTTTAGTAGATTTTGTTAGAGGTTGATAAAATATATGGTTAAAAAGTTGATAAAAATTATGGATTCTATAAACTATGTGGTTGAAAATGAGTTTGAAGAAAAATGAGAGCCAAATAGAGGCCCGGGGTAGTTGAATACATACGAGTTTATGATAGTCTTGAATACATTTCATCAATTACTTAGCATTATGAATATTTATTATAATATATTTTAATATTTGAAATTTATTTATTTAAATTAAAAATGTTATATGTAATTACTATAATATATTTTAACACCTCAACAAATGACATATTTACTATAAATTTGTATAATTTGGATATATTTATTTATTTTAATAATTTAATTAGGACGATATTAGATTATAATTTTTGTATAAGCACTATGTAGAGCTTATTTCTGCTTCTATAAAAAGTTCAAAAACCTTTTCTTTTCTTTGCTAACTAGCACTTTTATTGGAGTTAATTTTTTTAAACTTTGAAATATCACCGGTTGAATACCATCGAGAAATTAAAAAGAGGGAAAAAAATGTCAAAGATCTTTAAAAAAACAAGAGGAAAAACTAAAGCATAAACAATCCAAAGACAATGATGACGAGATAGAGAAGATCAAGAAAATCGGCAAGCATGGCGACGAGCATGGTGGCCATGGTGAGCAGGTGAAGAAGAAACTAAAGAAGAAGATTCGCAGCAAAGGTCATAGTAGAAGACACCATGGCGAGGAATCCAAGGATGAGGAGGGAAAGGATGAAGAAAAGGAAGAGGAAGAACTGCCGAAGAAGGAAAAGGACGACGAGAAATAAGGTGGTGAAGTCGAGTTTGATTTCTAGGTTAATAGATCTTTCGTTGCATTACTTTATGTTTGAAAATTCATTCAATTATAATTTAAGTTGATTAAATATACTTTTTATTCACTCAATTTCCGAACATGAATCATCGATCCATCGATGAGTGTCTAATATACAATTATTCATGTATATCTTTCTATTTTTTTGCATGTTATTGCATATTTGAACACACTAGATTGGTCGGCAAATGTTTATATATATTTATTGTTCGTGAAAATCACAAGTGTAAGATAGTGCGATAAATAATACATTGATACGTGAAGAATACGATAAATAATACAGTGATACGTGAAGTATTGTTTATCTTTCCCATGAGGATTTTACTACTAAGAAATGAGATTAATAATTAACTTACTTTGAACATCCGATAACATTGTGGAATCAGTTATTATTTCTCAATTTTAAGAAAGAGATAAAAATAACTGATCAATAAAATTAATTTGTTGGTTGAAATCTAGAGCTTGTTTGGTTCTGAGTCAAAGTCAAATAATCAATATCAATCACATCTTTTATACGTCTCACAAATTTTTAATTACACATTTCAAAAACTTCTATCACAATCTTAAAAAAAAACCTAATTTTAATCCCTACCAAACACCCTTCTAATAAATTTCTTATGACTTCATGATTTCACAATAGTTAATCTGGTTCAATTTTATATTTTAAACTTTGGCAATAAACAATCAAGATTTATTTGGTAGTAAAATTAAAACTACTTAATTATAAAAAAAATTATTTATTTATGTGAATTACAATATAATTAACTGCATTAAATAGCTAGTAATCATCATGATCATCTAAACCATTAGGGTATATCTCTATCTACAATCCCAATTTTTGTTTTCGTTGTTTCAATCTAAAACTAATAAATCTCCCGTCAATTTCATTATGGTATACAAATCATTTAGAAGTTGACCTAGCTTTTAAAAACATTAAATTCGGCAAACAAATACAGAAGCATGAAACTATACTTTAATGTCAAAATTCGTAAGTAGAATTAAACCGTTATACTAAGTTAAATCGTTTGTTCTAACTATGAAATTCAGCCAATCATGTTCATCGGATATAAACACGTTACATATGAAAACGAAATCACCAAGATTAGGAATAACAATCATGCTATGTTGTCTGAATTTTTTTTGACATAATGACGACCAACACTCACAATGAGAGGGTGCCCACTTTTTTTTCTTATTTTTTTTGACTTTTATATTCACACGGAACCCATGCGTATTTGAAAGGATGTCAACAATTATGTCAAAAAAATTCGGACAAAGTAGTTAATTCTAAGAATAAAAGTTGAAAATGAGAGTTATTGTTGAATCATCGAACATCATTTCGATGCCTCAACTTCCTTCTTGTCTTCTAAACTGTAAGTTTTCAAATGGTAAACATTGTAGAAATTCCTAAATCTCATCTTGACAATTTAAATTGTTCACTTCTTTCGAGCATTTCCATGTTCTGATTCCATCTTCAGTGACAGTCCATGTTTGAATTCTCTCATGTCACTTCTCCACGGAGGTGGAAAAACTATATTTCCCCAAAGAATCCTTCAAGCCGGTGATGGTTACAGAAGTGACATGGGGCTTTGATGATGATATCCAACAAATGACTTTAGCCATCGAAAATTTGACAAATTCTTTAAACGAAAAATATGTATAAATTGATGCACTCATGATCTAACTCAAGTTGTAAAGATATAAATTGCTTGACATATTTTAACATCAATGATATAAAAGTATTTTGATGTATGACCAACAAAGTCAAGCTAAAAAAAAAAAAAATCTTCTTGCATAAACTACACCATTAAGAAATTCTTGAAAGGAAAATTAAATCCAACTTACTATGAAGTAAGATCTTGCAAGGAAAATAAAATTCACAACAATGAAGATCCCAACTTACAATCTTGATTGGAGGCTATACTGCATTCAAGCCAACAAAGCTATATCACTATGTGTAAGGAAGAACAATTTTTGACTTCCAGCTTTACAACAAAGCACAAAATAAACAACCAAGAATTCATATAGATTCTTCTTCCTGAAATCACTGCACTTGGACAAATAATATAGGACTAAACACAAATAACAGCATGTCAAACAGGATGGAATATACAACTTTTCAAGGTCGGGAAGAGCAACTAGTCCAATTTCTTTAGTCAGAATATTGAACAAGGAGCATTTGAAACAATTACTTATTTGGAGCGCGGGTTATTCTTCTCCCACAAAAGAGATTTCTGCAGTTGCAAGCATGAAGAAAGTCAGCCAACAAGAGAAGGAAACGTGCACATATTATGGGTCGAACCCAATGACGGAAAGTTTAATGAAAAGGAAAAATATGTTGAGAATTAGAAACCCTAATTTTATGACTAGGAGCAATAAAATCGCGGAACGAAAATATATACAAGAACACTCAAAATTAATCGAGGTTCGTCTCAATGTGACATTAGGTCATTTTCTACTGCTGTAATGCTGGCTTCATAAAGCGGCAATAATTAGGTTTTTCAACTTAATATAATAAATATGTAAATTAAGCATATGTAACTACAAACAGTGGACACACAAGATATTCATATTGGTGGTGGTCGAACTCACCATAAACATGTGCATACTAGCTGAGTCATATTGATGGTTTTGCTTTCAATACTTTCTGAGGGTTTATGCGGTCAGTAAAGTAAAATCCAGTTGCCAACATATAATAAGGTTGCAGTTATTGATCATAATTTTTTTTCATCAAATCTGTGGAATGGATTTGTTAAATGAAAAGACCTAAAGTTAGCTTGCAAAATTGCAAGAGAAAGAAAAGGTACGCCAAATTGTTGGGTGGACTTAATAATAAATATGGGCTTATTGTGTATTGAACTAAGATTAATTAGTTCTTAGGACCATCAAGGTTAGGAACCTATAAATACATTTCGTACCTCATCATTATTCCTTGTTAGCGCACAAAATAATAATAATAATAATAATAATAATAATAATAATAATAATAATAATAAATTCTAAATCTAATTCTCTCTAAATCCAACTAGTGGTTGTGAATTGTTCGTGGTATTGGAATTCCAAGTTCATTCTTAGTGTGTTGATTACTATTAGATGCTGGACATAGAGACAGATGTGGTGTGCTGAGATCGTGGTAGATCAGATTCAAAATCGTCCCAATTAATTGTAATCAACAAAGATATAATTCTTATCACGAACTCTATCTAAATACAAAAATGATTCGGCCTTTGCGTATTGAAATTTTTTTAATTCTACCATGCATGTTTAACTAAATATTCAACAAAACATATGTAATTGGAATGATGAATTTAATTTATGAGAATCATCACCATAAGTTCCCTTTCTCTTCTTTCACTCGTAAGCTTCGCATACTTCCATTTGAAACAAATAAAAAATCAATGAAAATTTGATCAATTTTTAAACCTGAATAAAATGGTTAGATTGAATTACATTCACAGGACATTCATATATTCAATCCTTTCACCACCATACTTCTGCTCAAAGAATAGTGATGTTGATAATTGATGATTGTCAATTACTGAATGACAGATATGAAGTTTTGAAGTTTTGAACTTCTAAATATGTTAGTTCTGTTAATTGTAATTTCTTGGGAATTAAACACCAATAAAGGTGATTCTCCTCCAGTTGAAGGTAGCATTTGTTGCAAGTATCTAATATGACTACCATAACACTTTCCTAGCTAACTAGACTAGCTGGAACTCTTCGATATCCTATTAAACTCAATTGCTTGAAAATGACAGACACCAATATGCTAATAGGAAAGAAAAGGACTGATCCAATCATCCTGTCTAAAATCTTCCTTTATCACAAACAAAGTTGGGGTTTGATTATTTATCCTTATGATTCCTTGGTTTAAAAATATCAACAAAAAAGGCATACTGTATAGCGTTAAAATGCTAATGATGACAATACAACATGACAATGGCTAGTCTTAATAAAGTTCTTCTCCTATGTGGTACATTTGCGTTAAAATGCTAATGATGACAATACAACATGACAATGGCTAGTCTTAATAAAGTTCTTCTCCTATGTGGTACATTTGTTAGGGAAAAATTGGATGGTACGTGATGTTATAAAGAAAAAATATAAACATATCATTTTCATTGTACTATTCACTCCTGTCAGTCTGTGTAGTAAACATGCAGTTGATCAAAGCACAAAAGCAATAGAGTAAAGTGGTGGTCATGTTGTTTGAACAGGAAACTAGTGTGAAGAGCATAATGTTAAGAGTTACTAACGGAAAGCATCCTTGACGCGGCTTTTTCTTCTCCCTTTGTTTTTGCTGTGGCTTGATAACTACCCTGATAGCAGCATCAAAAACTGCTTTTACGTTCTGCATATTGCATTGAGAAGGCAGAAAGTCAGTTACATTATAAATTCCAAAGAAATCCAAGACACACATCGAGCAACATCATATGGAATTACAAAAGAAAATGAATCACAGAATCTGGCTCACGTGCAACAAGCAGCATGTCTAACTATCGCATAAACATTCAGGCGAACATTACATGTACACAGACAAAACACAGTGTATCAGCCTGGAAACTGCAATTACTTTTAAAACCAACCATTATGCTTTCCCATTGGAATGGACCATTTTAAGAAATAGCCTGTAAAGTGTAAATGGGTATATAATCCTGTAGGCAGATGATCAGGTAATGCTTTTCTGAGGACCCAATTATCAGTCATAAACTTTGTTCAATTTTAGAAATAAGTTTTGGATGAGATAATACTAATTGGTTGTTGAATGATCAAGTAGATGATTCTCATTATGTTAACACATATGTCAAAAACTTGATTTTCCTGATTTATCTCCCACTTCTCATATTTCTCTTTAAGCTCATCTCCCATGCATATGAACTGTTGAAATGAATACCTGAATTATGAGTTCACTCCAGATTTGATAGAAAAACCAGATATAACCATATAGAAATGATTACTACTGCAAATGATTATTCTGGAAAGCGCAAATAGACTTTTCAGACAGGCTTATCATGTGAAATCAGAAAATATTTAGAGTGGAGATCGATGGATCCTTTATTCTACAAGTTTCATTATTTAACTTGCAAAAAAACTACACGTAGCAAAATGAAAAGCCGATCAACCATTACCTGTTGAGTTTTAGAGCTGCATTCAATATAGTAAGCAGCACCAATTTGTTTACGGAGCTCCTCTCCCTGATTAATTATGCATACACAAATCAGTTACTCTAAGATATAGATTAAAAACAAAAGAGCTAGCAGCAGCCAATGATGAGAGCCATGCCTGCACAGTGGTCACAGGAACTAATCCTGGATGATCAGCTAGGTAGTGCCTATCCTCGCGAAGATCTATTAATTAAAAAAATTGTTAGTTTGATGATTATATGAAAAAGATAATAAACTGGAAAACAATAGTGAAAGAGTAAAAATCATTAGTTCAAATATGATGTAAATGCTAAAATATCATAACTCATACAATAAAACAGTTTCTTTTGAAAGGAAAAGAGGAAAAAAGGCCTATGCAACGTTTAGCTATGATTGGACCCTTGAAGAACTTTCATTGGTATTATGGAGGAATTGTGGTCACATAATTTTGAAGGGTCATAAAGAACTAGCATTAAAACTGAAAAAGGGTATCCCTTGAGTTCAAACCACAAGTAATGCCAGCACCTGTGGCATTAAATTATAGTTTCAATTAAATACAAGAATTTATAGCCTACTTAATAGAATCTATGATATGATGACACCTAGACTGGGGTTCAATACCACTGGTGCTAGATGGCATATTCTCAAACCATAAGGATGTTTTCTGCTTGTGGGGTTTTAACACAAAATCTTAGTTATTAGAAATCAATGAGAAAGTGATGAGTAACTTGGAAGAAAAAGGCGCCTACGAAGAGTAAATAAAATGTCAAACACTTGATCTAGTGGTTTGCCCATTTGAAAGCATGATGTTAAAATTCTCACATTGAATTTGATACGCCGGAAGGTTACGGACTGTTCATTGCAAACGTGAAAAACTACATGCAGAAATTACCAGATCAAAAGTAGGATTTAACTCTCTCCACAGGATTGGGCATATATATTTTCTCCAGGAAATCCATATCCTTTGGAATTACTAACCATTACATTTCAAACCCTTGAGCCATGGATAAGAGGAAAAGATGAGAATAATATCCACTTCTCACTATATAAAATTTAAAGTAATTATTAAAAAATAAAAAAGGAAAAATGAAAGAAGAAAGAAGAAAGAAGAAAAAGGGATTTCTCAGCATCAACCACACCTGATGTTGCTAGAAGCTTCCAAACAATTTCCAATGTCAACAAAAATCATAAGTTTTTGCATGCAAAGCGTGACCCATACTGGTATGCTTTGCTTCTATTGTCAGACTTTAAACTTATCATGCCTTTCAATCACTCTTCAGCAGAAAAGGAATAAGACATCCCATATGCTAAAATGTTGAAAAGGTTTGGTCTATATTGTTACACCTCTATGCGTTCAAGTGGAATATATTTATAATGACTAGGCAGAAGACAAGCCTTACAAGGGATATAAAGGTAAAGAGAAAAGAAGAGGTTATAGTAAGAATTGCTCACATTATTAAAAAAATGGCAAAGATACGCTGAATGGGTTCATGCGTGTATTTCTTTTTTTCTTTTTTTAATGTTATCACGAACGCGGATTCAGGTTCCATATCTTCTGAGGAATTTTACTAATGTTTTGGTAGACTTTCTCAGATGTAGCTTCATCCTAATAAAAAAAAAAAAAAGGGCCAAGCGGACCACTATCTTGACTCACTTTTCTCTGAAGGAAAACTCCGCTAAGTAATATACATGCTCTATGCATATGCTTGTCTACGACCATACACACACACACACAGAGCGAGATAAATGATAAGAGAAGAAAATGGGATTGGTTAACAGCGCAGCACATTTGATATCCATATTTCAAACACAACATCTTTCTCAATTAGAAACAGATAGATTTAGCCACATTAACCAAGGACGTTCAATGTGACAAAGACAAACTTATTAGGAAAAAAGGAGATGGTATTAACAAACTTTGCTGTCAATTGATTAACTATGATATAACAGGAAAGGAAACGAACAAAACAACAACATTTTCAACAGAAAAGCAAGAGCATACCTAATTTGGTGCCAACTAGTACCACTGGGATCCCAGGTGCAAAATGCTGAAGTTCTGGGATCCACTGCCCAATAAATGCTATTAAAATCATATTAAACACTGCAATTCCGTATAAATAATGCTAAGTACGAAAAGAGTTATTGAAAATACACAGCTTTCAGGAATTATGCACCTTTTTAACTATGTTCTCATAGCTTGCCCGACTAACTAATGAAAATGCTAGGACGAACACATCTGCTCCTCTGTAGCTCAAAGGCCTTAGTCTGTTGTAATCTTCTTGACCTGTAGATGCATTCACAACACCGAAAACATAAATTTGAATCAAGACAAGGGAACTTCTTATCGGGTAGGAGGTAATAGTTAAGAGAGTTCATTCTTAAATTAGGAAATGGTTGTGAAATATCAATTGAAAAACAAACTGATTTCAATAGTGAGAATGAGCTTACCAGCTGTGTCCCAAAGCCCTAAGTTAACTGTAGTTCCTTCAACTACCACATTTGCACTGAAGTTATCAAAAACTGTTGGTACATAATCCTGAAGTTGCAACAAAAGAAATAAATAAATACTATAATTAAGTACATATTTGGTACAAAACTGAATTTCTTTTTCTACAGTAATACAGTCGGATCTTGTCCAATCCTTCCTACCAGTAAGGCCACAAATGCATAATACAAACATAAGGACTCATCACAGGGAGATATAACACAACTTATCAGAGTCCAAGGAAGATGCTGCTAAAAGAAAAGGGAAAGAAATCCCAGAAAATAAAAATGCAAAATACCCTTTCTACCTACAAAACCAAGAGAAAAGCTGCAAAATCCATATGCATACAGACGATTAAGTAATAGAAAAAGAAAAGAAAAGAAAGAAATCTACATGATTACACCATATATTTGAGGAAATTGTCCAGAAAAATTAGTATCTGACAAACGATTGGTACATATAAATCATAAACTGATAAACTTCAAATTGATCATTTCAAGAAAACAACGAATGTTTTCTTTCAAGAAAAGGAAAGTAGACTCACTGTGGGGAACTTGTTACTGGTGTAGCAAATGAGCATACAAGTCTTGCCAACAGCCCCATCACCAACAGTCACACACTTGATGAATCTTGAAGCCATTCTAACATCTGAACACTATACAAGAAAACTTTGAGGACTACAAAATTTATATACTTTTTAATATAGGAATAGAGTAAAAAAATCCAAACTTTGCGATGTATTTGGTGGTTGCAATGGTTGGAAAAGAATGTTTTTTTATGAAACAGGAGAGAGGAAAGAGAGCGAGTGAAGCACAGGTGAATAGGTCACATGATTCTTATTCATTGACCCTGTCCATAGCAGAGTTGTGAAACTTTTTTTGGCGCATAAATTAAAAATTGGACCTTTATTAATTTTTATTTTTGAGTAATTTTTTTCTAAAAATTTTCTTGATTTGGGTTAAATATTTTTTCATCTCGTCAAAACAATCTTTTTTTTTCCAATAAAAATTAACAAAATATTCATTTCACCTTTATTTCCATTCAACTTGACGAGTCGAGCAAATTGAAGTAAATCTATGGGCGTACATAATTTCTTTTTTTTTTTTAATTAAAAAAAATCACTTTTTCTTATTTTCTATCATAACATACCATGAACACCTTAAAAATCAAATAAAAGGTGTGTTTTCAAGCACATTCGGTCAAGATGTTCCTCTTCTTGCTCAAAACAACTCATTGTTTTACTTATTTCACTTACACGGTGAAAATTGAAAACTGGAACTATATCATGAACTTTAAATTTAATGATTGAGTTGATTTTGTGAGAATCATTCTATGGTAGACCAGACTTGAAAATTGTTATATACGTTACGGAAAAATTAGTGGATATTAGAAGCTATCAACTATTGGTATCTAACGAGTTTTTGTTCTAATACTCATTCAAAAATTACGAGTAATTTTTTTAATCCATTTCTGCCTGTCATAATACATTCGTAAATGACGGTGTGCTAACGACATATCTTCATTTATTAGTCCCCTCACAGCATGGGTGTAAATTAAAGCAATTAAACTCTTTGGACAGGGTTGAAGACAGGAAGCAAGAAAACAGATTGATTTGGATGTGTTTTTAAAAAAAAATAAAAAATCAAACTGTTCAATTGCTTGTCGACACGTGGTGACCCTATTTTCTACCCTCGATCTACAGCATCTTTCAAGTTAAAGAATTTGAAAAATTCAGCTTGTACAGCAATCCCCTCACAGCGTGGGGCCCCATCATGTAAGGGGCCTGTACCTCTTGAACAGCAAGCATAGCCCAAAGAATTTTCGTGTTCATTAATGAGAAATTTTGTTTTTTTTTTTATCGAACCTCATCCACAAGAAATTATACCCGTGATCAGCCGGTGTGCCAACTTGATCTGATTTTAAATGTTTATAAATATTAATTTTCGAATAATTAATGGGTTTTCGAATAATTTTCGAATAATTAATGGTTTTATAAGTAACTTTCGTTTTTTATTTAAACGTTAAAAAAAATATTTGGTTTGTGTGAATCCATTGTGCACCTTTATTCGTAGAGATACGTGGCAACAATGTTTAGTTTATCGCGGTACCGTCAAATAATTAATACCAATGTTCTAAAAATCGACCCAAACGTCGACCCAAAAAAAAAAAACAGAGTCAAGTGTCAAATGATCGAACGAGATCAATCCGGGTCAAACCGGATATCAAAATTAAATTCCAACAAACTATAAAATATTATAACAACAACAAAATTTTAAATTGTAGTATTGCTAATTCATAGTAAATATAAATCAATATTTGTCAATTAGATTTATTATCTTAGAATTTATTTTAAAACATCAAAAACTGACAATTGTTTTGTCTAAAATAATTTGCTTTGTTAAAATTAAAATTATTTGTGCCCAACTTATCCAACATTGGAAGTTGAGGAAAATATTATCTGGCTTTTCTATTTTAAAACAACACTTGGATTGGAAGGAACGTAAAATTGGGATTGCCAATGCTTGAGCCTATTTATCAAAGTAATTATTTTTTGTCTTTTTTTTTTTTTTTGAAAAAAAGGGTAAAAACCGTGACTGGTTTTTCGATTTGCAGCCAAAATGATTGGTTCGATCAGTTATTTAACAATTTTTTCGTTTCTGGTTAATATATTAGTATCGGACTGAATTTGAGACCGATTCCCAGTTTTTTGGTTGAACTAGCCAATCGGATCCAATATAGTTTTCCAAACATTGATTAATACTATCAAATAAATCTAGAAATACACTTCAAACGTCTTTCCTCCCATAATTTTCTATACAAATATATACGAGCACTTAATTTTTGTATGTGTTATTTGACATCCAAAACTTTACAGACATGGATGATTCTGAGGCGTCCAGGTGGTGTGACCGTATAGGGTCTCATAATTACAAGGATGCTTCATGTTTAAGAGAACAATATTTAGGAAGAAAAGATACAAAGAATTAATATAATAATTTTAATAAAGTGAAATATAATCTTTTTTAAATTTTGCATAACGAATAAATAATATAATTTCGAGAGAGGACATTGAGAAAATCAATAAAATATGTTCATGGAAATTGAAGCCGACATTTCATTAATAGATTTCAACATCAAAGCCAACTAACATAATAACACTCTCCCAATGCAGTTGTTCTAACACGTAATAGGAATATGAAGTTCTAACTCACAAGAAAGCAACCCAACAGCAGCTACCAATTACAAGTGCAGTTTTAAGAATGTCTTATCCTAAGAATTGATGAAGGACACCAAAAAATTAATTACATTGTAAGATGGAATGAGGGCTCGTATTGATACGTATGTAACGATGGTAAAGAGGTAGGGATTCCCGATCTACATGGGGACGTGGCCCAAATGGGGCAGGACTCCCCAAGTAATTAGGGAACGGGGCTAAAGTTTCAGTTGCAAGTCAAGGTACGGGACAGGAACGAGGACAGAATATCTAATAAATGAATATATTATATTCGTTATATTTATATTATGAAAAATATAACTATAAAAATTGTACTAATATAATCGACTAAAATTTTAAAGACTAACGATCCATTTAAATGTGAAGTTCATAGCCTCAGTTTGATGAATTTATAAATAATTTATAAAGAGAGATAATAATATGTCTCATGAAATGTAAAAGAACATTCATGGATAAATCAACTCTGTCCATTGATTTCTCAATTTCTAGCCTCAAATATTGGCTTAGGCATTGAAGTTTGGTCAGCCTTCTCCTCCAATTTTTCGGTGGAAGGTCAAGTAGACTTTCTTGCTTTTGCTTTTGCTTTTACTTTTGCTAGTGTAAATTTAAAGCTTGATTAACGTTCATATGAAATCCTCAATAATTTTCAACAACCGCGAATTTTGCGTAATTTGATCTGAATTTGTCTCTTTATGCAATAAAAGACAACGAAAGCAAATAGGAACACATGCTAATTCAAGTACTACAATTTTTTCTTAAAGTAAATAGTTCAATAACTAAATTGAAAAGTTTAGGCAGCTCTAAAGCAAGAGATGTGTCAAGAAAGTTCAATCATTAAATAATTTAGTGGGCTGGCCAAAGGCATAAGTAAAGAGTACGCAATATAATAAAAGAAGGGCTCGTTAATTGTACACAACAAAAGATCAAGAAATAAGTACAAGAAAAGAGTTTTTTGGCACGGTGAAAAGGACATGGAATTGGAGTACTAAGGGTAGTTAGGCGAGGATTTTACTTTTACTTCTATTTCTTGTAGAATAGTTTTTTATATTAAGAGCTTGTTTGGTAAAATTTAAAAGTCAATTAAAATTAATTTTTTGACTGTTATTTCACAATTTCAGTCGTCATTTTTGAATTTTTCTCTCACAGATAGGACTCACTTTATCTCTGACGGTCAAAAAATCAATTATCAAAATTCTTACCAACCAAGCATTAAGACTTATTTAACAGAACTAATACTTTTGTTAAGAATTTTTTAGTAAACTATCTTGGGTGAGTTTTCTCAAAAAACTCTTTTTGGCAGATAAAATACTTTTAAAAATTTATTCAAATATATTTAAAGAAGTTTAATCGTAGATGTAACTTTTGACATTTCAAAAATCCTACAAATTTTTTTTTAAACATTTCTTAAGAAATAAGATCATAAATTGATTATGCATTAGTTGGTAAGGTCATAATATTTCGATAGTGTTGTAGTCACCTTGTTCGAAAGAGTTGCCTTGTATTGAGGGGTAGGTAATTTTCAATATGTAGTTTGAAGTCACTTTGTATAAATTTTATTTCACACCTAATATTATTATAGGAGAAGTTTGAATCTAATAATTTTTTTTTTTATCAAGTTGTCCATTGCTAGATAATTTATTATTATTAATATAGGGGAACTAGATTGATATTCAAGGTGAGGGGATTAAAAAGAAGGAAAAAAGCATCCAGTGGGTTGGACCAAGCTTGGCCTCTAAATTTACTAAAAAAATGCGACCCATCTAGAAGTTGTTGGGGGGCAAGTGGCCCATACAATGCGTTTGTTTAGAGGAGTAATTAACAAAGTTGGGGCCGGAGGAAATTCTCCTGAACTCTCACTGATTAACACATTACTTTTGAGAAGTAAGAATCTTCTTGTAAACCTACAAAATTCAGGTCACAATTTGGTTAATAAAATAATATTTAAAACGGTAAATATGTTTACACCACATTTTTTTCAAAAATAAAGAAAATAAAAAAAATCGATCATTAAAACCGAGATTTCAACTTGAAAAATTCCACCCCAAAAATCGACCAGAGGGACTATGAACGTGACCCAAACCAACCCAAGTCGGATTGGTTTGGAGGTTTTGGATTGGGTTCGCCATTATTTTGTCCAGGCATAGTTAAAAATTTACAAACCTACAAATATTATCATGTTATTTACACTTTTGAAAATTGCTCACAACTATCAAAATTCTAAAATACTCATGTAAGACGAAATCACAACTAAAATCTCTTTCATTTTGTATTTTAAAAAATAATTATTCAAATCAAGTTGAAATGTTTTTTAATAATTAGTCGAAAGCATTAAAAGAATATTTTAAGTATCACATTATGTTAAAGAAGTTAAAAGACTAAAGAACTTCGTAAGAAATACGATGAGCATTACCACTATTATTTACACTGATACATGAATTAAAAAAATGGTCAATGGGGTGTGTGTTACTCAAAACTCCAGATAAATAAGGTTTGTATAGTTTTTGTAAATGGAGGGAGTAACCCTAAAATTGCCATAAATTTTAGAGGAGATATGCGTTGTTAAAAAGTTTTAAGTGTATAAACGGTTCTGATTTTTCATTCAAAAAAATTAATTTTTTGATTTTTACTTCCTTAAGTTGGCAGTGATTTTTTATTTTTTCTCTCACAGGTGAGATCCACTATTCTTTTTAACAGTCAAAAAATTAATTTTTATAATCATTATCGAACAAATCCTAAAATAGAGGAGGTTGTGTAATTTTTGAAAATGTAAGGAATGTCTCTGACGTTGTGAGAAATCTCATACAAGGTCTTTGTAATTTTCCCTTTTTTTCTTTGATGTCACTTAATTAGTAAAATTTTACAAGTTAGGTTTTCGATTAAAATATTATTTTTTTAGTTGGTACACGAGATTGAAAAGATATGTTGAAGATTAAATATAAAATTCGACCTGTACGAAATGATTCGACAAGAAAAGTCGTCTTTCGTGTGACACAAAAGAGGCAAAAGCAAAAGAAAATAGGAACCCTTTCTACCAACTTGTTAGTTAAGCGTTACCAAACATTAGGAAATTAGGAGCTTATGATTAGTCATAATCGCCATCTAGCACAAGCAATCCGATGGAATGCGTGCAAGGGCAAAGGAGAAAAATAGCATCACTTGGGACCCTCCACAAGTTTTTTAATTTACGTGTTAGTCCATTGTTCTTCACTTTTCATTGCATTATGTTCAAATGTGATAAAGACAAAATGGTGAGATCAAGACATTTGTGGACTAAATCATTGTAATTAACGTTTGTGGGTCTCCTCCTATTTCAATGGGGCCTTTGATTAAGGAAATAAATTTTTTTTTTTTTTTTAAATTTAAACTTCATGATCCATGCCATAAATTGCTGTACAATTTGTTTATAAAATTGTTTTTGCGTTTGGGTAAATTCCATATGTCATAATTGTACTTTTGTTTGAATGTCAATCGAGTAACTGTATTTTTATTTTATTCAATTAAGTAACTACAATTTAATTTTATCTCAAGGTAACTCCTAATTTCGTCGCTTAGACAAATGTAAATAACAAATGCAGGTGTCAATTAACGACAGAGTTTGACGAAATTATCTTAATTGAGACAAAATAAAAGTATAGTTATTCGATTGAAATAAATTAAAATATAGTTACATAATTGAAACAAATTGAAATACGGTTACCCAATTGACATTCTGAGTGAGAATACTATAACGAGCTCGCAACAGTATACTGTATTTAACTATACGCTCAATTAAATTGTATAGTATAACGAATAAAATTATAATTTATTTTTTCTTTATTATTGTCCAGTACTTGCAATATAACCTTAGCTTACGATCCATACGTATCTTGTTAAAACTGTTAAACAACCAATAGAATGTTTTGTATGGCACCTGTTTTGATGCAAGATTAATTCAGACTCCACGGGAAATATAGAGTTAGCTCACCTGCAAAATCCAGCTTTTATTCCTTGATATTCTCTTTGAAAAACTTTCTTCTTTTTTATTGCATTTAGTTTTCCACACTCCCTTTACATGACACTTTCAGTACAGCTTTTTTAAGTCTTCTCATCAGCTGTCCAACTGAATTCCAATTGAAAAGGAGACCATTTTTCTTGGGTTGCTTTTGAATGTTTGAATATTTGCGCTTAAGTACTTATATATCGGAATTACAAGAAGTGGTAGCTTCTTGATGTGTGGATTCATAGCCTAGAATTGAGAAAGGAGAAGCTGTTTGGACAGACCAAATTGAGAAAATCAGCACACATTAAATTCTTGTTTGTTTTGCAGGCACTCATATAGGAAGAGGAGACGACTAAGCCAAGTGGAAGGGCCGTCACTAGACAGATAAAAGTTACTCCAGGGGTAACTGTCTGAGGCTCATATTGAGTGAAAAGTTTGACAACTCCATGTTGGCTCTTTGTCACGTGGGACTCTAGTATGTTCTAAGGGTTGGGGGGTTCGCCATTGGTTACGGAAAATTATTTGAAGCAGTTCTATTTCCTGAGAACAAATTTCTCATCAATGAGCCGAATTAGCCCAATAATTCTGTTGGTTATAGTAATTCTATCAGTTGTGTTCTTCATATTTGGTCTGCTACAATTTCTTATTAGATGCCTCATGAAAAGGCCATCCTTTTCATCAATTTCTCAATCCAATAGAGTCCCAGAAACATCTGGTTCCCGTACTTTTCAAAGGCAGCTGCATCAACTCTTTCATCTACACGATTCTGGCCTCGATCAAGCTCTGATTGATGCTCTACCAGTCTTCTACTATAAGGATATTGCGGGATTGAAGGAGCCATTTGATTGTGCTGTTTGTTTATGCGAATTCTCGGATTTTGACAAGCTCAAATTTATTCCAAATTGTGGCCATGCTTTTCATATGCATTGTATAGAAACTTGGCTTTTGTCAAACTCAACGTGTCCTTTGTGTAGAGGTCTCATTAACCCTGAACTTCTTCCGGGACATCGTGTGTTTAATTTTAACGAGTCGATGGAACAATGGAATCGTGAATATGCTGATGGTGAGAACGGGACATTTTCATGTCAAAACCAGGGAATGTTGCAAGAAAATGAAGGTGAATTGAGGGTGTTTTCTGTTAGGCTTGGTAAGTTCAGAAGCCCGGATGGAGGTCGTGAAAGAGATGGAATTCAAAGTGAGATCAGTAGCAGCAATCTGGATGCGAGGAGATGTTATTCTCTGGGCGCATTTCAGTACATAGTCGGTGATTTGGATCTGCGAATAACTCTGTCCAGTGAAAATAGAAACAAAGTGAGAAATCCTTTTTTCGACTCTGATGGTAATACTACTAGTCGTGTGGAAACAAGACATGACGATGGGAAATGTGTACCCAATGCTGCTAGAGATGAACGGAAGATTAATGTTAGGACAAGAGGTGATAGTTTCTCCTTCTCCAAGATTTGGCTATGGCCCAAAAAAGACACATTCATAGGTTTTTCAGAATCAAATGTTGGTGTAAGTTCTTCTAGCATTGGAATGCCTGTTACTAACAGAAGTAATGCAGTATGAACTGTTATCTATTTCAGTTAGGGCACGGTCGGCCTTGCATTATTGGAAAGGACAATTGACATGATCCGATAGTATAAAGAACTGATTTTAACGTCTTTTTCTTCCTTAATACTGTCAAGTGTCAAGTACCATCCAATCTACTTGGCCAAACATACTGTTACAGTGAATTTTTTGAGACACACTCCAATGTAAAATCCTACAAATGGGTCTCGGGGCAAATGAGGCCAAAGGTACGTATGCCAAGTGAACCAAGAAGTTATGAGTTAGAGTCGAAATCCCTTTTTCACTACTTAAATTCGCTTATGCAATGTAACACATTATGGAAACATTATATTAAATTAGAGAATATGCATTTTACGTTTATTTTACGCCTTTTGTTGTTGCCTAATTTGTACTTGGTTTTGACAAGCTTATATTATTTAGAGGTTCTATATGTCTATATTTTATTTTCAAGTTAAAAGTCTGTTTGGTCACAAATATTTATGTGTTGGTTCCTATTTAGTCACTCATAATATTTTCTAATTTCATTTATCACCTAACTTTATATACATGAAAGAGTTTTTAAAAATGTCACATGCGTTAACTTACATAACTGATGGTTGCGTACACTGAATCAATGCTTCTGATTCAGAATCGAACTTTAGCCCAATTTGATTTTTATGGCTTAAAAAGTCATTTTTTATATGTGCAGCATAAAAATATGAAAAATTAGTCTAATCCTAACTCCGTCACTGTTTTGGTTGTTTTAATGTCATATTTGATTATTATGAACATAGATAACGATAGGGTAAGGCCTATTTGGCATGACTTTTATTTTACTTTTATAGAAGAGTTTTTTAAAAAAGTTATCTTTCATTTTGTTGGAAAATTAATGTTTAAAAAAACTTCTTATCATAAAAGTGGTTTTAGAGGATGCCACATTGATCTAATATCCTCTAAAAGCTCTTTAAACGGGAAAAAACATTTTTATAAAATTAGTCAAATGGGTACAAAAACAATTTTGGAATATCAAGAACTCCATTTGCTTTTCAAAAAATCATGTCAAACGGACCCTAAATGCGGGTTGTATTATGTTTTCAACATCTTCAAGGGTAAGCTTCTTAAAAGTGTCGACAATTGACACCGACTAATAATTTTGGTTTGAGGCCTAAGGAACTAATGATCTCGATCTTGATTTGTGGCTTAATTTGGTCCAAGTCTACCAACCTTTTTGACTAATCTCTTAGCAATTTGTTCCTCTGTTTGAGGTGCAAGTGTGGATGGACAATTGGTGACATAATTATGATGTATAATGGAATTAGATGAGGATCTCATTCTTAATGATTGGAATAGCCACTTCCAAAATGACAAGGCGATAAACCCATTATTTTTTATGGTAACAGTCCCCAACTTATTTCGTTTGGCAGAATTCTATCTGGGAAAAGCCATTTGTAACTGCACATCATCTTTGACATCATTCGATTTGATAATATTTGACTGGTGAAAAAATTGCTTATTTTTTTAAACATCCAATAGTGTGATGTCGCGTGGTATAATGTGAAAAATAATGTAACATGTGATGCACGTATAGCATGATTGATTCTATTTAACCTTTTGATTTTGAATCATTCTTTGTCTAACGTAAATCTTTTCCTTCTATGGAACTATGTGGTGGTTAATTGACACCAAGGTTTCTTTGAAGTTCGTCGTGTTCTAATTGCATTAAAGGTTCTTAAAGTTTACTTAGACATTCTTATGTTTTCATCACATTTTTACCTTTAACATTTCCTTAATGAGCATATTTCGTTTGTAATGAGAGTTTCCATCCAAAATTATGCTAAGAGAACATTAAAAGACTTATTTGCTCTTTATATTTCAACTAAACAAAAAAATATAATAATAAATAGTACAATTATGTATTTGCCTCGTATTTTAAAGTTCATTAACATAACTTTTGAAAGGGAAAATTTCATAAGTAAGAGTTTAAGTATCATACATTTCAAAATTTTAAAAAAAAAACAAGTTTCAAATTTCAAAAATCATATTGTTATTAAAATTTATTTATGATTAAATTAAGTAATTATTATTTTATTAATTAAATATATTTATGTCATAGATCTATATAATTTGTCACAAATTAACAATTTTATTGGTCACTTATTATTTTTTGGTCACAAATCAAAAATTTTATGTCACAAATTATTTTATGGTCATAGCTCAAAAATTTTATAAGTCACAATTTGTTCATTGGTCACAAATTGAAAAACTTATAAGTTATGATTTATTTATTGATCACAAATCACAAATATTACAAGTCACGACTTATTATACAGTCACAAATTATTAAATTACTGGTCACAGATTAACAATCTTTTAAGTCACACATTATTTTTTTGTCACAATTTATATTTTTTATTGGTCATATTATTTATTGATCACAGTTAACCAAATAATTTGACACCACCACCAACACTTGCGACCATTATCTCATCACCACCACCACCTTAACAAATCAATCCATCGCAGAAAACACCACCACATCGTCAACGCCAGTTCCACCACCAAGAAAAAAATTATTACAGTAATCGCGACCGTCACAACAACAAATCGAACCCAAATTTCATAGATCTCCTGTTAATCCAGTGCCACCTACATTGCCTACATTATGACCACCACAATCAATGCCAAGCTATGACTACCAAAAACTACCATTAATTACTCGCCACCGTGACAGCACCGCAAAATAAATCCAAAATCAGAAGCGACAACCACTACCACGACCATCACCGAAGCCAATGTCACCAACAAATCGAATCCAAAATTACTAGCATCCCACAACCGCCATCATTACTCCACCTCACCGTCACTGTCGTCGCCATCCTAAATCACCGACGCAGATCCACAAACACTCTAAAACTGATACCAGTAGCACACTTGAACCAACACTACACCCAAACCACCACAGCAGCACACCCAAACCACCATACCAACAACAATGATTTTAGATTTTGGAAACTTCCAAAATCGATACCGACGCAGATCTGCAAAGCCTTGCAGTGATGATTGGAGCATGGTGTCGTACAGCCTTGCACTGAAGAGGCGACGGAGAAGGGAGGAAGAGGAAGGAGAGGGGTGATGAGAGAGAGTTACGGGTTTGGTGGATAGTGGGTAAGGTTTTGATATTTTCCTAATTTTATTAGTTTATCTAGATAATTAATATAAAAAAAATTTGATTTTTGAAATGTGAAACTTCTATCCTGATTTTAGAATGTTGAATTTTTAAAGTATGGTTTGATATAATTTCCACCTTTTGAAAATCGTCACTCGAAGGCATAGGATGGGGGAGGTAGGGGTTGGGCTTTAACCCCTGCCCCCAAGTCAATTTAATCTTTAGTTTAAAACAAATATTTGTTCTTTGGAAAAAAAAATTGAGGAAATTAGGCCCATTACCCCCCAAAAAATAATAAATTAGAATAATACACTTATAACTAGTTAAAATCTTTTAACCCGTAAATAATACGTTTAAAATACCACCAAATCATTTCGAAATCATCCAACTAGTAGAGAACTCCAAAATTCTTGCTGAGAAACTCTCAACCATGAGCTACTTCAACCATTGAACCCCTCAATCCAAAAGCCCCCAAATCAAAACCCATGAAATCATAAAACTTTGGTGATTGTGCTTCTGAATTTTATTGATGAAGAGATTGGTGGAAAAAATAAATTCCTCTTGTTCACATCAGGTCTACTCACTTCACATTTATTGAAGAAAATTATTTGACATTGAAGTTCATAGATAGATAAATCTTTTCATGTTCTATTCATTCTTATGCGTATTTTTTTTTTTTAAATAGGCTAAAACGTTCAAAACCAAATCAATAACTTTTTTCTTTTTAAGTTTGAAAATATGAATTAAATTAAAACCATATGACACATATTGTGTTCTTGGACAGGTTTCTTGAATCTAAATCATAGGTTTATATAACATTCCATGTTCCTGTATGTTGCCTTTTATGCATGATTTTGTGTGAATCGCCTCTTTGTCACGTAAAAGGGGATTGCAATGGGACGCCTTCTCTTGGTGCCAAAATTTGTGCTAGATGTGGATTATTGAGGTTTCCTAATTAGTTTTTAGGTATAATTTAAATATTTACAACAATACCATACATTATGGTCTGGAATTGACTGTGGGTGGTTCATTGTTACCTTTTTGTCAATATATTTTTTTTAGCAGCAAATTATTATGCAATAATTGACTATGCTCTCCAATTGTTTGCATTATCTTTTTATATAGGTAATTTTTCCCTATAAATTCTGTTACAAAAGTAATTTATTGTATACACCAGTCATTTGACAAAAGGTGCCTAAATTCTTACTGGATGTGTATAAGAGGACGAATAGCATGATTTCTCCCTTCCTCTTGGAGCTTCAGTCCGAAGGGAGGTATATCAATTGTTTTCTTGATAGGATGGGAGGTAATTTTTCTTTATAGTATTGTAGCATATGTAAAATCCTTGACTTTTTTAGAAAATTTTGCCTCTGCTTAGTTTCTGTAACTTCAATGTTTATTGTTAAAAGTTTTCTGCTTGTATAAATTAAATTATCTCATTTATGTCTAATGTTGTTGCCTTATTGCCTTGATCACTATTCGAAATGGAGTGATGTATCATTCTCGAGTAATACTTGAACTGAAAACATGATGTAGAGATAAAGTTAACGATTTTTTTATTAACTTATTTTTTTCTTGTAAAAACTTGGTCAATTGGAGCTATTTTGAATTCAATATTCTTTTTTTCAAATTTCTATCATTTTTTTGAATTTTTATCTTTTTTTTTTTGTGTTTGTTGCTTTTTCAATCAGATTCTTGATTTCTATCACTTTTTTAGTGACTTGTATGTCATTTTTCAATAAAAAGGTGACGCTTAACATTTGATTTCTATGCCTCCTCACTTTTTTTGAATTTGTTTAATTTTTTTTTTAAAATTTGTGTCACTTTTTTGAATTTTTGAAACTTTTTTCTCACTTTTTTGAATTTTTGTCACTTTTTTTAGTGTTTATCACTTCTTTCAATCGTCTTTTTGAAATTTCTATCACTTTTTTTAGTAACAAGCATCACTTTTTAATAAAAAGTGACATTGTATGTAATTTTTTTAAATAAAAAATTATATTAAACTTTTAAAAGTGACATTGTGTCACTTTTTCTTAAAAAAAGTGACATCGTGTCACTTTTTAATTTTACACAATATTTTTTACTTTTAAAAAACTTTTCATATAATAGCTCTAATTTTAAAGATATTTTTGTAAGTTGTCCAAAAAAAATTCCTGTGTACCTGCCCCCAAGCCCATTTAATCTTTAGAGTATGTACTATATATACTCTTTGGAGAAAAAAAAAAAAAAAAAAAATTCTTGT
>NC_036237.1:1301215-1314477 GCF_002742605.1 Olea europaea var. sylvestris
ATATACTCTTTGGAAAAAAAAAAAAAAAAAAAAAGAATTCATGTGTATTAACCCAATAGAATTTTTTTTCTCCTCTTGACTTCGTTGCTGCCATCACCAAAGATAATATATGCCAATCAATACAAAATTAAAGATAAGATTATTATAATATAAAAATATTGAGGATATAGCTGTTAAATAAGTAAATGCAATGACCTTTAGCCCCTCTTGGATAGAAATTAAAATTAAAATTTTAGCAGATTTTGATAAAAATTGATGAAATATGAAATTGAAAAGTTTTTTGGATCGTATGAAACGTATGGTTAAAATTAATAATTGACTTTGACTTATATTTTAATAATTTTTTTTTTTTTATGTTGCCAAAAGAGGGCATAATGTAATTAAATGTCGCTTTTAGCCCCCGTTGGGCCCTCATTTTTGGTAATGAAAATAGGTGAAATGGTGTTTTTTTTGGAAAAATGAGTAGTTGAAAAAGAAGAAATTTTTTTTGATTTTACGTATAATATTATTTTAAGAAAGATTGCGTAATTGAAAATATGAGAGAAAAAAATAGAATGTAGGGGAATGTAATTTAATGACGACTAAACGGGGGCTTAATAAAAAATGGTGGTGTAAATATATTTATCCAAAAAATCAATATTTTATTAAAAAGATTACTATACTCCCAATCCAACTTCTTATTAGGTAGGAAGGCTAAAAAAAAAAAATTGTTGGAGAAGTTTTTGTTTCTTGGACTCGAATTTGGGATCGACACCCATTTCTAAGGAAAAATGAATTTTAAAATAATAAATTGATGGAAAATGTGTGAATGAAAATTTTTTAATTTATGCGTAATATTATTTTAATGAAAAATATATTATTAAAAAAAAAAGAATAAAAATTTACTTTGAGAAAAATAGGAATCAAACCTGACTTAAAACAAGGGCTTATTCAAATGGGCGTAGAAAAAGGAAAAGTGGGGAATTTATTTGACAGTCCAAAAACGATGTCGTTAATTTGTTTTCAGTAGTCACTGGTCCGCTGCACAAGAAAAACAACACTTTTATTTTTTAACCTAGATTTTGCCAAAATCAATTAACCACTTATTTCTGTCGAGTATCATCTCTGTAAGTTGAATCTTTTCCTAAATCAGGTTTTATACTGAAATTTTTGCTTTCTGATGGAATGCATTTCATCATATGTACAAAATCCACATACATACGCACACATATATCTAAGGTATATGATTAATTATTTTAATGTGGTATTTGAGTTAGACAATTGGAATGGCGGCTGAACAACCAAAAGAGGCGACTGAGGACGCAAAGATCGATCTATTCGAAGATGATGACGAGTTTGAGGAGTTTGAAATTGGTCAAGGTAAATCATTTATGCATTTATTATTATTATTTTTTTAACCATTATCTGTTATTTTATATAGAATTTTGAGTCTTTGACATTGTATTAAAGTATAGTTGTCTATATACGATTTTTCTTTGAATGTCATCTGTGGATTGAATCAAGCGAAAGGAATATAATCTTTTAATTGAACTATTCTCTTAAAATTATGTATGTTAATACTTTTTTTTACCAAACAGTTTGTTTTGAATGTGTATTAATAGTCTACTTTCGTCCTGGGATCCTCTCGTCTTCCACTGTCTATTCTTGCAGATTGGTCTTGATGCAATATTCCAATACAATTATCTTCATTGTGATCTGCCTTTTTGTAAAAATTCATTGCCTGAACATATGGAAGCTGATTCCTCGACTGAAATACTCTTTTCTTGTCTCTACATATTGCAAACTTGCTTGTACTTAACTTTTTTAGGTGAAAAATAAAATAAAATAGTAAAATCTTGTTGGGATTGATCAACATGGTTGTCGGCTGGATTGGCATGAAACCATCTTTCTTATGAGTGCAATGTCGTATTGTGAAGTATTCATGCCAATCCACCATCCCTCTATACTATATTTTTGGTGGGGTCTAGATGGACAGTAATGAGCAAGCATGTTCGGTCATTAAATTTACTTTTAAATGATTATAGAGAACAAAATAATGCTTTCAATGTCATTTCGTAGGACAATAAAATAAATGACATCAATCATTACGACTAATTAAGCCTTATTCCCAATAACGGCAATGTCCCTAGTGTTTCAATAATTGTTTTTGATTCTTTCAGGCAATGTAAGTTGCATGAATCAAGCTAGTTTATTGGAGTTGCCGATCTTATTTGCTATTTTATTCCAAGCATTCTTAATTCTTATGAGCTATTCGACTTAGGCACTTCTATCGGTTCGATGCACGATTTGATTCTTGGCTTTGGTTGTGTCCATATGGACAGGCTTCATACTGGAGCAATATACTTGATTAATAAAATATTCAGCATTTGGTTTTGTTTTAAATTAGGAATGAGAAAATTGGGTCGCACTTGAAAGACTATAGATTACATCAATTCATGCTAAAACAAAGAGGCAGAGCTTAACTCACAATGTAGCTATTGAGTTAATAATAGATTTTCAATTTGTCATGATTCGCAATGTAGTTGTGATGAGGACATCTCCTTTGGACTACTTTCCAGTTTTGTTTTGGGCTTGTATTGTGTTTTGTAATTGGGCTAGTTTAGTATTTTGCTTTGGGCTTGCATTATATATGTAGGTTGGCCCAAGCCCTTTTTATATTTTGTATTTTTTATATATATTCAGCCCTTTGTGTAAGTGGGGGATAGATTGGATGAATGAAATGATATTTGAGTGTTAAACACTTTCTCTCCCTCCCTTCCTCTTCTCTCCTCCTCCTTCTCTGGTTGTCTATCCTGCTCCTTCTGCTGGTTCCTTTAGTTTTCTTATTTTCTACTTCTATCTTTGAGCTACATCAAAGTGTATCAGAGTCAAAACCTGGTTTCTTTCATCAAGTTTCTTGTTAACTGTTGCTGGAACATCTGCAGGCAAAACTGGGAATTATTAATGTCTTTCTCCACCTCTTCCCATAAATCGTAAGAGTCATATTCATCCACCAGTAAACCTTAATGTTATATGAACTTTTGTAATATTCCCAAACTGCTAGACGCAGCTCTTAACTCCAACCACATCCTAGCTCGCCACCGCCTTCTCTACACCTGTTTAAACCACTGCAACACCACGCTCTCAATAGCTCCCTACCAATATTCACACTATTAGCCTAACCAAATCCACAACACAGTGACCAAATTTCCATCTAACATAATATACGACCTAACGCGAAATTACAGCAACCAGAAATTGAGCCAATTCTTTTCCGAACTCGGACCACTCATGACAACCAGGAGCACCCACCCCATGACAGCAAGGAATCAATTCCATCGGCACCCGTAATCCACTAATTGACTACCTAACACCTTTCCAATCTCCAGCAACATATATACACAAATCCAACCGTCTAGTATGTTCTAAGGGTTGGGGGGTTCGCCATTGGTTACGGAAAATTATTTGAAGCAGTTCTATTTCCTGAGAACAAATTTCTCATCAATGAGCCGAATTAGCCCAATAATTCTGTTGGTTATAGTAATTCTATCAGTTGTGTTCTTCATATTTGGTCTGCTACAATTTCTTATTAGATGCCTCATGAAAAGGCCATCCTTTTCATCAATTTCTCAATCCAATAGAGTCCCAGAAACATCTGGTTCCCGTACTTTTCAAAGGCAGCTGCATCAACTCTTTCATCTACACGATTCTGGCCTCGATCAAGCTCTGATTGATGCTCTACCAGTCTTCTACTATAAGGATATTGCGGGATTGAAGGAGCCATTTGATTGTGCTGTTTGTTTATGCGAATTCTCGGATTTTGACAAGCTCAAATTTATTCCAAATTGTGGCCATGCTTTTCATATGCATTGTATAGAAACTTGGCTTTTGTCAAACTCAACGTGTCCTTTGTGTAGAGGTCTCATTAACCCTGAACTTCTTCCGGGACATCGTGTGTTTAATTTTAACGAGTCGATGGAACAATGGAATCGTGAATATGCTGATGGTGAGAACGGGACATTTTCATGTCAAAACCAGGGAATGTTGCAAGAAAATGAAGGTGAATTGAGGGTGTTTTCTGTTAGGCTTGGTAAGTTCAGAAGCCCGGATGGAGGTCGTGAAAGAGATGGAATTCAAAGTGAGATCAGTAGCAGCAATCTGGATGCGAGGAGATGTTATTCTCTGGGCGCATTTCAGTACATAGTCGGTGATTTGGATCTGCGAATAACTCTGTCCAGTGAAAATAGAAACAAAGTGAGAAATCCTTTTTTCGACTCTGATGGTAATACTACTAGTCGTGTGGAAACAAGACATGACGATGGGAAATGTGTACCCAATGCTGCTAGAGATGAACGGAAGATTAATGTTAGGACAAGAGGTGATAGTTTCTCCTTCTCCAAGATTTGGCTATGGCCCAAAAAAGACACATTCATAGGTTTTTCAGAATCAAATGTTGGTGTAAGTTCTTCTAGCATTGGAATGCCTGTTACTAACAGAAGTAATGCAGTATGAACTGTTATCTATTTCAGTTAGGGCACGGTCGGCCTTGCATTATTGGAAAGGACAATTGACATGATCCGATAGTATAAAGAACTGATTTTAACGTCTTTTTCTTCCTTAATACTGTCAAGTGTCAAGTACCATCCAATCTACTTGGCCAAACATACTGTTACAGTGAATTTTTTGAGACACACTCCAATGTAAAATCCTACAAATGGGTCTCGGGGCAAATGAGGCCAAAGGTACGTATGCTAAGTGAACCAAGAAGTTATGAGTTAGAGTCGAAATCCCTTTTTCACTACTTAAATTCGCTTATGCAATGTAACACATTATGGAAACATTATATTAAATTAGAGAATATGCATTTTACGTTTATTTTACGCCTTTTGTTGTTGCCTAATTTGTACTTGGTTTTGACAAGCTTATATTATTTAGAGGTTCTATATGTCTATATTTTATTTTCAAGTTAAAAGTCTGTTTGGTCACAAATATTTATGTGTTGGTTCCTATTTAGTCACTCATAATTTTTTCTAATTTCATTTATCACCTAACTTTATAGACATGAATGAGTTTTTAAAAATGTCACATGCGTTAACTTACATAACTGATGGTTGCGTACACTGAATCAATACTTCTGATTCAGAATCGAACTTTAGCCCAATTTGATTTTTATGGCTTAAAAAGTCATTTTTTATATGTGCAACATAAAAATATGAAAAATTAGTCTAATCCTAACTCCGTCACTGTTTTGGTTGATTTAATGTCATATTCAATTATTGTGAACATAAATAACGATAGAGTAAAAGGCCTACTTTTGATTTTATTTTTGATAGAAGAGTTTTTGAAAAAAGTTATCTTTCTTTTTGTTTGAAAATTAATGTTTAAAATAACTTTTTAATCTAAAAGTGGTTTTAGAAGATGCCACATTGATCTAATATATTCTAAAAGCTCTTTTAACGGGACCTCTAAAAGCTCTTTTAAAGGGAAAAAATACTTTTATAAAATTAGTCAAATGGATACAAAAGCAGTTTTTGAATCTCAACAGTTCCGTTTGCTTTTCAGAAAATCATGTCAAACGGACCCTAAGTGCGGGTTGTATTATGTTTTCAACATCTTCAAGTGTAAGCTTCTTAAAAGTGTTGACAATTGATTTCAACTAATAATTTTGGTTTGAGGGCTAAGGAACTAATGATCTCGATCTTGATTTGTGGCTTAATTTGGTCCATGTCTACCAACCTTTTTGACTAATCTCTTAGCAATTTGTTCCTCTGTTTGAGGTGCAAGTGTGGATGGACAATTGGTGACATAATTATGATGTATAATGGAATTAGATGAGGATCTCATTCTTAATGATTGGAATAGCCACTTCCAAAATGACAAGGCGATAAACCCATTATTTTTTATGGTAACAGTCCCCAACTTATTTCGTTTGGCAGAATTCTATCTGGGAAAAGCCATTTGTATCTGCACATCATCTTTGACATCATTCGAATTGATAATATCTGATTGGTGAAAAAATTGTTTATTTTTTTAAACATCCAATAGTGTGGTGTCGAGTGGTATAATGTGAAAAATAACGTAACATGTGATGCACGTATAGCATGATTGATTCTATTTAACCTTCTGATTTTGAATCATTCTTTGTATAACGTAAATCTTTTCCTTCTATGGAACTATGTGGTGGTTAATTGACACCACGGTTTCTTCGAATTTCGTCGTGCTCTAATTGCATTAAAGGTTCTTAAAGTTTACTTAGACGTTCTTATGTTTTCATCACATTTTTACCTTTAACATTTCCTTAATGAGCATATTTCATTTGTAATGAGAGTTTCCATCCAAAATTATGCTAAGAGAACGTTAAAAGACTTATTTGCTCTTTATATTTCGATTAAACAAAAAAAAAATAATAAATAGTACAATTATGTATTTGCCTCGTATTTTAAAGTTCATTAACATAACCTTTGAAAGGGAAAATTTCATAAGAGTTTAAATATCATACATTTCAAAATTTAAAAAAAAAAAAGTTTCAAATTTCAAAAATTATATTGTTATTAAAATTTATTTATGATTAAATTAAGTAATTATTATTTTATTAATTAAATATATTTATGTCATAGATCTATATAATTTGTCATGAATTAACGATTTTATTGATCACTTATTATTTTTTGGTCACAAATCAAAAATTTTATGTCACAAATTATTTTATGGTCATAGTTCAAAAATTTTATAAGTCACAATTTGTTCATTGGTCACAAATTGAAAATTTATAAGTTACGATTTATTTATTGATCACAAATCACAAATATTACAAGTCACAACTTATTATACAGTCACAAATTATTAAATTACTGGTCACAGATTAACAATTTTTTAAGTCACACATTATTTTTTTGTCACAATTTATATTTTTTATTGGTCATATTATTTATTGATCACAGTTGACCAAATAATTTGTGACCACCACCAACCTTGCGACCATTATCTCATCACCGCCACCACCACTTTAACAAATCAATCCACCGCAGAAAACACCACCACATCGTCAACGCCAGTTCCACCACCAACAAAAAAATTATTACAGTAATCGCGACCGTCACAACAACAAATCGAACCCAAATTTCATTGATCTCCTGTTAATCTAGTGCCACCTACATTGCCTACATTATGACCACCACCATCAATGCCAAGCTATGACTACCAAAAACTACCATTAATTACTCGCCACCGTGACAGCATCGCAAAATAAATCCAAAATCAGAAGCGACAACCACTACAACGACCACCACCGAAGCCAATGTCACCAACAAATCAAATCCAAAATTACTAGCATCCCACAACCGCCATCATTACTCCACCTCACCGTCACTGTCGTCGCCATCCCAAATCGCTGACGCAGATCCACAAACACTCTAAAACTGATACCAATGGCACACTTGAACCAACACCACACCCAAACCACCACAGCAGCACACCCAAACCACCATGCCAACAACGATGATTTTAGATTTTAGAAACTTCCAAAATCGATACCGACACAGATCTGCAAAGCCTTGCAGTGATGATTGGAGCACGGTGTCGTACAGCCTTGCGTTGAAGAGGCGACGGAGAAGGGAGGAAGAGGAAGGAGAGGCGTGATGAGAGAGAGTTACGGGTTTGGTGGGTAGTGGGTAAGGTTTTGATATTTTCCTAATTTTATTAGTTTATCTAGATAATTAATATAAAAAAAAAATTGATTTTTGAAATGTGAAACTTCCATCCTGATTTTAGAATGTTGAATTTTTAAAGTATGGTTTGATATAATTTCCACCTTTTGAAAATCGTCACTCGAAGGCATAGGATGGGGAGGCAGGGGTTGGGCTTTAGCCCCCTGCCCCCAAGCCAATTTAATCTTTAGTTTAAAACAAATATTTGTTCTTTGGAAAAAAAATTGAGGAAATTAGGCCCATTACCCCCTAAAAAATGATCAATTAGAATAATACACTTATAACCCGTAAATAATACGTTTAAAATACCCCCAAATCATTTCGAAATCATCCAACTAGTAGAGAACTCCAAAATTCTTGCTGAGAAACTCTCACCCATGAGCTGCTTCAACCAATGAACCCCTAAATCCCAAAAGCCCCCAAATCAAGACCCATGAAATCATAAAACTTTGGTGATTGTGCTTCTGAATTTTATTGATGAAGAGATTGGTGGAAAAAATAAATTCCTCTTGTTCACATCAGGTCTACTCACTTCACATTTATTGAAGAAAATTATTTGACATTGAAGTTCGTAGATAGATAAATCTTTTCATGTTCTATTCATTCTTATGCGTATTCTTTTTCTTTTCTTTTTTTAAATAGGCTAAAAAGTTCAAAACCAAATCAATAACTTTTTCTTTTTAAGTTTGAAAATATGAATTAAATTAAAACCATATGACACATATTGTGTTCTCGGATAGGTTTCTTGAATCTAAATCATAGGTTTATATAACATTCCATGTTTCTATATGTTGCCTTTTATGCATGATTTTGTGTGAACCGCCTCTTTGTCACGTAAAAAGGGGATTGCAATGGGACGCCTTCTCTTGGTGCCAAAATTTGTGCTAGATGTGGATTATTGAGGTTTCCTAATTAGTTTTTAGGTATAATTTAAATATTTACAACAATACCATACATTATGGTCTGGAATTGACTGTGGGTGGTTCATTGTTACCTTTTTGTCAATATATATTTTTTAGCAGCAAATTATTATGCAATAATTGACTATGCTCTCCAATTGTTTGCATTATCTTTTTATATAGGTAATTTTTCCCTATAAATTCTGTTACAAAAGTAATTTATTGTATACACCGGTCATTTGACAAAAGGTGCCTAAATTCTTACTGGATGTGTATAAGAGGACGAATAGCATGATTTCTCCCTTCCTCTTGGAGCTTCAGTCCGAAGGGAGGTATATCAATTGTTTTCTTGATAGGACGGGAGGTAATTTTTCTTTATAGTATTGTAGCATATGTAAAATCCTTGACTTTTTTAGAAAATTTTGCCTCTGCTTCGTTTCTGTAACTTTAATGTTTATTGTTAAAAATTTTCTGCTTAGATAAATTAAATTATCTCATTTTTGTCTAATGTTGCTGCCTTACTGCCTTAATCACTATTCGAAATGGAGTGATGTATCATTCTCGAGTAATACTTGAACTGAAAACATGATGTAGAGATAAAGTAAACGATTTTTTTATTAACTTATTTTTTTCTTGTAAAAACTCGGTCAATTGGAGCTATTTTGAATTCAATATTCTTTTTTCAAATTTCTATCATTTTTTTGAATTTTTATCATTTTTTTGTGTTTGTTGCTTTTTCAATCATATTCTTGATTTCTATAACTTTTTTAGTGACTTGTATGTCATTTTTCAATAAAAAGGTGACGCTTAACATTTGATTTCTATGCCTCCTCACTTTTTTTGAATGTGTAATTTTTTTAAAAAAAATTTGTGTCACTTTTTAAATTCGTCACTTTTTTGAATTTTTGAAACTTTTTTCTCACTTTTTTGAATTTTTGTCACTTTTTTTAAGTGTTTTTCACTTCTTTCAATCGTCTTTTTGAAATTTCTATCACTTTTTTTAGTAACAAGCATCACTTTTTAATAAAAAGTGACATTGTATGTAATTTTTTAAATAAAAAATTATATTAAACTTTTAAAAGTGACATTGTGTCACTTTTTCTTAAAAAAAGTGACATCGTGTCACTTTTTAATTTTACACAATATTTTTTACTTTTAAAAAACTTTTCATATAATAGCTCTAATTTTAAAGATATTTTTGTAAGTTGTCCAAAAAAAATTCCTGTGTACCTGCCCCCAAGCCCATTTAATCTTTAGAGTATGTACTATATATACTCTTTGGAAAAAAAAAAAAAAAAAAAGAATTCTTGTGTATTAACCCAATAGAATTTTTTTTTTCTCCTCCTGACTTCGTTGCTGCCATCACCAAAGATAATATATGCCAATCAATACAAAATTAAAGATAAGATTATTATAATATAAAAATATTGAGGATATAGCTGTTAAATAAGTAAATGCAATGACCTTTAGCCCCTCTTGGATAGAAACTAAAATCAAAATTTTAGCAGATTTTGATAAAAATTGATGAAATATGAAATTGAAAAGTTTTTTGGATCGTATGAAATGTATGGTTAAAATTAATAATTGACTTTGACTTATATTTTAATAAGTTTTTTTTTATGTTACCAAAAGAGGGCATAATGTAATTAAATGTCGCTTTTAGCCCCCGTTTGGCCCCCATCTTTGGTAATGAAAATAGGTGAAATAGTGTTTTTTTTGAAAAAATGAGTAGTTGAAAAAGAAGGAAAATTTTTCGATTTTACGTATAATATTATTTTAAGAAAGATTGTGTGGTTGAAAATAGGAGAAAAAAAAAAGAATGTAATTTAATGACAACTAAAGGGGGCTTAATAAAAAATGGTGGTGTAAATATATTTATCCAAAAAATCAATATTTTATTAAAAAGATTACTATACTCCCAATCCAACTTCTTATTAGGTAGGAAGGCTAAAAAAAAAAATTGTTGGAGAAGTTTTTGTTTCTTGGACTCGAATTTGGGATCGACACTCATTTCTAAGGAAAAATGAATTTTAGAATAATAAATTGATGAAAAATGTGTGAAAGAAAAATTTTTGATTTATGCGTAATATTATTTTAATAAAAAATATATTATTAAAAAAATGAATAAAAATTTACTTTGATAAAAATGGGAATCAAACCTGGCTTAAAACAAGGGCTTATTCAAATGGGGGTAGAAAAAGGAAAAGTGGGGAATTTATGGGAAATACATCAAAATAGTCTAAATAAAAGGAGGATTTTCCAAATTAGACTAAGAAATAAAAACATTTCCAAAATAACCTTCAAACAACTATCCTTCCAAAAATACCCCTTATAGAGAAATTGCAACCAAAGCCACTACAATGTATAAAAACTTTCAAAAAGGTCCTCAAGAAAATATAAACCAAAAATCTTTAATTAATATAAATCTAAATATTATAGAAAATTTTATTGACCTTAGAAATGCAACAAAAAGTGAATTAAATTATTTAGAAGAAGAACTTAAAGGATTCTTTGTAGAATATTTAGATCCAAAATTAAAAAATAAAAATGTTTCTATAAATAATAATATAATTAAAACAGAAAATGATATATATAAATTAATTCCTAATCTGAGAAGAAGAATTAAAGAATTAAATAAAATTATTAAGGAAAAAGTATTAATAAAAAATAGTGAATTTTATAAATTTTATTGCGACATTTTAGATACTTATGAAGATTTTAATTGGCTCAAAAATATTAACCCCTCCGCTGCTCATTCCGATCAAATGGTATCAGAGCCATGTTACGAACCAAAAATTATGATGAATATAGTAGATGAAGAAAATATAATTGAAGAATTTTTGAAAAAAGTTGAAAAACATAAAAAACCTAGTTATCCTTATTTACCTAAGAATACCACAAATGAAAATTTTGGGGATATACATAAAAGATTAGAGAATTTAGAACATAATCTGCAAATAGGAAATGCCCTCTTAGATAAAAACCTTAGAGGAAAAGATATGATTATAATTAATCCACCCCAAGATTTTAGAATAACACAAAATAAAGGAAAAAAGCATGAAGAAAAACAATATATGATTACAGATGTAGAAGAATTAGAACAAAAATTCTTAGAATCTACAGGAGAAGAGTATGAAGAATATAAAAAACAGTTAGAAGAATTAACTGAAAAAATGAAAAATATAAAAATGAATACTAATCCATCTTCAAGTCATGATATAAAAGTAGAATTTAGTAGTGATGAAGAACAAGATTATCCTTATGGTACTACAATACCACTTAAAGATGGTCTTAATCAATATAGAAAAACACAGAAAAGATACACTGGAAATGTAAGAAAACAATCCATAAAAGAGATAAATCCAATGAAATCTTATAATGAACCAATCCATACAACAGGAATATGGTTAGATTTAGACTGTGTAGATAAAAATAAAGCTATTGAAACATGAGTAAAAAGTACAGATCTAGCTATATAATTTAATAAATGGGAAACATATACAGCTTATGGATTTATAGAACATACATTCAGAGGAATTGTTTCTGAATGGTGGAGAAAGTTACCAGAAATTATTAAAGGAAGGATAAAATATGGAACAAGTAGAACTGAGGTATTAGATAATAGAAATACTTTAAATGAACAAAACATACAGGAAATATTAAAGAGATTTGAAAAGATCTTAAGAACAGAATTTCTAGGAGATAGGTATGCTTCTAATGAAGAAGAAAGAAAACAAGATGAATATAACCAAGGAATGATCTTAATGGAAAATTTAAAGATATGTGATATGTGTGAGTTAGAAAGATATACATGTAAATTTGAAGAAATATACTATATACTTAATCAAGGAGATTATCAGGAAAATAAACCTATCCTAAGATCTTATTTTACCAAGTTACCATTCCCATGGGGAATTAAGTTACTGAAAGAATATGAGAAAATATTACCTTTAGGAAAAGAGGAAGGAGTTGAAATAGATAGTCTAGAAAGTAGAATTGAATTTACAAGAAGAATGATAGGAATATGGTGCAGAGAAGCACTAGAAAATAAGAAAGCTTATAAAATAAGAAAAAATTCATTATGTTGTTATAAAGATAATGGCCAAGTTGAACAATTTGGATGCCATAAGAAAAAATATAAACCATATAAGAAATAAAAAAGGAAATTCAAAAACTATAAAAAATTCAATAAAAGGAATTTTAAACCACATAAAAAATATTTCAAGAAAAGAAATTGGAATAAGAAATTTAAACCAAGAAACATTAAAAAATGTAGATATTTTATTTGTAATGAAGAAGGACACATTGCCCCTCAATGTCCTAAAAAGAAAGATAGACAAAATATAAAAACTCTTAGAATTTATGAAAAATTCCAAGAAGATAGTGATATAAAACCAATTGAATATTTTGAAGATTTAAACAGTGAATGTAGTAGTATTTATGAATTAGATACATCTTCATCAGAAGAAGATTATGAGGAGATAGTATACATGAACCAGGAGATACAACAATCAGAAATAGAAATAGAGACAACTGAAGAAGTTGAAGATTCTATAGAAGGCATTAATCAGGAAATAACTTTTGATATTAAAAAATATGCAGGAATCACTAAAAAGATATTAGATCTGCAAGAAAAAGATGTATTTCATCAAGGATTCTTAGGAATTTTACCAAAGGC
>NC_036237.1:1314818-1317090 GCF_002742605.1 Olea europaea var. sylvestris
AATTTAAGTATTGCTGAACCATCAAGTTCACAATATTACATTAAGACAAGATATGTAAACCAAGAAGGATTTAAGAAAAATCTTCTTGTCCTTTTAGATACTGGAGCAGATAAAAGTCATGTAAATACCAAGTTTGTTAATCACCTAATAGACTTTGAAATACCTAAACCATATATATTTAAGGATTATTTAGGAAATAATCTTGAAATAAGAAAATATGTTAAATTTCCTCTTATACCTGTAGGAGAGGATCAGAAAGAATACACTAAAGAAATAATTCTATATAAGGATGAATTATATGGAGTAGATCGTTCACCTATTCTACTAGGAATGAACTTTCTTGAAAAATATAGTCCTTATAAAATCTGTCAAGGATATTTAAAAATAACAGTTGATGATAATCCAATTATCATTCCAAGAATAGATGAAAATATGAAATCATTGTTATCATGGAAAGAGTAATAAGTACTAATCCCATGAGCTCATATATTGAAATTACACTCAATATAAAAAATTATTGTAGAATTAATTTTCACGCTTACTTAGATACAGGAAGTACAATAAGCCTTTGCTTACCAAATGTACTGCCATCTGAATACTGGAAATATAATTCAAAGAAAGTAGTAACTGCTACAACAGCAGGTGGAAATAAAGTAATATACAGCAAGTATGCTACTCAAGTACCTTTTCTAATTTCCTTTAGAGAAGTATTTGTTGATACAATATATATGTCAACCACAATAGGATGTGATATTTTATTAGGACAAAATTTTCTATTAAAATATGCATCATTTACACAATATATTGATAAATATATGTTCACGACACCTTGTGCACATAAAATATTTACACCAAAAATAAATAAAGCTGTTACAATTGCATATAGAGATATAAATCATCAAAGTTCTTCAACCCAGCGTGGTGGATGTTGGAGTACAGAAAAATTTAAACCAGTGACGGTCTTAAAAATGACAACGGAAAATAGGCTAGAAAAATTGAAAAAAGAAATCTCTGAAACATATTCTGAAAATCCATTAGAAAAATGGAATACAGATAAAGTAAAGGCAAAGATAGAATTAACTAATCCAGATACTATAGTAAGGGTCAAACCTATGAAATATAGTGTTGATGATCAAAAAGAATTTAAAAACCAGATAAAAGAATTGCTAGAAACCAGATTGATTAGACCAAGTAAAAGTCCACATAGCAGCCCAGCCTTTATGGTTAGAAAACATAGTGAGATAAAAAGAGGAAAAGCCAGGATGGTTATAAACTACAAAAAATTGAATGAAGTTACCAAATTTGATGGATACTACTTGCCAAATAAGGACACCCTTATTAAACAAGTACAGAACAAAAAGATATTTTCAAAATTTGATTGTAAGTCAGGGTTTTGGCAAATCATGCTTACAGAAGAAAGTAAACCTCTAACTGCATTTAGTACCCCCAATCCTTTAGGACAATACGAATGGAATGTAATGCCATTTGGATTGAAAAATGCACCACAGATATTTCAGAGAAGAATGGATGAGGTAATCAAGTCAATTACTCATTTTTGTATTGCATACGTAGATGATTTACTTATTCATTCAAATAACATTGATGAACATATTGAGCATCTTGAGAAATTCTGTTATATTATGAAAAAACATGGTATTACACTTTCTCAAAAGAAAGGCGAGATAGATAAAACAGAAATAGAATTCTTAGGATTATTTATAAAAGAAGGAGAATTGCAATTGCAATCCCATATTGGAGAAAAGTTTCAAGAATTTCCTGAAGAAATCAAAGATAAAAAATAATTACAAAGCTTCCTCGGTATATTAAATTATGCTGAAGGATTCATTGAAAACTGTGCTAAATTGAAAAATTATTTTCTTCCAAAATTAAGAAAAAATATAATGTGGTCTTGGGAAGAGCAAGATTGTGAAAATATAAGAAAGGTAAAAGAAGAATTAAAGGTATTGCCTAAACTTATAATACCCCAAGAAGAAGATTTTTTTATCCTGGAAACTGATGCTTCAGATTACTACTGGGGAGCAGTGTTAAAAATTAAAAAGAATCATAAAGAATATAAATGCGAAAAAGATTGTTGTTGTCCTGAAATACTTGCAGGTTACACATCAGGAACATTCAAAGAAGTTGAAACAAGATATGAGACGAATAGAAAAGAACTCATTGCTGTAAAAAGAGGAGTCCAAAAATATGAAGATTATTTATTACCAAAAAAGTTCTTGATTAGAACTGATAATACTCAAGTTAAAGCATTTTT
>NC_036237.1:1317421-1320441 GCF_002742605.1 Olea europaea var. sylvestris
CACCAGCCAACTGGGTTCGAAATTGCTTTGAAATAGGAAATATACTTTGTATATATCCTAGTAAGGATCTCAAGGAGATAGCTTAGCTTCCAGCCAACATTAGGAAAGCTGTTAAAAGATATACTGAAGTTGTTAAAACAACAAATATATACATCAGATTCCATTCAGCAACAATGGAATGGGATCCTGTTCTTGAATATATGCATCCATCGTTCCATGTGATCAAAATGGGACTAACAAATCAACATTTTTTGCCAGCCAATCAAAAGGTTGTTAAAAATGGATATCAAGATATTCTAAACATGATGCCCTACAGGAGAGCAAAAGGGTATAAAGAGATATTTGAACATGTAACTCAAATAATTACTGAGAGAGAAAAAATATGGGTTTATCCATCTGAAGACCATATTATTTATTCCAATGCAAGGATGAATACCAAAGAAGAAGATATTGTTATCTTGATCACTTATTATCTGCAATTATATCCAACTAAGTACACGGATCAGAGGATATGGCTAAAGAACTATGCAAATTACTCTGAAATTACAGTGATCACCATTGTGAATACTGTGTTGTTGAAGATATGAGTCAAGCATCTCTTAATGATGAAGAATTCCCTGCAGAATTCTTTGATTCAAAAATGGAGAAGTGATGATGACTAAAGTAGCCATTTATCACTACTTTAATAAAGAAATTTATTAAAGAAAAACTGTGGCTACTAGAAGACAGAAGATAATGCAAGAAAAGTCTCTATAATTGTGACTACTTCCTATTAATGGTCACAAGTGGCAGACAAAGATAAGGCATCCAATTTCAAGATAAGAGGTCCATCCATCAAAAAGATAATGAAGAATTCGGTGGAGATAAGATGACCTAGCTACCCAACAAAGAAAGGTGGAAAACACCTGTCCAAGATAAGATTCCAAAATCTTCTATAAAAGGAGGCATGAAGGAAGGAGGAAAATATCTCGAAATACCTTGAAATAACTTCTCTTAAAACACATTTGAGAGAAATCTTTTGTAATCTGTATACACCACTTGTATTCAGAAAAATATTAGATAGCTTGAAGATAGGAAAACGTGTAATAAGGTAATCACTTATGGAGTTCTAAACTTCATAAGGTGAGTACCAAAGGTATGTAAATATAGTTTATAAGCATGTACAATTTCAGTTCATGAATATTAAAGTAAAGTTTGTTATGTTCAACAAAGCTTACATAAAAGGATTTCGTTAAGTTTCTCATGATTCCTCGACAGTACAGATAGAGATTTTAAAAGATTTTCAAAATTTTGATTTTGAATGGATGTTAGCCATGCCAAAGTACCTGTATTTGATGAATGGTTTAGGGGAAAAGGCAGTTTTCTAACGAAAATTTGTAGCACATTGTGTGTGAGTTATCTTTTAAAATTTCGTTTCAAGTAGGAACTTGATTCTGAAAAGAGTTTGGATAGAGGTGAAAACAGAGACTCTGGATACTGTGAGATAGCGTCTGTGGAAACACGGCTAGTTCTCTAGAATGAGAAATGCAACCTTAATTGAAAAACCTTTTGCGGAGGCAGTTGTGGACCCAAATGATTTCAAAACATTTTAAATCTTTACTTGATTCAGAAGACTGATTAAGTACATGTAAAGCATCTATAAGAGTATACTGGAGGGAAAGCCTGTTTATTTCCAATTGATTACTGTAAGTTATTTACTTTCTTTTACATGCTTATGCTTTAATTATCTTTGATGAGCAATTCACAAGCATCCACTTCCACGATTAATGATGATAATAATCTTATTTTATTTTTAGATGAAAAAGATGTTTCGTTCTTGCTTAAATTAGATGTAAAATCTGATGTTATATTCCCTATTGGTAAAGAAAAAATTGAAGAAATATATAGAGATATAGATTATAGTTGAAAGAACAATATATGATTTGATCCTGTGAGAACTCATAAAGAAATAAGAAAAGTAGAAGATATTATAACCAAACATACGGATATACAAGAAGAAATTTCAAAAGGCTTATTTAAAGGATATATAACTAAAAAAGGACAACCTATAATTTTTGAAGAACTTTCAATATATAGACAATACTTAAAGGTGTTAGAAAGGCTGAAAAATATAGATATAGAACCTGAATGATAAGACCTTAAAAGATAAAGGATATATCTCATAAATAACCTTAGTAAGGATAAAGTAGTACTTTTAACAAATTAGGCTATTATGAAAAAGTGGGACAATTCCCCGGCCATTCTCAAAATTATCCCGGAATTTATTTGACAGTCCAAAAACGATGTCGTTAATTTGTTCTCAGTAGTCACTGGTCCGCTGCACAAGAAAAACAACACTTTTATTTTTTAACCTAGATTTTGCCAAAATCAATTAACCACTTATTTCTGTCGAGTATCATCTCTGTAAGTTGAATCTTTTCCTAAATCAGGTTTTATACTGAAATTTTTGCTTTCTGATGGAATGCATTTCATCATATGTACAAAATCCACATACATACGTACACATATATCTAAGGTATATGATTAATTATTTTAATGTGGTATTTGAGTTAGACAATTGGAATGGCGGCTGAACAACCAAAAGAGGCGACTGAGGACGCAAAGATCGATCTATTCGAAGATGATGACGAGTTTGAGGAGTTTGAAATTGGTCAAGTTAAATCATTTATGCATTTATTATTATTATTATTATTTTTTTTTTTACCATTATCTGTTATTTTATATAGAATTTTGAGTCTTTGACATTGTATTAAAGTATAGTTGTCTATATACGATTTTTCTTTGAATGTCATCTGTGGATTTAATCAAGCGCAAGGAATATAATCTTTTAATTGAACTATTCTCTTAAAATTATGTATGTTAATACTTTTTTTTACTAAACAGTTTGTTTTGAATGTGTATTAGTAGTCTACTTTCGTCCTGGGATCCTCTCGTCTTCCACTGTCTATTCTTGCAGATTGGTCTTGATGCAATATTCCAATACAATTATCTTCATTGTGATCTGCCTTTTTGTAAAAATT